>NC_138351.1:31656012-32175642 GCF_046562875.1 Panthera onca | reverse complement strand
GGTTGTCTCGCAGAGCTGAGGACAAGGCCCTTTCCGCATAGGGCCTGCGTTCGTTTTCAGACACTTCTAACCTAATGAAGCAAGTCGATCGTTGAAAGGTAGTTCCCCGTGTCTCACAGAGTTGAGTATACGGCCCTTGCCGTGGAGCACCCGCAGGCATCTCAAACGCTCGTAACTTAGTGAACCAAGGTGCGAGTGGAAGGAGGATGGTCACCCCGCAGCGTCGATTCGCAGAGTTGAGCGTATGTGACCCTTTCCACCCTTTCCGCCCTGCCTGGTGTTTCACGAACCCTTCTGGGTTCGTGACGTCACAGACTAGTGACACGCTGGTGTCACCACCCTGGTGTGGTCGCAGACTGCAGTAGATGGCGGCGCTTCCTCCGAGTTCCTCGCACGCCTTCACAAACAGGACCAACTTGGTGAAACGAGAAGCTAGTTGAAACCATGGATTCGCACCGTGTGGGCTTGAGAGAGTTGAGGACGTGGCGCTTTCCCCATCGGCCCCGCGTCCGTTTTCAATCGCCTGTACCATCGTGAAACCAGATTTCAGTCAAAAGAGAGTTTCTCCACGATACTTGTTTCCACACGCTCGCGCGTATTGTGTCCCTTTCCCCACAGTTTTCCGCAGGTGTTTCCACACACGTCTAACGTAGTGAAACCTGATGATGTTCCTTGAAGGATGGCTTCACCACCCTGTTGTTCCGCAGAGTTCGGGCACAGGCCACTTTCCGTTGTAGGCCCTGCGTAGGTTTCAGGCCACGTCTAGCTTTGGGAAACGAGATGTTAGGGGAAAGGTGCTCTCCACGAAGTGGTTCATGCAGTTGGCACAGAGGAACTCTCGTTGTGGGCCCTACCTTGTCTTCCAACTATTCTCACTGAGTGCAAAGAGATGCAGTTACCTGAGAGATGTTTTCCCCACAGTGTTGTACCACAGAGTTGAGCGATCCGTGCCACTTCCTCACCCCCACCCCCACCCCCACCCCCACCCCCCATAGGCCCTGGGAGTTTTCGAACACTTTTAATTTCATCCAGCGAAAGCACAGGGCCGTTGAAAGAGGGCTTCACCGCCATGTGGTTTCAGAGATTCGAGGTATGGCCCTTCCCACACACGCCCCCGCATGGTTGAGGTTTTCAGACGCTCCTCACCTCGTGATACAAGGTGTTCCTGGAAAAAGTGGCTTCCGCAAGTGCAGTTTGACAAAGGGTACGGCACTGCGGGCACAGGCCCTGCATAGTTTTGCCAACACTTGCGACTTACCCCAGACGACGTGTCTGCGGAATGATGGGTTCCCCGCAGTGTCGCACCGCAGAATGGAGTCTATGGCGCTCCGCGTGTAAGCCCCGCATAGGCTTTCCAAATTGTCTCACTTGGTGAGACCAGACGCTCCTGGAAAGAATTTTCTCACGACCGTGTGGTTTCAGAGAGTTGAGTTTATGGCACTTGCCTCATCGCCTTCTCCTAGGTTTTCAAACACTTGTAACAGCGAAAGCAGAATGTGCGTTTGAAAGACGGCTCCACCACAGTGCAAGCAGGTGTTGTTTCCCAGCCTTGAGGATTTGACACTGTCCACAGAGGCCCCGCCTAGCTTTTCCAACACTTCCAACTTCGTGATGCGAGACGGTAGTCGAAAAGGGGTTTGTTTCTGCAAAGTGCAGTGCGACAGAGCCTATGGCCCTATCGGCACAGGCCCTCCAGAGTTTTTCACAAAGTCTAACTTAGTGAGATGACAGGTTTGTTGGAGGATGGTTTCCCCACAGGGTTCTTTCCCAGGCTGGAGTCTGTGGCACTATGTGCCTAGGCCCCGCGTTCGTATTCACACCCTTCGAAGTTTAGCGAACCGTGATGCTGGTTGCGAGAGGCTCCCTCCCGCGTATTCTCTCACTGGGTCGAGCACGTGTCACTTTCCAGATGGTTCCTGCCTAGGTGTGCATACCATGCGAGATGGTAGCGGAAAGGTGGTTTCTGCGGAGTGCAGTTTGGACAGAGTCTATTATGTACTACGGCACGGTCAACACTGGACCCATAGCGATTTTTCAAAGCCTTCTAACGCAACGAAATGAGGCGAGTCTTGAAGATGGTTCCCGCTGTTGTTTCGCAGAGGTGAGGATTCGGCACTTTTACCGTGTAGGCCCTGCCCACGTTTTAAAAGAGTTCGCAGCGAAACCTTGATAGACTTAGTTGGGAAGACTGTGAGACCCCAGTGCTGTTTCCAGAGGCGAGGGTATGGCACTTGCCGCATAAGCCCGCCATCCGTTTTCGACACAGCAGCCTCAGTGAGACAAGATGCTAGTGGAAAGATGGCTTGCCCAGGGCGTTTCGTGCGGTGGAGTGCCTGGCACCTTGGGTGTAGGTCGGCACGGGTTTTCCAACGTGTGGCTTACCGCAACTCGGTGTTAGTTCCTCAGCTGATTCCTGCACACTTTCGTTTCTCGGGGTTGAGTGCATGGCCGTGGCGTCGTGGGCCCCGCATGGGTTTTCAAGCGCTACGTAACCTTACTGACACGAGGTGCCCGTTGAAAGATGGTTTCGCCATCTTGTTCTTTGCCAAGAGGTGAGCGTACGGCACGTTGCGGGGCGGGGGCACAGTCCTCGCACGGCTGTTCCAACACCTCTCACCTGGGGGAACCCAGACGTTAGCCGGGAGGATGGTTTCTCCACAGCGATCTTTCAGAGTCGGGTGTGTGCCACTTTGCCCCCAGGGTTGCCGGCATTGGGTTTCAGACGCTTCAAAGTGAGTGAAACAAGACGTTACTCGAAAGACGGTGATCCCACCGTGTTGTTTCCTCGGAGGGGAGTATAGGGCACCTTATGCTTCGGCCCCGCAAGGATGTTCCAGCCCTCCTAAATGAGTGGAGACTCAGGGTAGTTGAACGACGGTTTCACCACTCTGCCGTTTCACAGAGTTGAGTAGCTGGCCCGCTCCGCATACGCCCTGCAGAGTAGAGTCTTCAAACGTATTCGGCAGAGCGAAACCAGACGGGACTTGAACCAGACGGCCTCCCCACAAGTGCTGTGTCACAGAGTTCAGTATGGGGCATGTTTCCCGCTAGGCCTCGCCATAGGTTTTCAGGCACTTTTAACTTACACGAGGTGACTGTGGAAAGATGGCTTCCCGACCGCGTCCGTTGTGTTGGGTACATGGCGCTTTCCATGGAGACCCTGCATTTCCTTTCCAGCATTTCTGACTTCCGGAAACAATGTCTGAGTTGAAAGACGGTCCCTCTCCCCCTTCCTCCTCCACCCTCTCCCCCCGTCCCCCCTCCCATACACACACACACACACGCACACACACACACACACAGTGTCGTCTCACAGAGTTGATTGACTCTACGGCACTTTCCTCAGGGGCCCCCGCATGGTTTTCAGACACGCGTCAGCCAAACCAGCTGTGAGTCGAAGGATGTGTAAGCAGCCGTGTTGCTTCCAAGAGTTGAGTACATGGCCCTTTCCGTGCAGCTGCCCCCCACAGGTGCTCAAACACTTGTAACTGTGAAAGGAGACGTTAGATGAAAGACCGTCGCACTCCAAGGGTTGTCTCGCAGAGCTGAGGACAAGGCCCTTTCCGCATAGGGCCTGCGTTCGTTTTCAGACACTTCTAACCTAATGAAGCAAGTCGATCGTTGAAAGGTAGTTCCCCGGTGTCTCACAGAGTTGAGTATACGGCCCTTGCCGTGGGAGCACCCGCAGGCATCTCAAACGCTCGTAACTTAGTGAACCAAGGTGCGAGTGGAAGGAGGATGGTCACCCCGCAGCGTCGATTCGCAGAGTTGAGCGTATGTGACCCTTTCCACCCTTTCCGCCCTGCCTGGTGTTTCACGAACCCTTCTGGGTTCGTGACGTCACAGACTAGTGACACGCTGGTGTCACCACCCTGGTGTGTCGCAGACTGCAGTAGATGGCGGCGCTTCCCTCCGAGTTCCTCGCACGCCTTCACAAACAGGACCAACTTGGTGAAACGAGAAGCTAGTTGAACCATGGATTCCGCACCGTGTGGCTTGAGAGAGTTGAGGACGTGGCGCTTTCCCCATCGGCCCCGCGTCCGTTTTCAATCGCCTGTACCATCGTGAAACCAGATTTCAGTCAAAAGAGAGTTTCTCCACGATACTTGTTTCCACACGCTCGCGCGTATTGTGTCCCTTTCCCACAGTTTTCCGCAGGTGTTTCCACACACGTCTAACGTAGTGAAACCTGATGATGTTCCTTGAAGGATGGCTTCACCACCCTGTTGTTCCGCAGAGTTCGGGCACAGGCCACTTTCCGTGTAGGCCCTGCGTAGGTTTCAGGCCACGTCTAGCTTTGGGAAACGAGATTGTTAGGGGAAAGGTGCTCTCCACGAAGTGGTTCATGCAGTTGGCACAGAGGAACTCTCGTTGTGGGCCCTACCTTTGTCTTCCAACTATTCTCACTGAGTGCAAAGAGATGCAGTTACCTGAGAGATGTTTTCCCCACAGTGTTGTACCACAGAGTTGAGCGATCCGTGCCACTTCCTCACCCCCACCCCCACCCCCACCCCCACCCCCCATAGGCCCTGGGAGTTTTCGAACACTTTTAATTTCATCCAGCGAAAGCACAGGGCCGTTGAAAGAGGGCTTCACCGCCATGTGGTTTCAGAGATTCGAGGTATGGCCCCTTCCCACACACGCCCCCGCATGGTTGAGGTTTTCAGACGCTCCTCACCTCGTGATACAAGGTGTTCCTGGAAAAGTGGCTTCCGCCAAGTGCAGTTTGACAAAGGGTACGGCACTGCGGGCACAGGCCCTGCATAGTTTTGCCAACACTTGCGACTTACCCCAGACGACGTGTCTGCGGAATGATGGGTTCCCCGCAGTGTCGCACCGCAGAATGGAGTCTATGGCGCTCCGCGTGTAAGCCCGCATAGGCTTTCCAAATTGTCTCACTTGGTGAGACCAGACGCTCCTGGAAAGAATTTTCTCACGACCGTGTGGTTTTCAGAGAGTTGAGTTTATGGCACTTGCCTCATCGCCTTCTCCTAGGTTTTCAAACACTTGTAACAGCGAAAGCAGAATGTGCGTTGAAAGACGGCTCCACCACAGTGCAAGCAGGTGTTGTTTCCCAGCCTTGAGGATTTGACACTGTCCACAGAGGCCCCGCCTAGCTTTTCCAACACTTCCACTTCGTGATGCGAGACGGTAGTCGAAAAGGGGTTTGTTTCTGCAAAGTGCAGTGCGACAGAGCCTATGGCCCTATCGGCACAGGCCCTCCAGAGTTTTTCACAAAGTCTAACTTAGTGAGATGACAGGTTTGTTGGAGGATGGTTTCCCCACAGGGTTCTTTCCCAGGCTGGAGTCTGTGGCACTATGTGCCTAGGCCCCGCGTTCGTATTCACACCCTTCGAAGTTAGCGAACCGTGATGCTGGTTGCGAGAGGCTCCCTCCCGCGTATTCTCTCACTGGGTCGAGCACGTGTCACTTTCCAGATGGTTCCTGCCTAGGTGTGCATACCATGCGAGATGGTAGCGGAAAGGTGGTTTCTGCGGAGTGCAGTTGGACAGAGTCTATTATGTACTACGGCACGGTCAACACTGGACCCATAGCGATTTTTCAAAGCCTTCTAACGCAACGAAATGAGGCGAGTCTTGAAAGATGGTTCCCCGCTGTTGTTTCGCAGAGGTGAGGATTCGGCACTTTTACCGTGTAGGCCCTGCCCACGTTTTAAAAGAGTTCGCAGCGAAACCTTGATAGACTTAGTTGGGAAGACTGTGAGACCCCAGTGCTGTTTCCAGAGGCGAGGGTATGGCACTTGCCGCATAAGCCCGCCATCCGTTTTCGACACAGCAGCCTCAGTGAGACAAGATGCTAGTGGAAAGATGGCTTGCCCAGGGCGTTTCGTGCGGTGGAGTGCCTGGCACCTTGGGTGTAGGTCGGCACGGGTTTTCCAACGTGTGGCTTACCGCAACTCGGTGTTAGTTCCTCAGCTGATTCCTGCACACTTTCGTTTCTCGGGGTTGAGTGCATGGCCGTGGCGTCGTGGGCCCCGCATGGGTTTTCAAGCGCTACGTAACCTTACTGACACGAGGTGCCCGTTGAAAGATGGTTTCGCCATCTTGTTCTTTGCCAAGAGGTGAGCGTACGGCACGTTGCGGGGCGGGGGGCACAGTCCTCGCACGGCTGTTCCAACACCTCTCACCTGGGGGAACCCAGACGTTAGCCGGGAAGATGGTTTCTCCACAGCGATCTTTCAGAGTCGGGTGTGTGCCACTTTGCCCCCAGGGTTGCCGGCATTGGGTTTCAGACGCTTCAAAGTGAGTGAAACAAGACGTTACTCGAAAGACGGTGATCCCACCGTGTTGTTCCTCGGAGGGGAGTATAGGGCACCTTATGCTTCGGCCCCGCAAGGATGTTCCAGCCCTCCTAAATGAGTGGAGACTCAGGGTAGTTGAACGACGGTTTCACCACTCTGCCGTTTCACAGAGTTGAGTAGCTGGCCCGCTCCGCATACGCCCTGCAGAGTAGAGTCTTCAAACGTATTCGGCAGAGCGAAACCAGACGGGACTTGAACCAGACGGCCTCCCCACAAGTGCTGTGTCACAGAGTTCAGTATGGGGCATGTTTCCCGCTAGGCCTCGCCATAGGTTTTCAGGCACTTTTAACTTACACGAGGTGACTGTGGAAAGATGGCTTCCCGACCGCGTCCGTTGTGTTGGGTACATGGCGCTTTCCATGGAGACCCTGCATTTCCTTTCCAGCATTTCTGACTTCCGGAAACAATGTCTGAGTTGAAAGACGGTCCCTCTCCCCCTTCCTCCTCCACCCTCTCCCCCCGTCCCCCCTCCCATACACACACACACACACGCACACACACACACACACAGTGTCGTCTCACAGAGTTGATTGACTCTACGGCACTTTCCTCAGGGGCCCCCGCATGGTTTTCAGACACGCGTCAGCCAAACCAGCTGTGAGTCGAAGGATGTGTAAGCAGCCGTGTTGCTTCCAAGAGTTGAGTACATGGCCCTTTCCGTGCAGCTGCCCCCCACAGGTGCTCAAACACTTGTAACTGTGAAAGGAGACGTTAGATGAAAGACCGTCGCACTCCAAGGGTTGTCTCGCAGAGCTGAGGACAAGGCCCTTTCCGCATAGGGCCTGCGTTCGTTTTCAGACACTTCTAACCTAATGAAGCAAGTCGATCGTTGAAAGGTAGTTCCCCGGTGTCTCACAGAGTTGAGTATACGGCCCTTGCCGTGGAGCACCCGCAGGCATCTCAAACGCTCGTAACTTAGTGAACCAAGGTGCGAGTGGAAGGAGGATGGTCACCCCGCAGCGTCGATTCGCAGAGTTGAGCGTATGTGACCCTTTCCACCCTTTCCGCCCTGCCTGGTGTTTCACGAACCCTTCTGGGTTCGTGACGTCACAGACTAGTGACACGCTGGTGTCACCACCCTGGTGTGTCGCAGACTGCAGTAGATGGCGGCGCTTCCCTCCGAGTTCCTCGCACGCCTTCACAAACAGGACCAACTTGGTGAAACGAGAAGCTAGTTGAAACCATGGATTCCGCACCGTGTGGCTTGAGAGAGTTGAGGACGTGGCGCTTTCCCCATCGGCCCCGCGTCCGTTTTCAATCGCCTGTACCATCGTGAAACCAGATTTCAGTCAAAAGAGAGTTTCTCCACGATACTTGTTTCCACACGCTCGCGCGTATTGTGTCCCTTTCCCCACAGTTTTCCGCAGGTGTTTCCACACACGTCTAACGTAGTGAAACCTGATGATGTTCCTTGAAGGATGGCTTCACCACCCTGTTGTTCCGCAGAGTTCGGGCACAGGCCACTTTCCGTGTAGGCCCTGCGTAGGTTTCAGGCCACGTCTAGCTTTGGGAAACGAGATGTTAGGGGAAAGGTGCTCTCCACGAAGTGGTTCATGCAGTTGGCACAGAGGAACTCTCGTTGTGGGCCCTACCTTTGTCTTCCAACTATTCTCACTGAGTGCAAAGAGATGCAGTTACCTGAGAGATGTTTTCCCCACAGTGTTGTACCACAGAGTTGAGCGATCCGTGCCACTTCCTCACCCCCACCCCCACCCCCACCCCCACCCCCCATAGGCCCTGGGAGTTTTCGAACACTTTTAATTTCATCCAGCGAAAGCACAGGGCCGTTGAAAGAGGGCTTCACCGCCATGTGGTTTCAGAGATTCGAGGTATGGCCCTTCCCACACACGCCCCCGCATGGTTGAGGTTTTCAGACGCTCCTCACCTCGTGATACAAGGTGTTCCTGGAAAAGTGGCTTCCGCCAAGTGCAGTTTGACAAAGGGTACGGCACTGCGGGCACAGGCCCTGCATAGTTTTGCCAACACTTGCGACTTACCCCAGACGACGTGTCTGCGGAATGATGGGTTCCCCGCAGTGTCGCACCGCAGAATGGAGTCTATGGCGCTCCGCGTGTAAGCCCCGCATAGGCTTTCCAAATTGTCTCACTTGGTGAGACCAGACGCTCCTGGAAAGAATTTTCTCACGACCGTGTGGTTTCAGAGAGTTGAGTTTATGGCACTTGCCTCATCGCCTTCTCCTAGGTTTTCAAACACTTGTAACAGCGAAAGCAGAATGTGCGTTGAAAGACGGCTCCACCACAGTGCAAGCAGGTGTTGTTTCCCAGCCTTGAGGATTTGACACTGTCCACAGAGGCCCCGCCTAGCTTTTCCAACACTTCCAACTTCGTGATGCGAGACGGTAGTCGAAAAGGGGTTTGTTTCTGCAAAGTGCAGTGCGACAGAGCCTATGGCCCTATCGGCACAGGCCCTCCAGAGTTTTTCACAAAGTCTAACTTAGTGAGATGACAGGTTTGTTGGAGGATGGTTTCCCCACAGGGTTCTTTCCCAGGCTGGAGTCTGTGGCACTATGTGCCTAGGCCCCGCGTTCGTATTCACACCCTTCGAAGTTAGCGAACCGTGATGCTGGTTGCGAGAGGCTCCCTCCCGCGTATTCTCTCACTGGGTCGAGCACGTGTCACTTTCCAGATGGTTCCTGCCTAGGTGTGCATACCATGCGAGATGGTAGCGGAAAGGTGGTTTCTGCGGAGTGCAGTTGGACAGAGTCTATTATGTACTACGGCACGGTCAACACTGGACCCATAGCGATTTTTCAAAGCCTTCTAACGCAACGAAATGAGGCGAGTCTTGAAAGATGGTTCCCCGCTGTTGTTTCGCAGAGGTGAGGATTCGGCACTTTTACCGTGTAGGCCCTGCCCACGTTTTAAAAGAGTTCGCAGCGAAACCTTGATAGACTTAGTTGGGAAGACTGTGAGACCCCAGTGCTGTTTCCAGAGGCGAGGGTATGGCACTTGCCGCATAAGCCCGCCATCCGTTTTCGACACAGCAGCCTCAGTGAGACAAGATGCTAGTGGAAAGATGGCTTGCCCAGGGCGTTTCGTGCGGTGGAGTGCCTGGCACCTTGGGTGTAGGTCGGCACGGGTTTTCCAACGTGTGGCTTACCGCAACTCGGTGTTAGTTCCTCAGCTGATTCCTGCACACTTTCGTTTCTCGGGGTTGAGTGCATGGCCGTGGCGTCGTGGGCCCCGCATGGGTTTTCAAGCGCTACGTAACCTTACTGACACGAGGTGCCCGTTGAAAGATGGTTTCGCCATCTTGTTCTTTGCCAAGAGGTGAGCGTACGGCACGTTGCGGGGCGGGGGGCACAGTCCTCGCACGGCTGTTCCAACACCTCTCACCTGGGGGAACCCAGACGTTAGCCGGGAAGATGGTTTCTCCACAGCGATCTTTCAGAGTCGGGTGTGTGCCACTTTGCCCCCAGGGTTGCCGGCATTGGGTTTCAGACGCTTCAAAGTGAGTGAAACAAGACGTTACTCGAAAGACGGTGATCCCACCGTGTTGTTCCTCGGAGGGGAGTATAGGGCACCTTATGCTTCGGCCCCGCAAGGATGTTCCAGCCCTCCTAAATGAGTGGAGACTCAGGGTAGTTGAACGACGGTTTCACCACTCTGCCGTTTCACAGAGTTGAGTAGCTGGCCCGCTCCGCATACGCCCTGCAGAGTAGAGTCTTCAAACGTATTCGGCAGAGCGAAACCAGACGGGACTTGAACCAGACGGCCTCCCCACAAGTGCTGTGTCACAGAGTTCAGTATGGGGCATGTTTCCCGCTAGGCCTCGCCATAGGTTTTCAGGCACTTTTAACTTACACGAGGTGACTGTGGAAAGATGGCTTCCCGACCGCGTCCGTTGTGTTGGGTACATGGCGCTTTCCATGGAGACCCTGCATTTCCTTTCCAGCATTTCTGACTTCCGGAAACAATGTCTGAGTTGAAAGACGGTCCCTCTCCCCCTTCCTCCTCCACCCTCTCCCCCCGTCCCCCCTCCCATACACACACACACACACGCACACACACACACACACAGTGTCGTCTCACAGAGTTGATTGACTCTACGGCACTTTCCTCAGGGGCCCCCGCATGGTTTTCAGACACGCGTCAGCCAAACCAGCTGTGAGTCGAAGGATGTGTAAGCAGCCGTGTTGCTTCCAAGAGTTGAGTACATGGCCCTTTCCGTGCAGCTGCCCCCCACAGGTGCTCAAACACTTGTAACTGTGAAAGGAGACGTTAGATGAAAGACCGTCGCACTCCAAGGGTTGTCTCGCAGAGCTGAGGACAAGGCCCTTTCCGCATAGGGCCTGCGTTCGTTTTCAGACACTTCTAACCTAATGAAGCAAGTCGATCGTTGAAAGGTAGTTCCCCGGTGTCTCACAGAGTTGAGTATACGGCCCTTGCCGTGGAGCACCCGCAGGCATCTCAAACGCTCGTAACTTAGTGAACCAAGGTGCGAGTGGAAGGAGGATGGTCACCCCGCAGCGTCGATTCGCAGAGTTGAGCGTATGTGACCCTTTCCACCCTTTCCGCCCTGCCTGGTGTTTCACGAACCCTTCTGGGTTCGTGACGTCACAGACTAGTGACACGCTGGTGTCACCACCCTGGTGTGTCGCAGACTGCAGTAGATGGCGGCGCTTCCCTCCGAGTTCCTCGCACGCCTTCACAAACAGGACCAACTTGGTGAAACGAGAAGCTAGTTGAAACCATGGATTCCGCACCGTGTGGCTTGAGAGAGTTGAGGACGTGGCGCTTTCCCCATCGGCCCCGCGTCCGTTTTCAATCGCCTGTACCATCGTGAAACCAGATTTCAGTCAAAAGAGAGTTTCTCCACGATACTTGTTTCCACACGCTCGCGCGTATTGTGTCCCTTTCCCCACAGTTTTCCGCAGGTGTTTCCACACACGTCTAACGTAGTGAAACCTGATGATGTTCCTTGAAGGATGGCTTCACCACCCTGTTGTTCCGCAGAGTTCGGGCACAGGCCACTTTCCGTGTAGGCCCTGCGTAGGTTTCAGGCCACGTCTAGCTTTGGGAAACGAGATGTTAGGGGAAAGGTGCTCTCCACGAAGTGGTTCATGCAGTTGGCACAGAGGAACTCTCGTTGTGGGCCCTACCTTTGTCTTCCAACTATTCTCACTGAGTGCAAAGAGATGCAGTTACCTGAGAGATGTTTTCCCCACAGTGTTGTACCACAGAGTTGAGCGATCCGTGCCACTTCCTCACCCCCACCCCCACCCCCACCCCCACCCCCCATAGGCCCTGGGAGTTTTCGAACACTTTTAATTTCATCCAGCGAAAGCACAGGGCCGTTGAAAGAGGGCTTCACCGCCATGTGGTTTCAGAGATTCGAGGTATGGCCCTTCCCACACACGCCCCCGCATGGTTGAGGTTTTCAGACGCTCCTCACCTCGTGATACAAGGTGTTCCTGGAAAAGTGGCTTCCGCCAAGTGCAGTTTGACAAAGGGTACGGCACTGCGGGCACAGGCCCTGCATAGTTTTGCCAACACTTGCGACTTACCCCAGACGACGTGTCTGCGGAATGATGGGTTCCCCGCAGTGTCGCACCGCAGAATGGAGTCTATGGCGCTCCGCGTGTAAGCCCCGCATAGGCTTTCCAAATTGTCTCACTTGGTGAGACCAGACGCTCCTGGAAAGAATTTTCTCACGACCGTGTGGTTTCAGAGAGTTGAGTTTATGGCACTTGCCTCATCGCCTTCTCCTAGGTTTTCAAACACTTGTAACAGCGAAAGCAGAATGTGCGTTGAAAGACGGCTCCACCACAGTGCAAGCAGGTGTTGTTTCCCAGCCTTGAGGATTTGACACTGTCCACAGAGGCCCCGCCTAGCTTTTCCAACACTTCCAACTTCGTGATGCGAGACGGTAGTCGAAAAGGGGTTTGTTTCTGCAAAGTGCAGTGCGACAGAGCCTATGGCCCTATCGGCACAGGCCCTCCAGAGTTTTTCACAAAGTCTAACTTAGTGAGATGACAGGTTTGTTGGAGGATGGTTTCCCCACAGGGTTCTTTCCCAGGCTGGAGTCTGTGGCACTATGTGCCTAGGCCCCGCGTTCGTATTCACACCCTTCGAAGTTAGCGAACCGTGATGCTGGTTGCGAGAGGCTCCCTCCCGCGTATTCTCTCACTGGGTCGAGCACGTGTCACTTTCCAGATGGTTCCTGCCTAGGTGTGCATACCATGCGAGATGGTAGCGGAAAGGTGGTTTCTGCGGAGTGCAGTTGGACAGAGTCTATTATGTACTACGGCACGGTCAACACTGGACCCATAGCGATTTTTCAAAGCCTTCTAACGCAACGAAATGAGGCGAGTCTTGAAAGATGGTTCCCCGCTGTTGTTTCGCAGAGGTGAGGATTCGGCACTTTTACCGTGTAGGCCCTGCCCACGTTTTAAAAGAGTTCGCAGCGAAACCTTGATAGACTTAGTTGGGAAGACTGTGAGACCCCAGTGCTGTTTCCAGAGGCGAGGGTATGGCACTTGCCGCATAAGCCCGCCATCCGTTTTCGACACAGCAGCCTCAGTGAGACAAGATGCTAGTGGAAAGATGGCTTGCCCAGGGCGTTTCGTGCGGTGGAGTGCCTGGCACCTTGGGTGTAGGTCGGCACGGGTTTTCCAACGTGTGGCTTACCGCAACTCGGTGTTAGTTCCTCAGCTGATTCCTGCACACTTTCGTTTCTCGGGGTTGAGTGCATGGCCGTGGCGTCGTGGGCCCCGCATGGGTTTTCAAGCGCTACGTAACCTTACTGACACGAGGTGCCCGTTGAAAGATGGTTTCGCCATCTTGTTCTTTGCCAAGAGGTGAGCGTACGGCACGTTGCGGGGCGGGGGGCACAGTCCTCGCACGGCTGTTCCAACACCTCTCACCTGGGGGAACCCAGACGTTAGCCGGGAAGATGGTTTCTCCACAGCGATCTTTCAGAGTCGGGTGTGTGCCACTTTGCCCCCAGGGTTGCCGGCATTGGGTTTCAGACGCTTCAAAGTGAGTGAAACAAGACGTTACTCGAAAGACGGTGATCCCACCGTGTTGTTCCTCGGAGGGGAGTATAGGGCACCTTATGCTTCGGCCCCGCAAGGATGTTCCAGCCCTCCTAAATGAGTGGAGACTCAGGGTAGTTGAACGACGGTTTCACCACTCTGCCGTTTCACAGAGTTGAGTAGCTGGCCCGCTCCGCATACGCCCTGCAGAGTAGAGTCTTCAAACGTATTCGGCAGAGCGAAACCAGACGGGACTTGAACCAGACGGCCTCCCCACAAGTGCTGTGTCACAGAGTTCAGTATGGGGCATGTTTCCCGCTAGGCCTCGCCATAGGTTTTCAGGCACTTTTAACTTACACGAGGTGACTGTGGAAAGATGGCTTCCCGACCGCGTCCGTTGTGTTGGGTACATGGCGCTTTCCATGGAGACCCTGCATTTCCTTTCCAGCATTTCTGACTTCCGGAAACAATGTCTGAGTTGAAAGACGGTCCCTCTCCCCCTTCCTCCTCCACCCTCTCCCCCCGTCCCCCCTCCCATACACACACACACACACGCACACACACACACACACAGTGTCGTCTCACAGAGTTGATTGACTCTACGGCACTTTCCTCAGGGGCCCCCGCATGGTTTTCAGACACGCGTCAGCCAAACCAGCTGTGAGTCGAAGGATGTGTAAGCAGCCGTGTTGCTTCCAAGAGTTGAGTACATGGCCCTTTCCGTGCAGCTGCCCCCCACAGGTGCTCAAACACTTGTAACTGTGAAAGGAGACGTTAGATGAAAGACCGTCGCACTCCAAGGGTTGTCTCGCAGAGCTGAGGACAAGGCCCTTTCCGCATAGGGCCTGCGTTCGTTTTCAGACACTTCTAACCTAATGAAGCAAGTCGATCGTTGAAAGGTAGTTCCCCGGTGTCTCACAGAGTTGAGTATACGGCCCTTGCCGTGGAGCACCCGCAGGCATCTCAAACGCTCGTAACTTAGTGAACCAAGGTGCGAGTGGAAGGAGGATGGTCACCCCGCAGCGTCGATTCGCAGAGTTGAGCGTATGTGACCCTTTCCACCCTTTCCGCCCTGCCTGGTGTTTCACGAACCCTTCTGGGTTCGTGACGTCACAGACTAGTGACACGCTGGTGTCACCACCCTGGTGTGTCGCAGACTGCAGTAGATGGCGGCGCTTCCCTCCGAGTTCCTCGCACGCCTTCACAAACAGGACCAACTTGGTGAAACGAGAAGCTAGTTGAAACCATGGATTCCGCACCGTGTGGCTTGAGAGAGTTGAGGACGTGGCGCTTTCCCCATCGGCCCCGCGTCCGTTTTCAATCGCCTGTACCATCGTGAAACCAGATTTCAGTCAAAAGAGAGTTTCTCCACGATACTTGTTTCCACACGCTCGCGCGTATTGTGTCCCTTTCCCCACAGTTTTCCGCAGGTGTTTCCACACACGTCTAACGTAGTGAAACCTGATGATGTTCCTTGAAGGATGGCTTCACCACCCTGTTGTTCCGCAGAGTTCGGGCACAGGCCACTTTCCGTGTAGGCCCTGCGTAGGTTTCAGGCCACGTCTAGCTTTGGGAAACGAGATGTTAGGGGAAAGGTGCTCTCCACGAAGTGGTTCATGCAGTTGGCACAGAGGAACTCTCGTTGTGGGCCCTACCTTTGTCTTCCAACTATTCTCACTGAGTGCAAAGAGATGCAGTTACCTGAGAGATGTTTTCCCCACAGTGTTGTACCACAGAGTTGAGCGATCCGTGCCACTTCCTCACCCCCACCCCCACCCCCACCCCCACCCCCCATAGGCCCTGGGAGTTTTCGAACACTTTTAATTTCATCCAGCGAAAGCACAGGGCCGTTGAAAGAGGGCTTCACCGCCATGTGGTTTCAGAGATTCGAGGTATGGCCCTTCCCACACACGCCCCCGCATGGTTGAGGTTTTCAGACGCTCCTCACCTCGTGATACAAGGTGTTCCTGGAAAAGTGGCTTCCGCCAAGTGCAGTTTGACAAAGGGTACGGCACTGCGGGCACAGGCCCTGCATAGTTTTGCCAACACTTGCGACTTACCCCAGACGACGTGTCTGCGGAATGATGGGTTCCCCGCAGTGTCGCACCGCAGAATGGAGTCTATGGCGCTCCGCGTGTAAGCCCCGCATAGGCTTTCCAAATTGTCTCACTTGGTGAGACCAGACGCTCCTGGAAAGAATTTTCTCACGACCGTGTGGTTTCAGAGAGTTGAGTTTATGGCACTTGCCTCATCGCCTTCTCCTAGGTTTTCAAACACTTGTAACAGCGAAAGCAGAATGTGCGTTGAAAGACGGCTCCACCACAGTGCAAGCAGGTGTTGTTTCCCAGCCTTGAGGATTTGACACTGTCCACAGAGGCCCCGCCTAGCTTTTCCAACACTTCCAACTTCGTGATGCGAGACGGTAGTCGAAAAGGGGTTTGTTTCTGCAAAGTGCAGTGCGACAGAGCCTATGGCCCTATCGGCACAGGCCCTCCAGAGTTTTTCACAAAGTCTAACTTAGTGAGATGACAGGTTTGTTGGAGGATGGTTTCCCCACAGGGTTCTTTCCCAGGCTGGAGTCTGTGGCACTATGTGCCTAGGCCCCGCGTTCGTATTCACACCCTTCGAAGTTAGCGAACCGTGATGCTGGTTGCGAGAGGCTCCCTCCCGCGTATTCTCTCACTGGGTCGAGCACGTGTCACTTTCCAGATGGTTCCTGCCTAGGTGTGCATACCATGCGAGATGGTAGCGGAAAGGTGGTTTCTGCGGAGTGCAGTTGGACAGAGTCTATTATGTACTACGGCACGGTCAACACTGGACCCATAGCGATTTTTCAAAGCCTTCTAACGCAACGAAATGAGGCGAGTCTTGAAAGATGGTTCCCCGCTGTTGTTTCGCAGAGGTGAGGATTCGGCACTTTTACCGTGTAGGCCCTGCCCACGTTTTAAAAGAGTTCGCAGCGAAACCTTGATAGACTTAGTTGGGAAGACTGTGAGACCCCAGTGCTGTTTCCAGAGGCGAGGGTATGGCACTTGCCGCATAAGCCCGCCATCCGTTTTCGACACAGCAGCCTCAGTGAGACAAGATGCTAGTGGAAAGATGGCTTGCCCAGGGCGTTTCGTGCGGTGGAGTGCCTGGCACCTTGGGTGTAGGTCGGCACGGGTTTTCCAACGTGTGGCTTACCGCAACTCGGTGTTAGTTCCTCAGCTGATTCCTGCACACTTTCGTTTCTCGGGGTTGAGTGCATGGCCGTGGCGTCGTGGGCCCCGCATGGGTTTTCAAGCGCTACGTAACCTTACTGACACGAGGTGCCCGTTGAAAGATGGTTTCGCCATCTTGTTCTTTGCCAAGAGGTGAGCGTACGGCACGTTGCGGGGCGGGGGGCACAGTCCTCGCACGGCTGTTCCAACACCTCTCACCTGGGGGAACCCAGACGTTAGCCGGGAGGATGGTTTCTCCACAGCGATCTTTCAGAGTCGGGTGTGTGCCACTTTGCCCCCAGGGTTGCCGGCATTGGGTTTCAGACGCTTCAAAGTGAGTGAAACAAGACGTTACTCGAAAGACGGTGATCCCACCGTGTTGTTCCTCGGAGGGGAGTATAGGGCACCTTATGCTTCGGCCCCGCAAGGATGTTCCAGCCCTCCTAAATGAGTGGAGACTCAGGGTAGTTGAACGACGGTTTCACCACTCTGCCGTTTCACAGAGTTGAGTAGCTGGCCCGCTCCGCATACGCCCTGCAGAGTAGAGTCTTCAAACGTATTCGGCAGAGCGAAACCAGACGGGACTTGAACCAGACGGCCTCCCCACAAGTGCTGTGTCACAGAGTTCAGTATGGGGCATGTTTCCCGCTAGGCCTCGCCATAGGTTTTCAGGCACTTTTAACTTACACGAGGTGACTGTGGAAAGATGGCTTCCCGACCGCGTCCGTTGTGTTGGGTACATGGCGCTTTCCATGGAGACCCTGCATTTCCTTTCCAGCATTTCTGACTTCCGGAAACAATGTCTGAGTTGAAAGACGGTCCCTCTCCCCCTTCCTCCTCCACCCTCTCCCCCCGTCCCCCCTCCCATACACACACACACACACGCACACACACACACACACAGTGTCGTCTCACAGAGTTGATTGACTCTACGGCACTTTCCTCAGGGGCCCCCGCATGGTTTTCAGACACGCGTCAGCCAAACCAGCTGTGAGTCGAAGGATGTGTAAGCAGCCGTGTTGCTTCCAAGAGTTGAGTACATGGCCCTTTCCGTGCAGCTGCCCCCCACAGGTGCTCAAACACTTGTAACTGTGAAAGGAGACGTTAGATGAAAGACCGTCGCACTCCAAGGGTTGTCTCGCAGAGCTGAGGACAAGGCCCTTTCCGCATAGGGCCTGCGTTCGTTTTCAGACACTTCTAACCTAATGAAGCAAGTCGATCGTTGAAAGGTAGTTCCCCGGTGTCTCACAGAGTTGAGTATACGGCCCTTGCCGTGGAGCACCCGCAGGCATCTCAAACGCTCGTAACTTAGTGAACCAAGGTGCGAGTGGAAGGAGGATGGTCACCCCGCAGCGTCGATTCGCAGAGTTGAGCGTATGTGACCCTTTCCACCCTTTCCGCCCTGCCTGGTGTTTCACGAACCCTTCTGGGTTCGTGACGTCACAGACTAGTGACACGCTGGTGTCACCACCCTGGTGTGTCGCAGACTGCAGTAGATGGCGGCGCTTCCCTCCGAGTTCCTCGCACGCCTTCACAAACAGGACCAACTTGGTGAAACGAGAAGCTAGTTGAAACCATGGATTCCGCACCGTGTGGCTTGAGAGAGTTGAGGACGTGGCGCTTTCCCCATCGGCCCCGCGTCCGTTTTCAATCGCCTGTACCATCGTGAAACCAGATTTCAGTCAAAAGAGAGTTTCTCCACGATACTTGTTTCCACACGCTCGCGCGTATTGTGTCCCTTTCCCCACAGTTTTCCGCAGGTGTTTCCACACACGTCTAACGTAGTGAAACCTGATGATGTTCCTTGAAGGATGGCTTCACCACCCTGTTGTTCCGCAGAGTTCGGGCACAGGCCACTTTCCGTGTAGGCCCTGCGTAGGTTTCAGGCCACGTCTAGCTTTGGGAAACGAGATGTTAGGGGAAAGGTGCTCTCCACGAAGTGGTTCATGCAGTTGGCACAGAGGAACTCTCGTTGTGGGCCCTACCTTTGTCTTCCAACTATTCTCACTGAGTGCAAAGAGATGCAGTTACCTGAGAGATGTTTTCCCCACAGTGTTGTACCACAGAGTTGAGCGATCCGTGCCACTTCCTCACCCCCACCCCCACCCCCACCCCCACCCCCCATAGGCCCTGGGAGTTTTCGAACACTTTTAATTTCATCCAGCGAAAGCACAGGGCCGTTGAAAGAGGGCTTCACCGCCATGTGGTTTCAGAGATTCGAGGTATGGCCCTTCCCACACACGCCCCCGCATGGTTGAGGTTTTCAGACGCTCCTCACCTCGTGATACAAGGTGTTCCTGGAAAAGTGGCTTCCGCCAAGTGCAGTTTGACAAAGGGTACGGCACTGCGGGCACAGGCCCTGCATAGTTTTGCCAACACTTGCGACTTACCCCAGACGACGTGTCTGCGGAATGATGGGTTCCCCGCAGTGTCGCACCGCAGAATGGAGTCTATGGCGCTCCGCGTGTAAGCCCCGCATAGGCTTTCCAAATTGTCTCACTTGGTGAGACCAGACGCTCCTGGAAAGAATTTTCTCACGACCGTGTGGTTTCAGAGAGTTGAGTTTATGGCACTTGCCTCATCGCCTTCTCCTAGGTTTTCAAACACTTGTAACAGCGAAAGCAGAATGTGCGTTGAAAGACGGCTCCACCACAGTGCAAGCAGGTGTTGTTTCCCAGCCTTGAGGATTTGACACTGTCCACAGAGGCCCCGCCTAGCTTTTCCAACACTTCCAACTTCGTGATGCGAGACGGTAGTCGAAAAGGGGTTTGTTTCTGCAAAGTGCAGTGCGACAGAGCCTATGGCCCTATCGGCACAGGCCCTCCAGAGTTTTTCACAAAGTCTAACTTAGTGAGATGACAGGTTTGTTGGAGGATGGTTTCCCCACAGGGTTCTTTCCCAGGCTGGAGTCTGTGGCACTATGTGCCTAGGCCCCGCGTTCGTATTCACACCCTTCGAAGTTAGCGAACCGTGATGCTGGTTGCGAGAGGCTCCCTCCCGCGTATTCTCTCACTGGGTCGAGCACGTGTCACTTTCCAGATGGTTCCTGCCTAGGTGTGCATACCATGCGAGATGGTAGCGGAAAGGTGGTTTCTGCGGAGTGCAGTTGGACAGAGTCTATTATGTACTACGGCACGGTCAACACTGGACCCATAGCGATTTTTCAAAGCCTTCTAACGCAACGAAATGAGGCGAGTCTTGAAAGATGGTTCCCCGCTGTTGTTTCGCAGAGGTGAGGATTCGGCACTTTTACCGTGTAGGCCCTGCCCACGTTTTAAAAGAGTTCGCAGCGAAACCTTGATAGACTTAGTTGGGAAGACTGTGAGACCCCAGTGCTGTTTCCAGAGGCGAGGGTATGGCACTTGCCGCATAAGCCCGGCATTCTTTTTTTACCGACGCGGTGCCTATATTGTTAGTGGCATACTCTCAATTATAGAAAACACTGTGGGACAGTAATCCGTCCGTTAAAATTGTTTCATTTTTTTAAAGTGTTTCAAAACCTTACGTAGCCTATGCAGAAATTGCCATTTTACTTATCTTTGTCAACAACACCATTTTGAAATTATCTCTTACTGGCATAAGTTTTCCCTAATTTAGTTGACTTTGAAAACATTTGCATCAATTTTGAGTATGTGCCATATACTCATTTCGGTGAAATAACTCTGTTGAATGCATCTCTTAAATATCCCTTTTCACGAACCTCGTACTCTTTAAAAACGTACACAGAAAATAGCAAGAATGGTTTAGTCTCATCTTTGTGAAATAACATAGGTTGGGAACCATCTTTCAAGTATATTTTTTTTCACTAAGTAACTAATGTCTGGATGGCTATGCGGGCCATTATCTTTTAAGTGCCCGTATACTCAACTCTGTGAAAAAACACCGTGGACAAACTGTATATCCACATCTTCTTTCACAGTTAGAAGTGATGGAAATTCTAGGCTTAAATATATAATTACAGTGACGTGCACTCAACTACTTGAGGCCACACCATGGAAAAAGCATCTTGCAGCTGACATCTTGTTTCTCATGTGTGGTGTTTCAAACCTTTTACAGGGTACTATAACCAAACGCCTCATGCTTCATTCTGAAGAAATGCTTTTGCGAAACATTCTTTCAGGCAACTTGGTTCACTATGGTTAGCCATATAGGAAAACGTGTCCTGGCAACTGTAAGGAAATGCCTTGTACTCGACTTGGTGAAATATTATAGAGGAGGAACCATCTTCACAGATGTCTTTTTTTTCACTAGTAATTGTTTGGAAACCTATGCTGCGATATAAGCAGTGACATTTTCTCCACTTTGTGAGAAAACCCGTGGAGAAACCACCTTGCTCTAGAAACTTGTTTCATTGAGAAGTGTTTGAAACAGTACGGGGCGAACTCTAAGGCAAGTGCCATCTACTCAACTCTGTTTTAAAAACAACAAGGTGGGGAACTGGCTTGTCAATTAACTTCCTGCTTCATTGAGTGAGAATTGTTGGAAAACTGAGAAGGGAACACTAATGCAAGTTCCCTATACTCATCTCTGAGAAAAAAGGACACTTTGGAAAAATCATTTGTCAATTAACTTCTTGCTCAGGTTTAAAGGCTTTGAAACTCTATGCAAGAAATTACAAAGTATCCTAGACTCAGTTCTGAAAAAACACAGTTGGTAAAGCCTCTTTCAACACACATCTTCTTTCTCTAAGTCAGAAGTTTTTGAAAATCTAAGCCTAAATGTATAAGTCCCACTCTACCTCTTGAATTAAAACAGCAGAGAAACCCTGTTTCAAGAAACATCTTGTTTCAAATTGAGAGACAACCTTATTTCAACAAACATCTGCTTTCAAAATGAAAGGGATTTGAAATCCTTTATATATTACTGTAAGCCATATACTTAATTCTGAAAAAGATAAAACACTACCGAGAAACCATCTTTCAACCAACTCCTTGTTTCACTATGTTAACCTATCTTGGGAACTATAAGGAAAGTGCCTTGTATTCAACTCTGTAAAAAAAATCTGGAGGAATCCAATCCCTTAATTCACTATCAATGTTTGAAACTATGCATGGAACTATGAGGACAGTGAGTTGTCTTCAACTCTGTGAAAAAGAATAGTGGAAAAACGACCTTTCAAATAAAGTCTTAGTTCGCAAAGTTAGATGTGTTGAAAATCTAGGCCTCAATGCAAAATGAGAGTGCTGTATGCCCATCTCTTTGAATTAAAACCTTGTCGAGAAACCGTCTTTCAAATGACGTTTCCAAGTTAGAAGTGTTGGAAAGTATTTACAGGGAACAGTAAGCACAGGGTTAGAATCTTAACTCTGTGGAAAAACACAGTGGGGAAACGGTTTTTCAACCATCTTCTTGTTTCACTGGGTGAGACTTGTAGGAAACTACTATAGACTCGGCTTTGTGAAATAGTGTGGGGAAACCACCTTTCAACTAACCTCGTTCCCTAGGTTAGGTGTTTGATAACTTGCACTGAGAACTAGAAGGAAAGGACATTACTCTGAGAAAGAACAGTGGCGAAAACGTCTTGCAACCAACCACTTGTTTCAGTACATTAGAAGGCTTTGACTCATGCGGAGAAGTAAGTGTAAGGAAAGTGCCATGAC
The DNA here is from genome assembly GCF_046562875.1 of Panthera onca. Classification (NCBI taxonomy): domain Eukaryota; kingdom Metazoa; phylum Chordata; class Mammalia; order Carnivora; family Felidae; genus Panthera; species Panthera onca. The sequence continues at coordinate 32,153,523 of NC_138351.1, read as the reverse complement.
CTCCTCTCTGTGAATCGACACCGTGGAGAAAGCATCGTTCTACTACCTGCTTCCTTCACAGTGTCAGAAGTGTTTGAAAACATATGCGGGGAGATATGTGGAAATTGCCATCTACTTAGCTCTGTGCAACAGCACTATGCGGAAACCGTCTTTCAAATAACTTCTTGTGAATGGATTGCATTTCGAAAGTCAATGTGACATAATAGACGAAAATTGTCGTATATGCACTCTGTGGAACAAACTGGGGGATGGGGGAACCCATCATTCAACAAACATCACGTTTCAGTAATTTGATCTCCAAGAAAATGACACTGGTGATCAGGTCTTTCAACCACCTTCTCATTTGAATCAACTTCTTCGCTACACATGTTTGAAAAAGCCTGTGTGTGGAATTATAGGAAAGTCCATGTACTCAGTTCTGTGAGGTAATGTGGGGGAAAACTTCTTTCAAACAACTTTTTATTTCAAGCACTTTGAAGTCTTTGAAAACCTATGCAGAAATTATTGGGCAATGGCACTGACTCACTGCTATGAAATATTGTGGGGGCAACACCTCTCTACTCATTTCTTGTTTCACGAAGTATAAATGTCTGAAAACCTATGCCGGAAACTATGAGGGAAGTGTATATACTCAACTCTGTGAAAACACACCGTGAAGAAAAATTTTCAAACTAAAATTTTGTTTCACTACTTCAGAAGCGTTTGAAAATGTACGTGGTGAGCTCGAAGACAAGTGCCATAGATTTAACAATGTGGAGAAACCATTGTTAAACTAACATCTTGTTTCCTTGAGAGAGGTTTTTGCAAACTTATGCGGGGAACATTCAGGAAATTTCCATACACTCACCTCTCTGAAAAAACACTGGATAAACCACTTTTCAGCTAACATCATCTTGTTTCACTGAGTTGGAAGTGGCTAAACATCTAGGACTATATGTATAATGGCAGTGCCAGACCCTGAACTCCTTGAAGGAAAACCATGGAGAAAACATATTTCAATTAAGGTCTGGTTTCAAACTGAGGTGGAAACGCTTTGCAGGGAACTAGAAGGAAAGGATGCTTAATTCTGAAAACGCGCTATGGCAAAACAGTCTTTCAACCAACCTCTTGTTTCACTAAGGTAGACATGTTGGAAAACCCTATCCTGGCAACTATAAAGAAAGTGCCATCCACTCAATTCAATGAAATAACTTTGTGGAGGGGCCATCCTTCAACTAGTTCCTTGTTTCACTAACAAGTTTTTGAAAATCTGGGCAGAGAACTATGAGGACAAGTGACATGACCTTGACTCTGTGGAAAAAAATGCAACAGGGATACCACCTTTCGACTAATGTCTTGTTTCACTAAGCTAGCAGTGTTTGAAAAAGGAAGCAGCAAACTCTAAGGCAAGTGCCATCTACCCAACCCTGTTTTATGAACAACACTGTGGAGAAACCATTTTTACACAAACATTGTGTTTCGTTGGGTGAGAGGTGTTTGAAAACCTAAGCAGGCAACATTCAGGAAAGTTCCCTATGCTCATCTCTGTGAGGAAAACAAAAACACACTTTGGAACAGGCATTTGTCAATTAACTTCTTTTCCCTAGGTCTGACGTGGTTGAAAAACTATGTGGGAAAATGATAACGAAAGTGCCATAGACTCAACTCTGAAACAACCCGGTCGGGAAAGCCTCTTTCACCGAACATCTTTCACTAAGTCAGAAGTGTTTGAAGTTCTAGGCCTAAATGTATAATGAGAATGCTATATGCTCAACTCTTTGAAATAAAACCGTGTGTCCACTATCGTCTTGTTTCAGGGTTAGAAGTTTCCCAAAACCTTTACAGGAACCAATAAGGAAAGGGGCATATACTCTGTGAAAAACCACTGTGGGGAAACTTTCAACCAACTTCTTGTTTCCCTTAGACGTGTTTGAAAACCTGTGCGAGGCATTATAAGAAAAGTGCCATGTGCTCAGTTCTGTGAAATGATCTTGTGGAGAAAAGCTTACTTCAAATAACTTCTTGTTTCAGTAAGAAGACTTTCCAGCCTATGCAGAAAATATGGGGGACTGGTGTAGACTCACCACTGAGAAATATCGTGCAGGAACCATCTTTCCACTGCTTGCTTTTTTCACTATGTAACAAGTGTTGGAAAACCTATGCAGGTAACTATGAGGAAAGTGCCGTGTACCTAACTCTGTACCTAACTCTAATCCTTGCTGTCTTGTAGAAACAAGGTTCTTTCCATGATCGGTTCAGAGTCAGTGTCTCACGGACCTATCCTCTGCCTTCCACCTGGGACTCTGACCCAGTCCTTGAGACCGTGGGAAGGATTTTGCCACAGGGCTCCGTCTTCATTAATTCATCGGGTTCCAGAAGTATGTGGTCATTCAGAGACCCAGGCCAATGGAAGTGTCCCAGCAGAGAATGTTTGTGTGTCGGTTGGGCGAGAAACTCAGACACAGGAGTGACCTTCTCCTGGGCCCAGGGCACACGAAGTAGGACTCCTTCTTTGCAAGTGGAACCCAATTCCCACTGGGTACGCCAAGCTTTGGCCCTCCTCGTGCCCATTCCCTTCACCTTGCTGCATTTCTGACAGGTTCTTTTTTCCTCCCTTAGGAGCTAGGGAGCTATCAGAAACTCAGGTAGCTCACCTGGGTAGTCATCAAACTCTCACTCTGCTCCAGTGCTCAGTGACAGCTCTCAGGCTCTGAGCTAACAAAGGAAAGCTGGCCTTTATTCCCTGGAAGATTGATGATTGGCCTGCTGTGGTACGGAAGGGGAAGGGGAACCAGCTTGTCTCACTGTCCTGGATGAGTGTATTGCCTTCATTCTGAGAAGCATTTTGCACATGAGCAGTCGGGACAAGGAGAGGGTCAGCACAGGGGAAGCCTTTTCCAGGAACAGGGAATGATTTCCTTGTTCCAAACTCGTGTGTAAGAACCAGCAGAACCGAATACCTAGAGCTCAAACCTGGGGTCGACATCAACAGAACGTGTGGGAGGGAGAGATATTGCCAGAAATCTCTGTCTCCTAAAATGCAGAATGCAGGACTCCCAGCCAAATTCCTGCAGAGGGCTCCCTTTGCCTCAGCCCACAGACATTTCTTATTCTGGATACAACCAGCTTGATAGGAGACTGTGCTGGGTACTTATTCTCAAACATCTCCACTTCTCATGTGTGAGGAACAACTCTGGCCATCTGTGTCTCCATGTCCACTCATTACCCTGTTTTTGCATAAGGTTCTGAATGGAATGTATTCAGAGCCATTAACTTAGAGTGCCATTCCCTTCTTTCAGCTTGTGAGTCTGGTGGTATCCATGGGATGGTGAGATAGGTATTGCAATGGGCCAATCTCAGTTTGGTTTCAGAATGATGTGACCATCGCCAAACCTAGGGTGTGTGAAGATGCTGAGGCCGAATACTTGTGGGTAGGCTCAGCCACAGGTTAGGGGACGTTCCTGCCTCATGTGTGGGAAGAGGTTATGGGAGATAGATTATGTCCTTCCTCGATTTGACCCATACCCATTTGAATTCAGAGCTTTGACTGGCTTGGAAGTCATAACTAACCCATTGCTGCTTCTCTAACTGGGTCTCAATTCACACACCAACACCTTGGGGATGTCCCGTGCACAACCAATGTCCATGGATTGGAGGTGAGTTTCCAGGCAGGTCCTGTGCCAATGCAGACCTCTAAGATTCTGATAGCTGAGAGGAGAGCTAGCACTCCTGTCCCTGAGCCTTCAGTGATTAGCAGGCTACAGTCATCGTGGGAATGGGTAGCCACATTGACTCCCACCCCTCATAGATGGAGACACCTTCACTTGGAAGAACAGGCAATCTGTGCATGCCCACTTTGCTGGATGACCTGATCAGCACACAAAATGCTTTTTGAAAACATAGTGCACTAAGGCCTCATTCCCGCCTCTTGATCATCACATGGAAACAACTTCTTCATACCACGGGGTCACTGCCGTCCCTATCTACTGACCCGATGGGCAGAAACACACCAAATTCCCTCTATTTCTTATGGGAGAATGAGGGTCTCTTGCTCAAAGGGCTCCAAGGGGCGTCCGTTGGTGTCGACCTGTAGCCGAAGCCCACAAAAGATTTCTCTGACTCCTGACCACGCCTGCTTCCTCCTTTATTGTGCCGGTCAGTGTTTTCTCAGCATCATGCAGTTCTCATCCTGAATGAAGATCTCTGACCCTAGGAGAATCAAGGTTCATGAGAGTGCTTTATTCTCCATCAAGGTTCGTCTTGGGGTCTGTACAATTCTGTTCATCAGACTAATAGCTCAGGCTTGCAAAGGCCCACTGTGGACCAACCCTTATGTCTGTGGGACAGGTTGAGCCAAAGGGGCCCTGGAATTTTGGTTTCAGGACCTCATGGACATGCAGAGCCCTAGGCCATTTGCAGGGGTCCAGCTGAGAACTGTTTGGGTGGAGGCTGGGCCAGCAGTATGAGCGGGGAGCTGGCCTCCTGCTGGACCTAGGAAAAATGAAGTTCAACCTGTCCTTTTCACATTGATCACATTCACACTGGGTGGACATATCGACACATTCCCTTTGGTCCTGGCTTCAGCCGGTCCCTTTTGCTTCCTGTCGTTTTGACTCAGGCTTTGCTCAACGTTAGGAGCCCTGGGGCTGGCACTCATGCACAGGGCACCAAGGGATGGGCTTTTGATGCCCACTCAGTCCCTGGCTCAGGGACAGCCATGAGCATGGGCTATCTGAAAGAGAATAGCCCTCCAATCCCTGTGCTTGGTGATTGGTTTTTTGTAGCAGGGCTGGGGGATGGGGTGGGAAAGGGAGCCAGTTTGCCTCATTGCTCTGCCTGGTGGAGGGGCCTTCCTTCTGAGTAGCAAACTGTTCACACGTGCTGGTCAGCCCAGAAAGAGCCCTTTATTGGAAGATGGCCCCAATGCCCCTTTCCACACTTTGCAACAACAGCTGGGGGCACCTCATGGCTACAGCACTGTCACTGCTCACTCCGTTCAGTGTTGGGAAACCAAGAAAAGCAGACAAAGTCCCAGGGTTCTTTAAGTCCTTCTGAAGGAAGAAGGCAGGCCTCTTGCTCACAGGGCTCCCAGATGCAGACTCTAGAGGCCTCGTTTGCCTAAGTGTTCAGGTGTTTCTTCTTGTTCCCATAGCCAGTTTGCCAGGAGCAGGTGCTGGGAACCTCTTGCTCCTATCTCTGGAGAGTTCTGGCCCTCCTTGCCATGATCACATGTCTTTGCTCATTTTTAGAAACAGGGTTCTTCCCACAATCCCTACAGAGTCAGTGTTTCACAGTCCTATCCTCTGCCTTCCACCAGGGAGCCTGACCCAGTTCTTGTGAATGCGGGTGAGATTTTCCCACAGGGCTCCTTCTTCATTACCTCATTGGGTTTCAGAAGTATGTGGCTCTCGATAGGCCCAGGGAATTCTCGTTGCCCAAAAGAGCAATGTTTGTGTGAAGCCTGGGCCAGAGATTTGGGCAGGGAGATGGCCTCCTTTTGGCCAAGGGCCAGTGAAGGAAGACACCTTTCCAAGTAGGTCCCAATTGCCACTGGAAATGTCAAATTTTGCCCCCCCTCCTTGGGCCCATTTCCTTCCCCTTGCTTTCTTTCTGACTTTTTTCCCCCTTAGGAGCCACAGAGCCATCACTCAGCCGGCACCGCCTGGGTAGGCATCAAACTCCTGTGTTCAGGGAGAGCTCTCAGGCTGTGATCTAGCAAAGGAAAGATGGCCTTTAGTCCCTGGGTGCTTGTTGCTTGGCTTGCTGTGGTATGGGAGGTGAAGGGGAGCCATCTCTCCTCCCTGAGCTGGATGATTGAGTGGCCTTCATTCGGGGAAGCACACAGTTGGCATGTGGGCCGTATGGACCAGTCCGTGGTCAGTAGAGGAGGATCCTTGTCCACGAATAAGGAACAAAGTCCTTGTTCCAGACTCCTGAGCAAGAGCCAGTAGAACCCAATAGCGACACCTCAAATACTGTTGGCTCCAACAAATGCTACAAAAAGTTGGAGGGACAGACATAACCAGACATCTCTGGCTCCAAAAGAATGAATGGGTGTTTGTTGCTGACAGGGCTTTCAGGTGTGCCATTTCAGAAGGCTCCCTTTGCATAATCCCACGGACATTTCTATTTCCAGATACAAGCAGCTTTCTAGGAGACTTGTGCTGGGTACTTCATTCTTGACATTCTCCCAATCTCAAGAGTGATGAAGAACTCTGAGAGTCTATGTCTCCATTTCCACAACTTAGCCTTTTTTGTCCAAAGGGTTTCTGTGTAGACTTTATGCAGAGCCAGTGACTTCGAGTACAATCCTTTTCTCTCAGCTTGCCTGTTTGGCTTTGTCTTTTGGATGGTGATGTAGGTTTTACCCTGGGTCCTCCTCAAGATCGTTTTAGAATTTCTGGCCAACCCCACACCTAGGATGTGTAAAGATACCCAGAGAGAACACTTGAGGGTAGTTGAAGCCAGCGGTTAGGGGAGGATCCTGCCTGCTGTGTGGGAGAATATGAAGGGATGATAGAGATATCTCCCTCTTCGAATTGCCCCATGCCCAGTGGAATGCAGAACGTGGTCTCAACTTCCTATCCCGTTGGTGCTTTGCTCCCTTGGTCACAGTCACCCACCACAACAATGGGGCTGCCATGTCCACAACCAAATCCCAAGGATTGGAGGCGTATTTCCAGTCATTTCCAGAGTCAAAAGAGGCCTCTGAGAGTCTGATATCCCAGAGGTCAGCTGACCTTCTGTCCCGTAGCTCCAGTTTCTTAGCAGGGTATTATAGCAAGAGTAAATAACTGCTATTCATTGGCAACAAGGTTCTCCCTGGAATCTTGTCAGAGCCAGTGTCTCAGAGTCATGTCTTTTCTTATGAAGTGAGGAGTCTGGTACAATGCTAGTGAGTGGGCAGGTGGTTTGGTCACAGGGACCGTGGGAATTGGGTTTCAGAATTTGTGGGCATCACCAGGCCGAGGGTATCTCCAGGTGCTCAGTGGAGAATTCCTGTGTGTAGGCCGGCCAGAGGTTTGAGGAAGGGAGCCCGCCTCTTGTCTGGTTTGAGATTTCATTCAGAAAGATCTCTCTTTCCTAGATGGGTGCCATTCTCTTTGGAGATGCCAACTTGGGAACTGCTCTTACTCATTCCCATGCCACTGCTGCTTTTCTATCTAGGTCTCCGTTCACATTCCAGGAGCATGGGGCTGTCACTTACACAGCCGTGGCTGTATGAATGATGCCAGTTTCCTAGTCAGTTCCTGAGGAAATCGAAGGCTCTCTGGGTCTCATATCCCAGAGGAAACCTTCCCCTTCTATTGCAGTGCACATGGTGTTGCTTAGCTGGCTAAGGTATGCACGGGCATGGGTAGCCAATTGGCCTCCCTCCCCTCACTAATGGAGACCCCTTTGTTTGGAAGAACAGAAGGTTTTCATGTAGGCAGGAAGCTCCCAGATCTGGTCAGCCCAGAAAGTACCTTTGGATGGAATCCTGCACCAAGTCCCACTTCCAGATACTTGCCCATCAGCCAGGAGCACATCCCTGCTACAGCTCTATCACTGCTGCCCTTATGGACTGATGGCAAAGGCAGGACACACACCCAGAGCCACGTCTTTCCCTATGATGCTGAAGGAAGAATCTGGGCAGGCTTCTTGCAGACAGGGCTCTCAGCTGGAACTTACACGTGGCACCGGTTGCCAAAGCCCACAGGTGTTTCTCATCCCTGAGTCATCAGTCAGTGAGCTCATGAAGATGCTGCTAGTCATTCTTATCCCTGATGCACAACTCTGGCCCTCCCTCTATCCATTTTTCACCCCTTTGCTCTAGTTTCACTCTGAGCCCTCCCTGGGCTCCATTCCAGGTGAGTGGCTTAGAGTCATACCCTGGGCCCTCTACTGGGAATTCTGGTCCATTCCCTGGGACCGTGGCATGTGTTTGGCCAGAGGGCCCCTGGCTCTTCAGCAGGGATAGTCTTCCCTGTATCATGGTTTCCCCTCTACATGAGTCTCTCAGTACTAGGATTTCTGGCCAAGGAAGGAGGCCTGTCTTTTTGTGTTTGTGTGTGTTTGGACACAGGGACACAACCTCAGAGCCTCTCAGGCTTTCATGTGTATTGAAAAGACAAGAATAACTGTAAAGTGGAAAGTTTGTTACACTATCTGAATGACGCTCAGGGGCAAGATCTATTTATTTTAAACCAATGCAGCCATAAAGATATGTGAACAGGCAAGGCAACCCTGCTCAATTATCTCCCTCTGCATTTCTTCCAGGCATATGGCACACTGGCCAGCATCTTGACTCAGTTCATCCTCATTATAGGTTATTGCTGGCTTTGTTCAACACATCACATCATGCGTATGCCTCTCCTGTGAGGGCACATTAATCCTCCAAAAGTGGGATGGGAGAAGTGAACTAGTAAGGAAGTTGCCCTCCTGGGTTCCACCCTATCGGCCACTCCCTGCCTTCTGCCACTATCCTTGGGGCTCTCGTAAACCTCGTCCTGCCGGCCAGAAATGTCGCCATTGCTACTGTTGAGCATGCTGAAGGAGGACAGAGCTGCACAGAACAATGCCATGTTTGCCACCCCATGAGCACACAGTGGCTTTGCTGGGCTGCTTAGGCAGCTATGGCACTGCCTTATGGACAGGGCTGTTCACGCCTTAGCCCCTGACCCACAATCTGCCTTGTGGCTGTGCCCTGCACGCAGCACTGATGCCTGTGATCCTGATGACCCTTCTGCCCCAGCTGGAAGGTAAATCCAAGTCGGGTGAGTGCAAGTGCTGCCATTAGCAGTGGCTCGGCTGCCTTGCTTGGTGCCCACCTGCCATATGCACAGACTTGTGCGAAAATCTATCCCTGGGCACCAGCTGAGTGAATGACAGCCCCATGGCTCCTAAGTTTAACCAGGGACCTAGTTAGACATAGACCAAGTAAAGGGAATGGTCTTACAGAGCCAAAGGTCAATATCTCTAAAGGCAACGGGATCAACCTGGAAAGGGGCTATACAACTTCTTTCCCCCTCAGCCAAGAAAGGAGGCCAGCTCCCTTCCCAGCCCTCTGGCCCAGCCGAAGTGCTCTCTTCTGGACACTTCCACCACCCTAGGCCTCTGAATGCTTGCGTGGTTTTGACACCAACCTACCAGGGGCCCTGTGGCCAAACCTACTGCACAGTCACAAGCTCTCAACTAGGATCCCCAGTGGAATGCCAAGGATATTCTGCCAAGAGACTACATGCAATGGATCCTTTTCTAGCTTGGAAATAGAGCAAAAGGGTGAAAATGGATCCACAGAGGGCCAGAGTTCTTTGTTAGGGATGACAATGGGATGATGTGGAGAATAAAGTGACAAGTGCCATGTTCTAGCAAGCTGGCTGTCTCAGGAAGAAGTAACACCTGTGGGCTTTGGTGAAGGGAACCCACCACAGGCTACAGCTGGGAGCCCTGTCAGCAAGCGGTCTGCATTCTTCATACCTTACCAAAGGTAAAGGCTTTGCGTGTGTTCTTTGCCCTTTCTTACTAGGAGATGGGTGGCAGGGATTCAGCTGTGGCTCATGGTCAAATGGTTAGAACCGAGCCTGGTGCAGTATTCCTTTCAAAGTCCCTTTGTGCCCTGACCAGGACCTGGAGCCTGGTGTGCATGCATGAATCATCTCCTCTGCAGGATGAAGGCACCTCTGTCAGCCAGGAAAGGGAGGCCAACGGGCTACCCATCCCCGCAATTATTCCAGCTGGCTAAGCACCAAGCGACAGAGGGACCTGCTGTCCTCTGTGATACCTGGCACTACACTGAGAGCTGTCCATTGGCTCAGGAACTGACTGGGCACTCCACACCAGTGTTTGCACCTGGGCTGTGTACCTGACACAAACCTATGGATCCTAGAATTTTCTAGTTTAAACAGAGGACATTCTTCTGATGCTCTTCCTCCTAATGGCTCCCAGGTAGCACCAATTTGTTGAACAAAGAGCAATAAAATGCACATAGGCACCTGGAGGACTAAAGTTCTTCCTTAAAGAACAGAATGGGCGAAAGTTAGAATTAACTGCCTACTGCTATCTCCTGGCAGGCTGGCTATCTGGGCTGTAAGAAACACTTGGGGGCTGGTGTCAAAGGAAACCTCCAAGGCTACACCTGAGAGTGACATTATGCCAGAGCTGTGGATTCTTCCTTCAGAAACAGAGGGAAAAGTGGTTTGGGTGGTTTTTCCTTGCTTCCCATCAGGAAATAGATGCAGCGTTGATTCAGAGGCAAGGGCTTCCTGATCCCAGCTGATGATCAAGTGTTTGCAATGTCGACCCGATGCAGTAGTTCTTGAAAGGTCCCTTTTTGTGCTGACCAGGTTCTAAGGCCTAGTGTGCATATGGCAGCCATCTTTGTCTCAAAATGAAGGCATCTCTGCACTTGACTGCACTTACCACAACTGGCCAAGTAACAAGCACTCAGGGACAAGAAGGCCATCCTTCCTCTGATAGAAAGGTACCCTTTGCTCTCACAGAGCACAGGACCAGAGCGGAAGTTGAGCACCAATCTTTGGGCTCTGCCTGTGTGACGTGAGTGAAAGTCCAATTGTCCTTGAATGTGACCCAAGATTGCGAAAATAGCAAATTGGTGGGAATGGCTATAAGGGAAGCCAAGGCTCTACATGAGAGATGGGAATGGGACAGTGCTGCTGGGTGTCTCTCTCTACCTTTTCTCTAGCTGCATGTGTAAGGCCAATCCCTCCTAAAACTCTGGGACCACCTACACGCATCCATTCATGCACAGCTTGATATGCCCTAGGCCTCTCATTGTGCACAGAGTTCTAATGGGAAATTACAAGAGGTCCCGTTGCCAGTCTATTCAGAGTTCCCGGGACTCAGCCAAAGCCCACAGTTTAAAGTGGAGGATATTGCTCTGAGACATGGACTCTGAATGGACTCTAGCGAGATCCTGCTTCAAAAAAAAAAAAAAAAGAGCAAAAAGATGGAAATAAATACACAGAGGGCCAAATTGCATCCTTACAAGATGAAGAGAGTGGGATGAAGCTGAGAAGGAAGTGCCTAGCACAATCTCCCGAGAAGATAACTGTTGTCTGTAGTAGGAAACACCTGTAGGCTGGGGCAAAGGGAACCATCCATTGCCTACACCCGGGTGCCCAATTGGTACGAGGCCTGCACTTTGCTTTCAGTAAGAGAAGGAAAGTTTCTGACCTGGGATCCTTTGTATGAACTACCTCTCAGGGCATAGAAAGTGCCCTAATTCAGTGATTCAGTGGTTGCAGGCCCGGGCTCCCGTTTTGCTCTAGATTTTGTAACCAAATCACGGGGCAGCATTCCCTGACAGGGCTTTTTAGGGTTGAAGAGTCTTGCGGTCAACTGTGCATGCCTGATCCGTCTGCCTTAGAGAAAGCGGATATTTCAATCAGCCAGGGGAAGGAGGCAAGCTGACTACCCATCACAGAGATTGCCAGGGCCAGTCAAGCAAGAAGCACTCACGCACAGGAGAATCATTATTCTCTGGGAAAAAGTAACTGCTCTCACATAGCACAGGCCCAGAGTGGTAGCTGATCAGAAATCATGGATGTTGGCTGGGTGGCTGACCCATGATGTCATCATAAAAACAGAAAACGCATTCGAAGGGCTGTATGGAAGGCAAAGGCTCTCCATGGCAGAGGAGATAAGGATAAAGCTGGGAATGAAATGTCTCACATCGTTTCTCCTCAACCAGCAGTGAAGCCAGTTCCCTTCCAAACCCTGGCATTGCCTACACATGGACACTCTGCTGGGCACCCTCAAGTGCCCTGTACCTCCCATTGTCCACATAGTTCTGAAAGGTGAATAACGAGGGGTTCTGTGTCCCAACCTATGCCCGAGACACAAGGATCTGGCCAGATCCCCCAACTTAAAGGGAAGGCTAGCTCTCAGAGACACTGGCTCTGAATGGCAACCAGGGAGGAACTACGTTGACAAAAGTGGGGGGGTGGTGGTGGTAAAAGTATTGAAATGGAACGGCGGAAAGCCAAAGTGCATGATTATAGATGAGAATGGGACAGGGATTTCAATGAAGTGTCAGCACAATTTCCTTGCAAGGTACTGTCTAAGAAGTAAGAAACACCTGTGGCCAGACACAGACTAAACCTCTAACGGTTAACCTCCTGACAGCCCAGTCCACAAGAGGTCTGCATATTTCCTTCCAAAGGACAGGGAAGAGGTCTGCATATTTCCTTCTGGCTTTAGCTCTTTTTCCTGCCCTTCCCATCAGGGGATAGGGGCAGCAGAGATTCAGGGGTAGTGGCTCCATGCTCCAGGCTGCTGCTCAAGTGTTTGGAAACTCGGTTCCTGTAGCCCAATAGTTTTGAATGGCCACTTTCTGCATTGACTACATCCTGGAACATACCTCGTATGCATGGATTATGTTCTCTTCAGCATCATAAACCAAGCACTAAATGCTCTTTCACAGTAGGGCAATCTTTCCTTGGGTTGTTAGGCATTACGCTTGGTTAGCACAGAAGCAGAGAACTCACCACTAGTCCCTGGGAGCTCACTGTGTGATTGACAGCCTCACTGCTCCACCCAGCCTGCAAACCAAGTCCTAGTTTGCAAATAACACCTCTCGGAGCCATATGTGTGCCATTCCTCCAGCACTCCGGGCTACCCAAGGACAAAGGAAAGGACAGAAAACAAGGGGTTAAACTGGCAGAGCCGCCATCCATTTACAAGTATTTTAGTAAATTACAAGAAAAAGGCAGGGGCCTTATCTCCAGAAACCTCTGGACTCCGTTGCCTGGAGCCCCAACATCAGCCTGCCCTCCATAGTGATATGAGGCACAAAAAAACATTAAAGAAAGAGAAAAAGGATGGAAATAGATACACCGAGGGACAATGTTCCTTCTGAGAGATGAAAAGGGGATAAATCTGAGGGTGAAATGACTAGTACAATCCCCTGGAAAGCTGATGGTCTCAGGAATAACAAACACATAGATAAGAAACACATATGGGCTGGGGCAAAGGGAAACCTCCATCGTCTACAGGGGGAGCCCAAAGGCAAGATGCCTGTATTCTTACTTCACAAAGAGAGCCAAAGCTTCTGGTGTTCACTCTTTTCCCTTCCCATTGTATCAGAGGGTAGAGGCAGCAGTGGTTCAAAAGGTAGCAGGTTTGTGCTCCAGGCTAATGCCCAAGTGTTTGGACCTGGGCTATGGTACAGTGGTTCCTGAATGTTCTCTTTCTGTGCTAAGCAGGTCCTCAAGAATACTGCACCTGGGTGAAACAACTGCTCTTCAGGCTGAAAGCATCTTTAAAGCCAGGGAGGGAAACAAGTTGGCTAACCATCATTGCTTGTATCAGCCAGCCAAACACCAAGTACTGACAGGAAGGCAATCTTTCCTTTGAGATATCAGAAACTGATTGCTTTGGTTAACACAGACCAGAGTCAGTGCTCATTAGGAAGGGCTGGACACTCACTATGTGGAGGACAGCCTCATTGCCCTTGCTTGGGACCCAAGACATCCTTATCAATACAGCCAGGGAATTGGAATGGCTATGCGCAGGGCCAAAGTTTTTCGTTTCAGCAGAGAATGCTATCAAGCTGAGAACGAAATGTCTAGCTCCATGGTCCTCTTATACCACAAGACGGAGGATAGCTCCGTCCCAATATCGGTGACCCTGACTACACATGGGCATTCCTGCTGGGTGGGCACTTTGAAATGCCCAGGGCTTACATTTGTCAACATAGTACTGAAAGGCAATTTTTGAGGGACTTTTGGCCCAAAGTAGCCCGGAGTGACAAGAATATGGTCCGACACCCACATTAAAAGTAGGAAAAAATGGCTCTGAGACACTGTCCCTGAATGGACAACAGGGAGAACTTTGTTGCAAAAGAGAAACAGGATGGAGAAGGATACGAGAAGATACAAAGTTGTTTAACAGAAGACAATGAGATAGAGAAAAAAATGAAGTGACTAGCACAATCTCGTGGCAAGGTGGTTGCCTCAGAATGAACAATGTGTGGGCTAGGACCAAGGGAAACCTCCTGCACTGTTCCTTCAGAAAGAGACGGAAAGTTTCTGGCATTGGCTTTTCCCCCCTGTCCTTTGAAGCCAGTAATGACTCATAGGTAGCAGATACTGGCTTGTGGCTTACCCTCAGGTAATTGGAAAGTGGCTCTGGTGCACTATACCTTGAATGGGCTGATTCCTGCACATAGCAAGTCCTGCATAGAAAGTCCCATACTGCAAATGGGGGAACTGTCTGCTCTTCAGAATGAAGGCATCTGTAGCAGCCAGTGGGTGGAGTTCTGCTGTCGACCTGATGAAGTTTGGGGGTGATGGTGGGGGTGGTCCAGAGCCGATGACCAAGAAAGATTTCTTGAAGACATCTTTGGTGCACAAAAGGTGGTTTTATTAAATCATGGGGACAGGACCCATGTGCAGGAAGAGCTGCACTGGGGTCCAGATGGGGAACTCATCATTATATACCATCAGGTTGGCAGGGGGTCAGGGATGGAGTAAGTCACTAAGGAATGTTGGAAGCAAGGTTTTCAGGACCATGAGGGGCTAGCTGTTGCTAGGGACACACAATTTATTACCGTTTACTAAAACCTCAGTCATGAGATCCATTAGAGGTATATTGGGGGGGGGGGGGGCATCAGCTTGGAGTATGATTGCCAGCATATATCTTGGGTCAGTTGCAATACAAGAAGTTGACTTACATGGTCCTTGAGGTTGGGATAATGTTAAGCTAAGGTTCTCTTTTGCCCTAGCAAAGTGTCATCATCAAGGCAGCTAAGCAGCTAGAGGGAGGTCACTCTGCCCATTCCAGGGACTTGTCGATGGGCTACAGGCAGTAAGGGAATTTAATGTTTCATTTGCCTTAGTTTCCCACATCACCATGGCGAGGGCTGAAGCCCCTTTTCTTTGATCTGGGGTAGTCAAGAGTGTCCAAGGAATAACAGATCCCACCTGGGGTGGGTTTAGGGGGATAGCTTGGGCTTTACCCCTCAGCCTGCCTCATGCTCCCTCATCATATCCCCCCTGAACAAGGTCAACCCTTACGTCTTTAAGGTTGATGAAGATGGAAGGTTTCATCTTTTGTATCTTCTTTCTGCTGACTAGGGGCATAGAGTTGTCCCTACCTAATTTGGTCAATATTGGTCTGTTGGAGAACATATAGAGGAGATACAAAAGGTGGTGGCAGCTGAATCCAAGGTGCACCTTCTTGAGTAGCAAGGCTCATCTGTTGGCTTGATGTGATTGTAGTGATGGAGTCTTGGCACCAGGCAGAGAGGCATGGGAGAAAGCAGCAAAACATAATTAGAATAACAAGAGAGAAGCCCCAAGAAAAGTCCTTGGGTGGTTGACAAAAATCCTCTAGTCCAGGAGTTTAGCCAATCACTAAAGGAAAGAGAGGGATTGTTTAAAGCACCAATTTCAGTGTTCACGTCAGTTAGAAATCCAGGAATATTTTTGCAGTAATCTGTAATGTATACGCAGCATTTTGTTAGAGCAAATTACAAACTCAGTGTCTGCCAGTGAGGTTTTTAGATGGCAGGCTTGAAGCTTCCTCAGATGGGAGTGGCAACCGACAGCAAGAATCACAATGGTCTTTCCAGTTTGGAATTCAAATGTCTGTGGTGATCATCTGAATGGCCCATCATAAGAAGGAACTGTTCACATAAACTGGGAAAGGAAAGTGAAAAAGAAAGGTACAACCATCATAAGAGAGGTTTGAGGTCTTGCACAGGTTCCCGGGAATAAGAAAGCACATGAGTTTGCTCACTGACTTCCTGTAAACGGGGAACAGGTTTTATTTCCATACAGGAGCCCATGAAGAACGCCCCTCTAGCTTACTGCAGTGGGAGTACATACCATGACCCAGTAGGGGTTCTTTTATTTTGGAGTTAAGTCCCCTGTTGCATGAGACTTTCCATGCTTGGAATAGACCAGGTCTTTGGGGTTTATATGGGGTGGGTCTGGTAACTGTCAGATCAGGTTTTGGGAGGACATGGCCTGCATAGTTAGAGATTTGTGAATTAACCCAGCCTCAAGTAAATAATAAAGCACTATTGTCTTTATCGATTGATAGGTCTACAGAGAGAAAAGTCCTTGCCTACAGTTTTTGGGGGAATCCATCCCATTTTCCAGTTGTTTCAATAATATACACACGGGGTCGAATTACTATCCCTACAGAATAACCTGTGCCATTGTGACAGGATCTCTCAAGTTTACCTCAAGTGGTCTAGTTTAAGCAAACATTTGAAGACAACTCGGATTTAACACCCATAAATGTGCATTTTTTCTAAATTCCTCATTTCCAGAGATAGCCAAATCAAGACATTCATTTGTAAAACAAGTCCAGTCTTGCCAAATTTGGCCTACGTATTTACATAAGCTCAGCACGAATAGTCATTGATCATAAGGATCTTTTAAAGTTTGCTTTCCTGGAACCCTTTATAAAGAATCTCCAGACTGAACATTTGGAGCCTCTCAAGGCCAGAAGCCAAGCCGAGTACTTCCTGTCAGACAGGCCTGCAATACCTGTGGAATTGGATGAATTCCTTTTCACGAGGTCCCCAAGATATCCTGAGTTTCCTGCACCAGCCAGGAAGTGACATTCTCTTTACTCACCTGGTGAGGCTGCTGGGAACTCTAAGCAAGGTATCCAGCCAACATTTCCAAGGGGCTTTATTGGCTCCACGTTTCATAAAGTCAACCTCAGTTCCTTAAAGCTGTAGGGTCATTTCCGAGTCTATGCATGTCTCTCAAATAGGACCTTCCAGCAAAGCCTTAGTAAACTAGCAGTATTTCCAATGGTGCCCTGTTACAAGGAGAAGATTCTTATTGCACTTATGCAAATCACTGTAATAGCCAAGAAAGAAAAGAATACTCAATGCGAGTGTTTGAATTTCAGATGGTTTAGGTAGAGAGAGAAGTTCAATGCCTCAGTTTACAAGTGAATATTTGATGACATCTCTGTATAAAATAGATATCTGAAGAGAACGTTTCCTTAATCTGGAAGAGCAAACATCAGAGAACCAGCAATATTTCCAACAAGAGACACTAAACGATAATCTTCCTCAATTCATTTAGTCCCATGTTCCTAATCCTTGCTCCGTTTGAATGCAGCTTTTTTAGTTCTCGAAATTCTTACCCATTTTAGTATTAATCTGAAAGATTTCAAATGCCTGGCTTTGTCCTAGAAGTCCTTGTCTTGTATATCTCCCAGAAGCTGAAATATGTCTTGTGAGAGAATAAGAACAATTATAAATCGTAAAATCTCAGAAATGGACATTGTTAACGACCTGATGAGAGTTCATTCATTATGATGCAATTGACAAGGGAATTCGGTTATTTCTGTGGCACATAACACTTTGATAATCAGAATATCGAGGAAGGACCTTACAGCAGCACAAATTAAACTTTAGGAATTCCATGTATCTTTGAGCAGTGACAGCATTTACCCAAGCTAAGGTTTACCATTATTTGGCAATGCTTCTCCAACTAACTTAGCATACCACATAAAAAGGCCTAATTGCTCAAACAGATTTCATTTACAATGGAAATCTTGGGGAAATTTGTTCAAACCTTAGAAACTGAGAGAGCGCATTCCAAATAGGATTACAGAGCATTACAAATCTTACACTTTAAATTACTTATTTAACCAAGATGGCAATTAGAGATTCCAGAGGCAAATATGTAGCATCATATACTTGTTAGCAAAACCTAGCTCCTTTACCATTGAGAAGTTTTAACTTGAAGTAATCAAAGACTTGATAATCATGAAAGCTAAAGCTCTGGTTTTCCTGGGAGACCAAAGAGGAAGGAAGGGGAAAACAAAACAAAACAAAACACTCTGTTTCCATTTTCTTATCAAGAGCAGATCAACAATCCAAGAAAATTTTGTCTTTCCAAAAGAGAGAAAAGTAGAATTTTAATCTTCTCCCAGTGTAGTTTTAAAATCCATCCATGGCAAGCTTAGTCCTTCCTTACCACACATAAAATTCCTTTCCAAGGATTTGCCTTCATGACCCTTCTACAACTTTCCTTTGCCTTCAGATTTTGTCCCAAGCCATTTCTCTTCAAACAACCTGTCTGATGTAGCACAAAATTACTTTCTTCTACCCCCAAAGAAAAACGTATTGAGAGACTAAGAGAAAAATTACCAGGTGTACTCACAACTGCAAAGAAAAGACCCCCCCCCCCCCCCCATTCCCGGAAGCAGCCAGGGCGTGCCCAGTTGTGGTCTGACCTAAAGACGGGAACCAATCAAGTTCTGCTTGAGTGGTTTGAAAAAAAGGCGGGAACCAATCAAGTTCTGCTGAGTGTTCAAATTTAAATGTCAACCAATAACAGCTCTGTAACCGCAAAAAATCCCTAACTTGTTTGTGCCTGTCTATAAAAGAAGCTGTAAGATCCTCGCTCGGGGCCTCTTAGCGTCACCGGCAACAAGTGCACGGAGGACCGGGTTCTAACCTGCAATAAACGACCCTTGCCGCTTGGCTTTGACTCTGGACTCTGGTGGTTTGTTTTCGGGGGGGTCTCTCGAATTGGGGCATATCATTTGGGGGCTCGTCCGGGATCCCCAAAACCCACCAGACCCCAAGTCAACGGGTCGTCCCTGAGACCGATCGGTAAGTGAGCCAACTCTGTCCGTTTCTGTTTGTTCGTTTCTGGCTCTGTCCATTTCTGTTTGTTCGTTTCTGGCTCTCCCGCACGGGATCTGTATCGGTGACTGACACAGCCCTAGCGGACGCGCTATAGGGCAGTCAGTCGGATCCAGTAGGAGACGTCCACTGGCACCCATCTGGGGCACCTTCGGAATTTTTCTGTTCAGGTGGCAGACACCCGAAACGCGCTAGCGATCTAAGTGTTGTGTTCTCTGTTCTATAACCTTTAAGAGTTAAAACTCCTCTTTCACAGGTGACCTGGCCTGGCCCAGCCAGAAATCCTCATAACTTTACTGTTTCTCCTTTTAATCCTTTCCTCCACCTCCAGGATACAGATGGGCCAATCTCAAAGCACTCCTCTTTCTCTCCTCGTTGCTAACTTCAGGGATGTTAGAACAAGAGGACAGAATTTGAGTTTAGACATCCGGTGGGGAAAATTAATAACCCTCTGCCGCTCTGAATGGCCAAACTTCGGCATTGGATGGCCAACCAAAGGAACTTTCTGCCTCCCTATAATTGCTAAGGTGAAATCAAAGATAGTTCTACCGGGTCGCAAGGGACACCCGGATCAGACTCCTTACATTCTTGTATGGCGGAATTTAGTGGAAAATCCACCCCCTTGGTTGGCCCCCTTCCTATCCTCAGGAACGTGTAAGGTCCTTGTCATGCGGCCTGCAGATCCCCTAAAATCAAGGACACCAGCCACGCCCTTGTATCCCATATTGCCCAATAGTCAGGACCTACTACCCCTAGACCCTCCACCCTATCATCCCCCTCCCCTCATACCCCAGGCTCTGCCCGCAGCAGCCGCCCCACCAGTCGCCCCGCTAGTTGCCCCCCCAGGGGAACCGGGAGGACGGGAAGCGGCAGCCACACGGGACCCATTGAAAACGAAACCAACCTCAAGGGACCAGCTGGCCAAACTGGCGGGCGCACCCAGCGTGAGCCAAACCCTCGCCTCCCTGACTCCACTGTGGCCCTACCCCTGCGGGAAATAGGACCCCCTGATGAAACAGGCAACCCCCGACTCCAGTATTGGCCCTTTTCCACCAGTGACCTTTACAACTGGAAAACACAGAACGCTCGATTCTATGATAACCCTGAAGACCTAATAGCTCTTTTAGACAATGTCATGTTCACCCACCAGACCACCTGGGACGACTGTCAGCAGCTCCTCCGCATCCTGTTCACTACAGAGGAGCGAGAGAGGATCCAATTAGAAGCAAGAAAGCTGGTTCCTGGAGACGACGGTCGGCCTACATCTAACCCTGACCTCATTAATGCGGCTTTCCCCCTAACCAGACCTCCACAGGACGAATGGGACTGCAACACGGCAGAAGGTAGGGGAAGGTTACTCATTTATTGTCAGACTCTGATGGCGGGTCACCAGGCTGCAGCTCGCAAGCCCATCAATTTGGCTAAGGTATATTCGGTCGTACAGGGAAAGGCAGAGAGTCCAGCTGCTTACTTAGAGAGATTAATGGAAGCCTTTAGGCAGTTTACCCCCATGGATCCAGAAGTCCCTGAGAACCAGGCTGCTGTCGCTATGTCCTTTGTAAATCAAGCAGCTCCTGACATTAGGAAAAAAACTCCAAAGGCTAGAGGATTTAGAAGGTAAACAGATCCAGGATCTGCTCCGAATAGCACAATGGGTCTACAACAACAGGGACACCCCAGAAGAGAGACAGATCAAGGCCACAGAGAAAATGACTAAAGTCCTGGCCGCTATAGTCCAGAAAGACCAGCCACCCCCAGAAGGCACTCAAACAACACGCCTTCCCAGGCGGCACTTAAAGATCAATTCGTTTATTGTAATGAAAAAGTCCATTGGATACGAGAATGCCCCAAGAAGAAACAACCCCGCCCCAGCCAAGGACAATGGCAGCCTAAAATAGCCCCCATACTGTTTACCCAAGATACAGAATAGGGAGGATGGGGTTCGGATCCCCTCCCCGAACCTAGGGTAACATTGCAAGTGGAGGGGACCCCGGTCCAATTCCTAGTTGATACCGGGGCACAGCACTCAGTTCGGGTCAAGCCCCATGAAAATTATCTGAAAAATCATCCTGGGTACAAGGGGCCACCGGAATAAAGAAGTACCCCTGGACAACTCAGAGGACTGTGGACTTAGGAACTGGGAAGGTAACCCACTCTTTCCTGGTCATTCCCGACAGCCCCTGCCCCCTGGTGGGGAGGGATTTGCTTACCAAAATGGGGGCCCAAATTCATTTCTAACCAGGAGGACCCACAGTGACTGACTTCCACAACCAACCCATATCTGTACTCACTGTTCAACTAGAAGATGAATATAGACTCCATCAGGAACCCACTCCTCTGGATCAGGGCATCAAGCCCTGGCTTCAATGCTTCCCAGACGCGTGGGCAGAAACGGGTCGTATGGGGCTAGCAAAACATCTCCCAGCCCTATGTATAGAGGTCAAGCCCGAGACGGACCCCGTCCGCGTACGCCAATACCCTATGCCCGCGGAAGCCAAAAATGGCATCACACCGCATATCCGCCGCCTCCTTGACTTCAGGGTCCTACGCACCTACCACTCAGCATGGAATAACCCCCTGCTGCCTGTGTGCAAACCCAACAGTGGGGAATACAGACCAGTGCAGGACCTGAGAGAAGTCAATAAGCGGGTGGTGGACATACATCCAACCGTTCCTAACCCCTATACTCTCCTGAGCGCCCTCAGCCCAGAAAAACAATGGTATACTGTTCTGGATCTAAAAGATGCTTTTTTCAGCCTACCACTAGCGCCTAAAAGTCAAGAGCTATTTGCATTCGAGTGGACAGATCCAGACAGGGGCATAAATGGCCAGCTCACTTGGACCAGACTGCCACAAGGATTCAAGAACTCTCCGACCCTGTTCGACGAGGCTCTACACGAAGATTTAAGTGAGTACAGACAACAACACCCTAATATAACTCTCCTACAGTATGTTGATGATCTCTTAATAGCTGCCGAGACACCCGAAGCCTGCACCCAGGGAACCGAAGGTCTCCTGCGAACTCTGGGAACCATAGGCTACCGCGCCTCAGCAAAGAAGGCTCAGATCTGCCAATCAGAGGTAACTTACCTGGGCTACTTACTGACAGGGGGGCAACGCTGGCTAACGGATGCCCAGAAGGAGACTGTCCTTCATATTCCCAGACCGCAGACACCACGACAGGTGAGGGAATTCCTAGGGTCGGCTGGGTTCTGCAGACTATGGATACCAGGGTTTGCTGAATTAGCAAAACCTTTATACCAGGCAACAAAAGATCAACAGCCCTTTAGTTGGACGGAAGAAGCCGAACAGGCCTTCCAACAAATTAAAACTGCTCTGCTATCAGCACCTGCCTTGGGACTTCCCGATGTCTCCAAACCCTTCCACCTATATGTAGATGAAAACCGAGGCATAGCTAAGGCGGTGCTAACCCAGCATTTAGGCCCTTGGCACAGGCCAGTAACCTATCTGTCTAAAAAGCTAGATCCAGTGGCCACCGGATGGCCACCCTGTCTCCGGATGATTGCAGCCACTGCCCTAATGGTAAAGGACGCTGATAAGCTGACCATGGGCCAAGAGCTACAAGTCACCACCCTGCATGCCATCGAGGGCATCCTCAAGCAGCCTCCTGACCGATGGCTGAGCAATGCCCGACTCACTCATTACCAGGGACTGCTGTTGAACCCCCTCAGGGTCATCTTCACCCCCCCAATGGCCCTGAACCCAGCATCACTGCTGCCAGACCCAGACATGGGAACCCCACTTCATGACTGTGCCGACATACTGGCTCAAGTTTATGGGGTCCGGGAGGACTTGCAGGATCAGCCATTATCGGACGCAGACGCCATCTGGTTTACCGACGGAAGCAGCTTCGTTCACCAAGGACAAAGGTATGTGGGGGCAGCCATGACTCCAGAGACCGAGGTGGTGTGGGCAGAAGGTCTACCCCCCGGAACCTTGGCCCAGAAGGCTGAGTTAATAGCCTTAACCCAGGCCCTAAAGTTAGGAAGAGACCTCAAGCTAACCGTGTACACTGATAGCTGATATGCCTTCACCACAGCTCATGTACATGGGGCGATATACAGAGAACGGGGGCTCCTCACAGCTGAAGGGAAAGACATCAAAAATAAGAGATTCTAGCCCTGCTAGTAGCCTTATGGGAACCCAAAAAGCTAGCAATTGTGCATTGCCCAGGACACCAGAAGACAACCGACCCAGTTTCCCGGGGCAACAATTTGGCCGATAAGACTGCAAAAAAACATAGCTCAGCCCCCAGTGCAATTGCTGACCCTACAGCTGCCAGACCCTGGACCCCGGGAATTGCCCCCCAGCCCTGAGTATTCAGAAAGCTACATTCAATGGATGAGTAAACTTCCTATGACCCGAATCAAAGATGGCTGGTGGAGAGACTCAAAAAGCAGCATTATACTCCCAGCTAAACTAGGATGGAAAGTTCTAGAGTGGATCCATTGCAGCACCCACTTAGGTTCCCGGCGAATGTTGGACTTACTGAGACAGACTGGCCAAAAATCAGAAATGTCTCTGATAAGGTCGATCAAGTAGTCACTAAATGTACAGTGTGCCAACTCAACAATGCGAGTAACAATCCTCAGACAACAGGGGTAAGACAAAGAGGGAGCAGACCGGGGACCTATTGGGAAGTAGATTTCACTGAGGTAAAACCAGGAAAATATGGATATAAGTATTTGCTAGTTTTTGTAGATAACTTTTCAGGATGGACTGAAGCCTTTCCAACCAAGAAGGAAACGGCACAGATTGTAACCAAAAAGATCCTGGAAGAAATCCTGCCCAGGTATGGTTTTCCAGTAATGATAGGGTCAGACAATGAACCTGCATTCGTCTCTAAGGTAAGTCAGGGACTGGCTTCCATACTTGGGGCTGATTGGAAATTACATTGTGCATACCGACCCCAAAGCTCAGGACAGGTAGAGAGAATGAACAGAACATTAAAGGAGACCCTAACCAAATTGACCATGGAGACTGGTGCTAGTTGGGTGGTCCTTCTCCCCTATGCTCTGTTCAGGGTGCGTAATTCCCCATACAAACGGGGACTCACACCCTATGAAATAATACATGGTAGACCACCCCCCATCATCCCTAACCTAAAAGATAACCTTGTCAAAGCTGAGAACGATAATAGTCTTGAATTCTTGTTCTCCCTACAAGCCTTGCAGAGGGTCCATGAAGATGTATGGTCCAAAATAAAGGAACTCTATGAGACTGGACCCCCACCTATTCCACATCAATTCCGGCCAGGGGATTGGGTCCTCATCAAACGTCATCGGCAGGGAACTCTGGAGCCCAGGTGGAAAGGACCCTTCCAGGTCATCCTGACAATGCTTACTGCCATCAAAGTAGATGGAATCGCCACCTAGATCCATTTCGCCCACGCCAAACCAGGGACCTGTTCTCAGACCTCATCGGACCTTCAAAGACAGCCTGGACTGTTGATCGGACTAAGGACAATCCTTTAAAATTGACCCTACACCGCCAACGGACTGAGCCGTAACTATGGTACTTGCCCTCCTCTTGATTGTTCTGCAAATTCTGTCTGTAAATCCAAACCCCCACAACCCCTATAATTTGACATGGGAAATTACTAATTTAGAGACTCATGAAGTCTACAACAAAACCCTAGGAACTGCCCCATTAAATACTTGGTGGCCAGATTTATATTTTAATTTAGAAAAAATTAGTCCATTAGAAGAAATGGAAGGAGGTAAATGGAGGCAACCGCAAAGGAGGGTATCAATAAGTAGAAATGGATTTTATGCATGTCCGGGATTTAGGACGGGAGCGATGAGGTGCACATGTGGAGGGTTTGAAACCCTTTATTGCGCAGCCTGGAGTTGCGTCACCTCCAATGATGGGGAAGGGAAGTGGGAAGTAAAACCTCAATTTATTGAAATGTCCTATGTCCAACCATGTACCCGCACCAGGTATGATGAAAACTGTAACCTTATTCGTGTAAGATTTACAGAGGAGGGGAAAAAGGACAGGCGGTGGGTCTCAGGACTCACTTGGGGACTCTACTTATATCTATATCCCCTCTTTGGGACTGCCATTCAAATAAAATTAAAAGTCTCCCCTCTTGTACAACTGGTGGGGCCAAATCAGGTATTAGAAAAAAGAAAAAAAAAAGAGACGAGCCTATCCCCAGGCAGATCCCCACTACTCCCTCCAGCAGGACCCCCGTCCTTATCCCAGGAGTAAAAGCACAAGCTGTCCAAGAAAATCAGAACCCAGAAGGCATAGACTCTCTATGGAAATTGCTAACAGTAGCGTATGAGGCCTTAAACCGATCAGACCCTGAGTCAACAAGGGCCTGCTGGCTATGTTATGATATAAAACCCCCCTTCTACGAAGCCATAGGTCTTGCTGCCCCTTTTTCACAGTCAGGAGAAGAGTCGCCAGCAGCTTGCAAGTGGAATCGAAAGGGCCCCGGCCTCACACTGCAAGCGGTCACTGGCAATGGGACTTGTATAGGAAAGGTACCCTCTAGCCATATCCAGCTCTGTGCCCCGACTAATTACTCTATAGATGAATCTAAATGGATAATTCCAGCTCCTGATAATTGGTGGATTTGTTCTAAGACAGGGCTCACCCCATGTTAGCAGAAATGTTTTTAATTCATCAACCGAATATTGTATCATGGTATTAGTATTTCCAAAAGTTATTTACCACCGAGAAAATGTTGTATATGATCTGTGGACAGAAGGGACGGAAGCAAGAGAGTCAATAAGAACAAAACGGGAACCCTTTATGGCCATAACCTTGGCCACCTTATTTGGCCTCGGTGCCATAGGGGCAGGAACAGGGATCTCATCACTAGCCATCCAGCACCGGGGGTTCAATAGCCTAAGGGAAGCCATTGATGAGGATATAGCCAGACTTGAGGACTCAATCTCTCACCTCAAAAAATCTCTGACCTCCCTTTCTGAAGTGGTCCTACAGAACCGAAGGGGACTAGATCTAGTCTTCCTCCAACAGGGAGGTTTATGTGCAGCCTTAAGAGAAGAATGTTGTTTTTATGCTGACCACACCGGAGTAGTCCGAGAGTCCATGGCTAAAGTTAGAGAAGGCATGGCCAAACGGAAGCGTGAATGAGAACAACAAGGCTGGTTTGAGTCTTGTTTCAATCAGTCCCCATGGCTAGCCACCCTGCTTTCTGCTCTAGCTGGGCCCCTTATACTCCTCCTTCTCCTCCTCACCTTCGGGCCTTATATTATTAAACTAGTTGCCTTTATCAAAGACCAAGTTAACACGACCCAACTGATGGTCCTTAGGACCCAATACCAACCCGTCATTACCGAAACATTTGAGTCAGACACATAAGATCCAAGATTGGCTCTTAAGGCACCAAAGAGAGGGGGGAATGAGAGACTAAGAGAAAAATTACCAGGTGTACTCACAACTGCAAAGAAAAGACCTCCCCCCCCCCGCACCCCCCCCCCCCCCCCCCCCCCGCCGTTCCCGGAACCAGCCAGGGCGTGCCCAGTTGTGGTCTGACCTAAAGGCGGGAACCAATCAAGTTCTGCTGAGTGTTCAAATTTAAATGTCAACCAGTAACAGCTTTGTAACTGCAAAAAAATCCCTAACTTGTTTGTGCCTGTCTACAAAAGAAGCTGTAAGATCCTCGCTCGGGGCCTCTTAGCGTCACCGGCAACAAGTGCACGGAGGACCGGGTTCGAACTTGCAATAAATGACCCTTGCCGCTTGGCTTTGACTCTGGACTCTGGTGGATTGTTTTTGGGGGGGGGGGGTCTCTCGAATAGGGGCATATCATATTGTGACATTTTTTACACAAGCCATCCCTAATATAGGGGATTCTAACTTTCTCACTGTTTCTCCCTATACACTCCGGTTACTCTAACTATATATTGGGGCTTCTCCCTCATTCATTTCCTGGAATTATAACTCTGATGATTAGAGCCGATTGTCTCTGGCTAGTCTACCTCAGGATAGGGATTTTAAGGTATATTCCCAAGTAACTGCCAAGACTCCTTTTGTTTCAGGAAACTTCCCTGTCTTCTCTGGCCTGACATGGACTGCCTAATCCCACTAGTGGAAAACAAAATAATACAGTACAAAACAAAAATTGGTATCCGCTCATCTATCTGAGCTGACAAGCTTTAGGACCACTTGAACTCTTTTCTCTGTCCTCTGCACCTTTATCTGCCTTCAGGCCTCTTGGGGGCACCTCACCTTTTCTGCCTTCCCTACCCCCTCCTCCAGTTTCTGCACCACCTGCGGTTCAAACTGCATACCTGGCTCTTCAATGCCTCAGGTAGCATCAGATCCTCCTCCTCACATTGTCAAAAAGCAAAAAAACACCCACTTGGACTTCAGATTTCCTTACCGTCTCCATGGGAAAAAATTGACAATGGTAAACTTTTAAGGGGACACAGATAAAATACTATTAAGATAGACCTGTCTTTTAAATTATAAAACTCTATTCTACTAAGGTTTACTAAAGGTCAAATAAGCTCATGTTATCTCTGTTCCAATTTGTTAACAAAAGGATAAATTAAAATAATGGTTAAATTTGCCTCATAGTTTTCACGGGTAATTGTTAAAATAGCTTTCAGGGTCTTTGGTAACGTAAAACTTGAACAATTAGCTTAGATGATAACTTGAATTATGTTCATCAGACATTTAGGCCTCTTCCAAATCAAATGGAATGCTGAAGCATTGCTTACTAAACATAGGTTTATGCTTTTGACTTCTTAGCAAAGAAAAAAAACAAAAATAAAAACTAAGACTATTTAAATCCATTAAAAACCATGCTTTATTCTTAATGGATTCTTAGTCTACCACCTAAAAAATTTCTGATGTAACAGGCAATTCACAATTAGTTACTACTTAGTTTTCACTGGAGACTAAGGTTTCTAAAATTCTGCTAAATATAATTAAAGCTAATGGAAATAAATAACTTCGTATATAAAAAAGTAAGAGATATGTAAGAAAGATATACAAAATGAAAATACATTTTTATTAATGGTAATAAGTAAATAAATATAATTTTAACAAAAAGTGTAAAACAAAAAGGGTAAAATGACAACACGCCCTTTTTGAGTTGTTTTACATAAGCCTTGGTTGGAATAACCCATTCCTTATAATCCACAAAGCCAAACAATTGTAAATGAGCACATATTATGCTCAAAAACATATTAAAAAGGCATGGGTGGAGACACCCCTGGCTGTTTGCATTACAACCTCAGCTCCTTCTTGATCATGCTATGATTTCTCTTAAATGTTTTAAATCTTAATCCCAAGGACTAACTACAGCTGAGTGACACTGTTCAAAATAAGATAAACCCTCTCACCCTATGGTGCTATACAAAACTCCTGAAGGGAACCCACATGGACTGGGCCCACTAAACTTCTCACCTGGGGTGGAGGATATGCTTATGTTCTTACAGATTCTGGACGTCTGTGGATCCCCACTCGGTTAGTGAAGCCATACCATGGCATGGTGGATACCCCCAGGATATCTTCTAGTGAAGCAAGACTTCCAGAGAATGACTCTGAGTGAGCAGGCACTGGCCCCCGTTTTCAAGACGGAAGAAGCCTCTTCATGGACTCCTCATCCTGAAGTCACTATACAAATACAAGTCCTTGACCCTGATATAACATAGGGAAGCCTTAAATACCTAACCAGGCCAGCGTCCTCTTACAACACAATGGTATTGCATACACCGCTGAGTGTAAATGGCACGTTTCCTTCCCTGTCCATGTATATTTCTTGTACGTCTTTCATAAAACTGTATTATAATGGAAGGGAGGAAGCATCCCTTTCATTATACCCTATTATCTTAATGCAAGCATTTATCTAATAAGTCAAATTAGATAAGCACCTAAGTTTTGCACTGATGCCTGTGACATATAATCTTTGTTGAAAGGCAGATTGAACAGTGACTCAGGCCATTTTTGACATCTCAAATCCATTTAACAAAATGCCATTTACCCCAGCAGTATCCCACAGTCATAACACTCAAGTAGACATCCTTTCTCAGTTCTTTTGCTTAAAGTAGCTTGTTAGCTTCACTAACCCAACTTACAGTCATTTTCTGCACTAGTGGGAATTTCTACTCAGTTATCCCCAGGCTCATGAGTGGCCCAGGTCTCCACTTAAATAAAAAAGCATGCCTGAAAATAATTTTCTCCTCTATAATAGTGTCCTCATCAGAGGAATCATCACCCCAGGGATCCCATGTCTCAGGGTTCCAACTCTTCCAAGATACAATAGTTTTCACTTCAGTGTGTGACAGTCTATGTCCATGCATCTTTGCTATCCCATGTGCCATCCTTCCATTGAATTCTTTGGGACATAATGTCCATATTAGAGTAACATACAGGTTATACACATCCCACTCTAAAATCTATGTTTCTCTGGGCTATTTCAATTTTCTCCTTAGTCATAATTTCATTTTCTACTATCTTTCCCTTACCATTTTGGATAAAATAACTAATAATCTCTTGGGCATTTTTGGCATGTTCTTGTACTCATTCACTAGTCTGGAATGCTTAGCCAAGTCTCCCTGACATGGTGATGGCTGCCCAGCTTAGGATTTCATTCATGGACAATGGAATTTCCCCTGGTATGGTCCCTTTCATTTTCAGTATCCTGACAATTGTTAGAAGCTGAAGGAGAATCAGCCTCCAGCCTGAGAAGGCACTTTAATACCAAAAAAAATGAAGAAAGTCACTCCATACTATTTACAGTTTTATTCAGGGTAACTTACTGACAGGGACAATCAGGTGGGTGGACAGATGGCCAGGGCACTACACAGCTGTTCTCTGAGCCTGTTCTCCACCTATTCTCCACAGCTATCTGGACCTTAATCTACAGTTTTTATAAAATGAGGGGCATGGTGGTTATGTCCACAGGGTAGTTATCTAAAGTGCCACCACCTATGAACCAGAGGGGAGAACAAAATGGCAGGGGGGGCAAAGATGGATTGCTATTGTTGGCACTCCTATGGAGCAAAAAAGAAAATTATCCTATCAATTGAACAAATCACAAAACACTGTGATCCCGGTAGACTATCTCATTATCCAGGTTCTCGTGTTTTCCATTATAAGTTCAAATCAGGGTTTTATGGTGGCCATAATGTAATTTCATCTTTCCCTGTTGTTATCCACAGAATGTCAGTATCCTATTGTTTCATTATGGAGTTGAAGACCCACTTCAAAAAGTCCTGATCAGTCTTTACATGTTCTTTTTGCTCATGTCATTAGCCAGGTTGGTGGTGGACATGATGGCTTAGTGCATAGTGTTGATCATTGGTGATTGAGTGATTTCTAGTTATTGTCATCCAGCAAAACTTGCATGGCTCCCTTACATGCTAGCCAGATGAACCAACCTTCTATTTCCTAATTGGCATTTTGCCATAATCTCCCTCTAACTGCCCTTTTCCCACTCATTTTAAGAGTGCATCTCATTTCATCTCTAACGAAACTCTCCTAAATCACTAGGGAGTATTTTATCTGTAGTTACCACCATGGGCCAGAAGGAAATGGGTCTGTTTTCCTGGTAGTACAGAAGGGTGAGCAACAACCACAGATTTTAAAACTTTGTGATATCCTTCCTTCTCACCTGTCCTCTATCTCTAGCCATTGATACAACTCAACAGATGTCTCCTGGATGACAGTTAAAAAACACTTGTTTCCTTGCCACTGAACACTTCATCAACTAGATGAAATACTGCTTGCCAGATTCCTATTCCATACCTTGGAAGTATGGAATACTTCCTTTTTACAAAAAGGCACTGTGATCTTTTTCAGCCTTTAAAACTGGGGGTTGAAAATCAAATCTAGCTAACCTATCAGGAGTAGGTGGAGCCAAAGTCTTTCTAATGTGGCCTATTATTGAAACTGAATGGATCAACTTTGCAGAAGTTACAACTTTTCTACCAAGAGAATTCTTTAGTTTGTTAAAGACAGCATTTTTATCTTTGTCAGAGAAATTTAGTGTTCTGAGTCTGCCTGTTTTGAGAAATTTTGTGAGTCAAATCAAAGCAGGATCTTGGATTTTTGTGGGGCTTATAAGTTGTTACTACAGATGGGGATCCAAGCCACTAAAATAGATTTTTAAATTGCTAACCAACAAGATATCACTTATAAACTAAAAATTGGGGACATAACAGGAATTTTTAAAAAACACTTCGTAAATGTTTACAGTTAAAACATGTAACATATGAATTCTAATTTTACATTTTTATAATACATATAATTAATCATTTAAGAACCCCATTTACAACATAATTTAACCTATTTTTTCTTTATTACAAAAATTTAACGAAACTCTATTAGCCATTTTTAAACAGAAACATAGACTAATGAGTTTACACAGACACTTCAGGAGTTACTGAGTACCTGCTAGAAAAATATCTTCACAGCTAGAAACTCATGAAATAGGGGTGAGTTGAGGATCAGACAGTTCCTACCAGTTAGTACAACTTTGTATTTACTTTTTTAATTGACATTATTAGTTGCAGGTATACAACATATTGACCCATAATTCTATACATTAATCAATGCTCACCAACCTAAGTGTAGTTATCACACAATGCTATATCAATGGTATTGACTATATTCCCTATGCTGTACTCTCCATCTCTGTGATTTACTCTTTATTTTATAACGGGAAGTTTGTATCCCTTAATCCTCTTTATCGATTAACCCATTCCCACATCCACCTTTCCTCTGGCAACAAGTCTATCCTCTGTATTTAAGAGTCAGTTTGTTTGTTTGTTTGCTTTGCTTTGCTTTTTAGATTCCACAAATAAGTGAAATCATCTGGTATTTGTATTTCTCTGATTTATTTCACTTAATGTAGTATTTTCTAGGGCCATGCATGTTTTCACAAATGGCAAGATCTCACTCATCTTGCATCTGAGTAATATTCAATTCAAGATATTCAACTCAATTCACATCTTTATCCATTCATCTATCAATGGACACAGGTTGCTTTTATATATTGGTTATTGTAAATAATGCCACAATAGACAGAGGAATGGATATAACTTTTTTGAATTAGTGTTTCCATTTTCTTTGGGTAAATATCCAGTAATAAAATTATTGGACCATATGGCATTTCTTTTATTTAACCATATGTTATTATTTTATTTTATTTTATTTTTATTCCAGTATAGTTAACATACAGTGTCATATTAGTTTCAGGTGTACAATATAATGATTCAACAGTTCCATTCATCACACAGTGCTCATCATGCAAGTGCACTACTTAATACCCATCACCTATTTCACCATTTCCCACCACCCATCAGCCATCTAATAACCATTATATTGTTCTCAATAGTTAAGAGTCTGATTCTTGTCCAGAATCTCTTTTTCTTGTTTTTTTTTCCCCATATGTGGGGTTTTTGCCCTTGGGGAGTCAATAAACCCTCTTCCATATGTACTCCAGGGAAAGGGACAGTTCTCTCCCAATGTGCCTCAGAGATTGCTACACCATGCTATGCACTCCAGGGCCAGCTCCCTCCACTCCAGTGGCATGCACAACAGCTCCCATCTGGAGAAAGTCATGCACTTCCAAAACCTGAGCTGGAGCTCCAAATGTTTGCAAAAAAGAACTGGGACACTCAGTACTTCTCGCTCCCCAGTCTGTGGTCCAGAGAGGTTTTCCTCTTATGCTAACTCAATGCTGCACTTTCTTAATGCCCCCTCTCTCTCCCTTTTGTCTCTCAACAGAAAGTGTTCCCTTCCCTCTGCACCTCTGCCATTTTCCTCCCCCAATTCACATTTATAGACCTATCATCTTTCAATTTGTCTCCCTCCAACTGTGTAGATCCTTCTGCCACTCTGAAGATCTATTTCCTGGGTGTTCCAAGTAATCTGACCTCAATACAGTTGTGTTTGATGTACAAGAAAAACCCAGGGATCCCATATTTTCCACCATCTTAACTCCTTCTGTGTTTTTTTTTTTTAGTTTTTATATGAATTCCAGTTAGTTCACATACAGTGTAATATTAGTTTCAGGTGTACAATATTGTGATTCAATACTTCCATACAACACCTGGTGCTCATCACAAGTGCACTAAAACAGTAGTGACAAAGAAAATAATGTAAAAGTAGCAACAGAATAGAAAACAACTATATACAAGGGAAACCACATAAGGCTAGGAGTGGATTTTTCAGCAGAAACTTTGCAGGACAAAAGTGGCATGTTATATTCAAAGTGCTGAAAAGGAAAAATATGTATCCAAGATTATTCTATCCAGCAAGGCTATCATTCAGATTAGAAAGAAACATAAAGATTTCCTCAAACAAAGTTAAAGGAGTTCACAACCACTGAACTAGCCCTACAAGAAATAGTAAAGGGGATCTTTGAGTAAAATGGAAAGATCATAAGTCAGAGTATGAAAATTACAAAACAAAAGCAGTAAAAATAAACACTTTTATAAAAATCAGTCAAGCGTTGAAAATATGATGCCATATTCCTAAAATGTCGGGGAGACAGGAGTCAAAAATGGATTCAAAGTTTAAATATAGACTGCTATGCAGAAAATGTGACATACAAAGTTAATGGTAACCACAAATAAAAAAACAGTAGAAGATGTGCAAAGTATAAACAGAAAGGAATAGAAGTATAACACTAAAGAAAGCCAGCAAACGATGGAAGACAGTAAGAGAAAAAGGATTGGAGAAAAACTACAAAAGTGATGACAAAACAAGTTTAAAAAAAGGCAATAAATAAATATCTATCAATACTTTGAATGAAAATGTACTAATTGTTCCAATCAAAAGCCACAGGGTATAGGATGCATAACTGGCTCAGTCAGTAAAGCATGCAAACCTTGAACTCAGGGCTGTGATTTCAAACCCAATATTGGGCCTAGAGGTTACTTCAAGCAAACAAAAAAAGACATAGGGTGACAGAGTGAATGAAAAAAAATACCATATATGTGCTGCCTACAAGACCCATTTCAGACCAAAAGACTCCTGCAGATTGAGAGTGACAAAATGGAGAAATACTTATTATGCAAATGATTGCCAAAAGAAAGCCCAGGTGGCATACTTATATAGACAAAATAGACTTTAGAATGAAGGTTATAAAAGAGACAAAGAAGGACACTATGTAATAATAAAGGGGACAATCCAATAAGAAGATATATTAATCAAAAACATTTATGCAACCGACATAGGAGTATCCAACTACATAAAGCAATTAATAACAAACATAAAGGAACTGAGTGATAGAAATACAATAATAGTAGTAGACTTTACCACCCCATTTACATCAATTAACTGATCATCTAAACAGATAATCAACGAGTTCACAGTTCTTTTGAATGACACACTCAACCAGTTGGACTTCACAAACATATTCAAAACATTCCATTGCAAAAGAGCAAAATACACATTTTTTTCAAGTATACATGGACATTTTCGAGAATACATCACATATTTGGCCATAAAGCAAATTCAAATTTAAAAAGATTGAAGTCATAACATGCAAATTTCTGACCACAATACTATGAAACTAAAAATCAACCACAAGGAAAAATATGGAAGAACACAAAAATATGGAGGTTAAATAATATGCTGCTCAAGAATAAAAGTTCAAATAAGAAATCAAAGAAGAAATAAAAAACTATGTGGAAACAAATGAATATGAAAACACAATGATCCAAAAACTTTAGGATGCAGCAAAAGCGGTCCTAAGAGGGAAGTTTATGGCAACTACCTCAAGAAGCAAGAAAAGTCTCAAATAAACCATCTACCCTTACACCTAAAGGAGCTAGAAAGAAGAGCTATAAACAAAACCCAAACCCAGCAGAAGGAAGGAAAAAATAAAGATTAGAGAAGAACCAAGTGATACAGAAACAAACAAATAAACAAAACAATCTAGCAAACAACAGAACAGATCAACAAAAACAGGAGCTGGTTCTTTGAAAAGATGAACAAAATTAGTAAATCCCTAACCAGGCTCATCAGAGAGAGAGAAAGAGAGAGAGAGAGAACCCACAAATGAAAGAAGAGAAATAACAACCAAAAATCCAAACAATTGAAAGAAAATATTATGAAAAATTATATTCCAATAAATTAAACAACCTAGAAGAAACAGATATATTCCTAGAAATACATAAACTACAAAAACTGGCAGGAAGAAAGAGAAAATTTGAACAGACTAATTACTAGCAATAAAATTGCATCACTAATCAAAAAACTCCCAACAAACAAAAGTCCAGGAACAGACATCTACACAGGTGAATTTTACCAAACATTTGAAGAATTAATTCTTCTCAAATTATTCCAAAAAAATAAAAGACAAAGGAAAACTTCCAAATCCATTCTATTAGAACAGTATCAACCTGGTAGCAAAACCTGGTAAAGCTACAACAACAACAACAAAAGAACTACAAGCCAATATCTATGATGAAAATAAGAGCACAAAGTCCTCAAAAAAATTAAAAACAGAATTCAACAATATATTAAAAAAAATCATTCACCACAATCAAGTGGGATTTTTTCCCCAAGATGCAAGGGGATTCATCTTTGCAAAACTATAAATGCAATATGTCACACTAAAAATAGAAAGGATAAAAACCATACAATCACTTCAATAGATGCAGGAAAAGCATTTGACAAAGTACAACATCCATTCATGATAAAAGCTCTCAACAAAGCATGTCTAGAGGGAACATAACGCAACATAATAAAGGTCTTAACGCAACATAATAAAGGCCTTACATGTCAAACCCACAGAAAACATCATATTCAATGAGAAAAAACTGAGAGCTTTCCCCCTAAGTTCAGGAACAAAACAAGGATGTCCACCTTTACCATTTTTATTCAGCATGCTACTAGAAGTCCTAGCCAGAGCAGACAATAAAAAGAAACAAAAAGCATTCAAATTGGTAAGGAAGTAGTAAAACTTTCACTATTTGCCAATGACATCATACCACATACAGAAAACCTAAAGACTTCACCAAAAATTAACTAGAACTGATGAATGAATTCAGTATAATCACAGGATACAAAATTAATGTAAAGAAAAATGTTGCATTTCTATACATTAATAATGAAACAGCAGAAAGAAATTAAGAAAACAGTCCCACTTCCAATTGCACTAAAAACAATAAATTATCTTGTAATCAACTTAACCAGAAAGACTTGTACTCTGAAATTTTTAAAACATTGATGAAAGAAATTCAAGATAACACAAAGAAATGGAAATACATTCCATGGATACAAAGAACAGATATTGTTAAAATGTCTATACTATCCAAAGCAATCTACACATTTAAGGCAATCCCTATCAAAACACCAACAGCATATTTCACAGAACTAGAACGAACAATCAAACATTTGTATGGAACCACAAAAGGCCCTGAATAGCCAAATCAATCTTGAAAAAGAAATACAAAAATAGAGATATCACAATTCCAGACTTCAAGTTATATTACAAAGCTATAGTAATCAAAAGAGTATGGTACTGGCACAAAATTAGACACATAGATCAATGGAACTGAATAGAAAACCCAGAAATAACCCTACAATTATATGGTCAATTAATCTTCAACAAAGGAGAAGAAAAATAC
This sequence comes from Panthera onca, assembly GCF_046562875.1. Classification (NCBI taxonomy): domain Eukaryota; kingdom Metazoa; phylum Chordata; class Mammalia; order Carnivora; family Felidae; genus Panthera; species Panthera onca. Next base: position 32,117,328 of record NC_138351.1, on the reverse strand, counting down.
ATGAGAAGAAAGAGACATTTCAAAAATGGTGTTGGAAAACTGCACAGGTATATACAGAGGAATGAAACGGGACCACTCTCTTATACCATATACAAAAATAAACTCAAAATGGATTAAAGACCTAAACCATAAAAATTCTAGAAGAAAGCTCAGGCAGTAATGTCTCTGACATCAATCAGAGCAACATTTTTCTAGATATGTCTCCTGAGGTAAGGGAAATAAAAGCAAAAATGAACTATTGGGACTATATCAAAATAAAACGTTTTTGCACAGTGAAGGAAGCAATCATAAAACTAAAAGACAACTGATGGAATGGGAGAAGATATTTGCAATGACATATCTGAAAAGTGTTAGTGTATAAAATATATAAAGGACTTATAAAATTCAACACCCAAAAACCAAATAATTCAATTCAAATTGGGCAGAAGAAATGAACAAACATTTCCCCAAAAAGATATCCAGATGCCAACATTCACATGAAAAGATGGCCAACATCACTTACTATCAAGGAAATGCAAATCAAAACTAGAATGACAGATCACCTCACATCTGTCAGAATGACTAAAAAAAAAAAAAAAAGAAAAAGAAACAATAAGCAGTGGTATTTGGAGAAAAAAGGAAACCTTGGCACTGTTGGTGAGAATGCAAACTAGTAAAGCAACTGTGTAAAACAGTGTGGAGTTTCCTCAAAAAGTTAATAATAGAACTACCTTACTATCCATAAGTCACACTACTGGATATTTACCCAAAGAATACAAGAACACTAATTCAAAGGAATACATGCATCCATATATTTATAGCAGCATTATTTGCAATAGCCAAGTTATGGAAGCATCCCAAGTGTCCATCGATAGGTAAATGGATAAAGAAAATATGGTATATACACACAATGGAATATTATTCGTCTATAAAAAAGAATAAAATCTTGCCAGTTATAATAACAGAAGGAGCTACAGAATATAAGGCTAAGTGAAATTTGTCAGAGAAAGACAATTACCATATGATTTCACTTATATGTGGAATTTAAGAAACAAAACAAACACACAAAGGAAAGAGAGAGAAAGACCAACAAAGAAACAGACTCTTAACTATAGAAAACTAATTGATGCCTACCAGAGGAAAAGTGGGGAGAGGAGGGGAGATTGGGGTATGAAATAGGGAATGGGGATTAAAGAGTACATTTATCATAATGAGCACTAAGTAATGTATAGAATTATTGAATCATTATATTATACACCTGAAACTAATATAACACTGCATGTTAACTATACTGGCATTAAAATTAAAAATTAAAATAAAAGAAACCATACAATTCAGACCAGCAAGGTTTTCAAAAAAATTAGATCTAAAAATGTTATGAATAAATAAATAAATAATTGCTCATTTTACCTCCTGACAGAGGAAGTTCTGGTTTATGGAAGCAGAGAGGATAAGCAACACTCCCCAGAACAAAAACAAATGTTTCAGATGGATAATTAATCACACACTATTGACTAGACAAATACAAGTTTTATAATTCACCTTAATTTACTATAGTTTGATTTTATTTATTTTTTTAATTCCTGGGGCACCTGGGTTGCTCAGTTGGTTGAAAATCTGACTCTTGATCTCAGCTCAGGTCTTAATCTCAGGTTTGTGAATTCAAGTCCCTTGTTGGGCTCCTTGCTAGGTGTGGAGCCTACTTAAAAAAAAAAAAAAATTCCAGTATAGCTATCATACAGTGCTATTTTAGTTTCAGGTGATTCAACAATAACATCCATCCCCTAGTGTTCATCATGACACGTGCACTCTGGATTAATTCCCATCACCTATTGCACCCAACCCCCACTCACCTTTCATCTGGTAACCATCATTTTGTTCTCTATAGTTATGAGTCTGTTTCTTTGTATCTCTCTCTCTCTTCTATTTCCTTTGTGTGCTTGTTTTGTTTCTTAAATTCCACATGTAAGTGAAATCATATGGTATTTGTCTTTCTCTGACTGAATTAATTTGCTTAGCATCACATTATTCTCTCTAGCTCCATCCATGTCATTCCAAATGGCAAGATTACATTCTTTTTATGACTGAATAATATTCCACTGTATATGTACATCACTCCTTCTTTATCCATTCACCTATCAATGGACACTAGGTCTGCTTCCATAATTTGGGTATTATAAATAATGCTGCTATAAAAATAGGAGTGTATGTATCCCTTTGAATTAGTGTTTTTGTATTTTAGGGGTAAATATCAAGTAGGGCAATTACTAGATCATAGGGTAATTCTATATCTAATTTTTTAAGGAACCTCTATATTGTTTTCCACAGTGGCTGCACCAGTTTGCATTCCCACCAACTGTGCACAAGGCTTCCTTTTTCTCCACATTCTCACCAACACTTGGCTGTTTCTTGTGTTTTTTATTTTAGCCATTCTAACAGATATGAGGTGATAATGTCATTCCAGTTTTCATTTGCATTGCCCTGATAATGAGTGATGTTCAGCATCTTTTCATGTGTGTGTTGGTTATCTGAATGTCTTTTTTGGAGAAATGTCTGTTCATTTCTTCCATCCATTTTTTAAAATGTTTTATTTATTTTTGAGAAAGAGGAAGATAGACACAGTATGAGCAGGGGAGGGGCAGAGAGAGGGAGACACAGAATCTGGAGCAGGCTCCAGGCTCTGAGCTGTCAGCACAGAGCCCGACATGAGGGTGGAACCCACAAATTGCGAGATCATGACCTGACCTGAAGTCGGACGCTTAACTGACTGAACCACCCAGGTGCCCCTCTTCGACCCATTTTTAATTCAATTATTTAGTTTCTGATTGTTGACTTGTATAAGTTCTTTATATATTTTGTACATTAACCCTTTATTTTGTATATGGTGTAGAAAGTGGTCCAGTTTCATTCTTTTGCAAGTAGAGACCAGTTTTTCCAACACCATTTGTTGAAGAGACTGTCCTTTTCTATTGGATATTCTTTCCTGTAATTTTCTATTGTTTTAAAGCATGTATTTTAATTAAAAATGTCAGTAAAAGTTGATTATCTAACGTATAGTAGAAATATCTCTATTTACAAGTCAGGATTTCATCATTTTTAAGTTTATTTTCCTTCATGCTTAAAACTTTTATTGATGATATAAACTGCAACATGGCTTAGATCCAGTTCTCTCAATTTCATGTGTATACATCCAAACATTATTAAATGTTTAAATTTTAAAAAACATGAAAAAGAAGCTTTCCAATTACAAATTGATCATATGGAAAGAATATACAAGATGTGATTCTGAGACAAGTAGGGGAAATTTCTTTGTACTCTAGTCTCTTGTAATTCCATTTTTGTTTTGTTTTGTTTTATTCCAAATTTTATTTAAAGTCTAGTTAGTTAACATACAATGTAATATTGGTTTAAGAAGTAGAATTTACTGGTTCATCACTTACATATAAACCCAGCGCTCATCATAACAAATGCCATCCTTAATATCCATCACCCATTTAGCTCCTCCCCCATCCACCTCCCTCCATCAACCCTCAGTTTGTTCTCTATAGTTGAGTCTATTATGGTTTGTCCCCCACCCTCTTTTTTTCCTTCCCATATGTTCATCTGTTTTGATTCTTAAATTCCACTAATGAGTGAAATCATATGGTATTTTCTTTCTCTGATTGACTTATTTCACTTAGCATAATACCTTCTAGCTCCATTCATGTCATTGCAAACAGTAGAATTTCATTCTTTTTGATTCCCAAGTAGTATTCTATTTTATATATACCGCATCTTCTTTATCCATTCATTAGTCAAGAACATGGGCTCTTTGCATAGTTTAGCTGTTCATAATGTTGCTATAAAAATTGAGGTTCATGTGCCCCTTTGGATCTGTATTTTTTTATCCATTGGGTAAATACCTAGTATGGCAGTCCTGGATCATAGGGTACTTTTATTTTTAATTTTTTTGAGGAACCTCCATAGTGTTCTTCAAGAGGCTGCACCAGTTTGTATTCCCATCAAAAGTGCAAGAGGGTTCCCCTTTCTCCGCATCATCACCAACATCTGTTGTTTCCTGCATTGTTAATTTTAACCATTCTGACAGTTGTGAGGTGGTATCTCATCATGGGTTGGATTTGTACTTTCCTGATGAATGATGTTGAACATCTTTTCATATGTCTGTTAGCCATCTGGATGTCTTCTTTGGTAAAGTGTCTATTCATGTATTCTGCCCATTTTTAAACTAGATTATTTGGTTTTGTGCTGTTGAGTTTTATAAATTCTTTATAGATTTTGGAAACTAGCCCTCTATCAGATATGTTATTTGAAAATATCTTCTCCCATTTTGTAGTTTTGTTAACTACAGAAGTTAACAGTTGTGCAGAAGCTTTTTATGCTGATGAAGTCCCAATAGTTCATTTTTTCTTTTGTTTCTCTTGCCTCTGGATACATGTCTAGTGAGAAGTTGTTGTGGCCAAGGTCAAAGAGGATGCTGCCTGTGTTCTCTTCTAGAATTTTTATTGTTTCAGGTCTCATATTTAGATCTTTCATACATTTTGAATTTATTTTTGTGTATGGTGTAAGAAAGTGGTCCAGTGTCATTCTTCTGCATGTTGCTATCCAGTTTTCCCAAAACCATTTGTTGAAAAGACTGTTTTTTACTCATTGTATATTCTTTTCTGCTTTGCCAAGATTTAGTTGACCATATAGTTATGAGTCGAATTCTGGTTTGTTCCACCGATCTAATGTGTCTGCTTTTATTCAGTACCACACCGTCTTGATGAGTACAGCTTTGTAATATACCTTGAAATACAGAATCATGGTTTCTTCAGCTTTTCTTTTCTTTTTCAGCATTTATTTGGCTATTTGGGATCTTTTGTGGGCCCATACAAATTTTAGGATTGTTTGTTCTAGCCCTGTGAAAAATGATGGTGAGTGTGTGTGTGTGTGTGTGTGTGTGGAGATTGCATTAAATGTATAGATTGCTTTGGGCAGTATAGACATTTTAACAATGTTTGTTTTTCCAATCCATTAACATGGAATATTTTTCCATCTCTTTGTGTCCTTTTCAATTTTTTCATAGTGTTCTATAGTTTTCAGAGTACAGATCTTTTACCTCTTTTGTTGGGTTTATTCCTAGGTATCTTACTGTTTTTGGTGAAATTGTAAATGGGATCGATTCCTTGATTTCTTTTTCTGCTGCTTGATTATTGGTGTATAAAAATGCAACTGATTTCTGTATATTGATTTTATACCCTGTGACTTTCCTGAATTCATATATTATTTCTCATAATTTTTTTTTTGTGGAGTCTTTTGGGTTTTCTACATAGAGTATTATGTAACATGCAAATATTGGAAGTTCTACTTATTCCTTGGTGATTTGGATGATTTTAACTTCTTTTTATTATCTGATTACTGAGGTTAAGACTTCCAGTACTATGTTAAATAACAATGGTGAGAGTGGACATCCCTGTCTTGTTCCTGGCTGTAGAGGAAAGGCTCTCAGTATTTTTCCCCAGTGAGAGTCATATTAGCTATGTTTTGTTTTTGTTTTTGTTTTTGTTTTGTTTTGTATATGGTCTTTATGATGTGGAGGTATGTCCCATCTATACATGCTTTTTAAAGGGTTTTTATTAGGAATGTATGCTGTATTTCATCAAAAGCTTTTTCTGCATCTATTGAGAGTATCACATGGTTCTTATTCATTCTTTTATTAATTTAGTGTATTGCGTTGATTGATTTGCAGCCCAGGTATAAATCGCACTTGATCATGGTAAATAATTGTTTTAATGGACTGTTAGACTTGATTTACTAGTATCTTGTTGATAATTTTTGCATTCAGGTTCATCAAGAATGTTGGCCTATAATTCTCCTTTTTAGTGGGGTCTTCGTCTTGTCAAAAGAAAGCCTGAGTAGCCATAGTTATGTCAGACGAACTAGATTTTAACCCATAGACTGTAACAAGAAGATGAAGAAGGGCACTATACCATAATTGAAGGGTCTATCCATCAAGATCTAACAATTGCCAATATTTATGCCGCCAGCTTGAAACACTCAAATGTATAAATCAATTAATAACAAATACAAAGGATTTTAATACCCCACTTATAGCAATGGACAGATCATCTAAGCAGAAAATAAATAAGGAAACAATGGCTTTGAATGACACACTGGCAGATGGACTTAACAGATATATTCAGAACATTGTATCTTAAAGCAGTAGAATACACATTCTTCTCAAGTGCACATGGAACATTCTCCAGAATAGATCACATATTGGATCACAAATCATCCCTCAACAAGTACAAAAGATTGAGACCACACCATGCATATTTTGAGACTACAATGCTATGAGACTTGATGTCAACCACAAGAAAACATTTGGGAAGACCACAAAAACATAGAGTTTTAAGAACATGCTACTAAAGAATGAATGGATACACCAGGAAATTAAAGGAGAAATTTAAAAAACATACAAGAAAGCAAATGAAAATTAAAACACAACAGTCCAAAACCTTTGGGATGCAGCAAAGGCAGTCCCAAGAGGAGAGTGATTGCCATACAGACCTACTTCAAGAAACAAGAAAGCTTTCAAATACACAACGTAAACTTACACCAAAAGGAACTAGAGAAGGAGTAGCAAATAAAGTCTAAGTCAAAGAGAAGAAGGGAAATAATAAAGATTTGAGGAGAAATAAACAATATAGAAACAAACAAAAAAAGCCAAAACAGTAGAACAGTTTAATGAAACTAAGAGCTAATTCCTTGGAATAAAATTGATAAACCTCTATCCAGACTTATCAAAAAGAAGAGAAAGGATCCAAATAAATAAAATCACAAATGGAAGATGAGAGAGCTCAACCAACACTACAGAAATACTAACAAGTATAAGAGAATACTATGAGGGGTGCCTGCGTGGCTCAGTTGGTTAAGCGTCCAACTTCAGTTCAGGTCATGATCTCATGGCTCAGGAGTTCAAGTCCTGAGTCTGGCTCTGTACTGATACCTCAGAGCCTGGAGCCTGCTTTGGATTCTGGGACCCATCTCTCTTTCTGCCCCTCCCCTGCTTGCACTCTGTCTCTCTCAAAAATAAATAAACATTAAAAAAAGATTTTTGGGGCACCTGGGTGGCTCAGTCGGCTGGAGGTCGACTTCAGCTCAGGTCATGATCTCACGGTCTTTGAGTTTGAGCCCTGTGTCAGGCTCTGTGCTGAGCGCTCAGAACCTGGAGCCTGCTTCCAATTCTGTGTCTCCCTCTCTCTGCCCCTTCCCTGCTTGCTCTCTTTCTGTCTCTCTGTCTCAAAAATAATAAACATTAAAAAAACATTTTTTAAGATTTTTTTAAAAATCACAAGAGTATATTATGAAAAGTTATATACCAACAAACTGGGCAATCTGGAAGAAATAGATAAATTCCTAGAAACACACAAACTACCAAAATGGGCAGAGGAAGAAACAGAAAATTTGAATAGTTCCATAGCCAGCAAAGAAATTGAATCAGTAACCAAAAATTGCGGGGAAGTAGGTTCTACTTACATAAATGGGTTAGAAAAAAGCTTAGGGTGGAAAGCCACCACCATGAGGTGAAAGTGCCCGATGTTAGCTAGCGAGATATTGTAATGGGATCATGAGTAACTTGTTATATCACCTGCAGGAAATTACTTTCCATCTGGCACTAATATACCTTGATCACAAACACCACTTGCTCCCCAGACCCTTTGCTTCTCACACATACAAGATAATGATTACTGATTGTTTTCTTCACATTCACCACATGTGTAAGATCTTGAGAGCTCAATAAATATGGAGACAAAACCACTGTTGAGGGCTCTTGTCTCCTTCTAGACATTAGCCTCTCTTATATTCAATTCTGTGTTCACTCTCTTGCTGGACAAGAGAGAACTCCAGACTCATAGTCTGCAACAAAAAATTTCCCAACAAACAAGATGACTAGATGGCTTCCCAGCAGAATTCTACCAGATGTTTTAAAAAGAGTTGATACCTATTCTCAAACTGTTCCAAAAAGTATAAATGGAAGGAAAACTTCCAAACTCATTCTATGAGGCCAGCATTACCTTGATTCTTCCAGTTACCTTTTAAATAACTTTTAAAATGTACTTAAAGGAGAACAAATAGCCAATCTTTCAGCCTCACTTCATGTGTTAACTTACATTTGAAGACAAATTCCTTATTTTTACTTTTGCTATTTTGCTACAAGGATATTTTTCTATTTGATAGTTCTAGAGTATCATTCTAATTCAAAGGCACTATCACTAACATAAAAAATGACAAAGCATTTAATCATTTCCCCCTCCTAACAACCACAGAGCTATCTATTACTACTATTATCAGAAATAATAGAACACTTTGTACTACTTTTTAACAACATGGAAAGCTAATGAAAGATACCCTAAGAATTACATTAACACTTGTAAAGTAAGCAGAGTTTCATCTGTAAAGTCTGACTAAACTTCAAATGATCTGTTTATACAGCTTGAAAGCAATTCAAAACACAATAAACAAAAATAAACTTCTTATTTCTGACATGTAAAGAGCTTGACAGTCATCACATGCATCCTCACAATAAGAATAAAGCTGAACAAACTGAAATGCAACAATTCTTGATTCATCAAAGAATTGAGAACATAAGACAAACTGTGATCCTGAAAACTAAATAATCAAATAGGCAATTATAGAGAATTACAACTTACCAGGAACAGAAGCCCATAGCTTAGGTCAGTATATTTAAACTATAATTGATGAATTTCTGGAGTCTTTGTGCAGACTAAGCTTAGAGCTTAAAACTCTGAAGGAGCCTACTCTTAAGCCCTACACTTTCCATAATTTTTCTTGAAATATCCCTACCAGTTTTCCACTATGAATATCAGAGAAAAAACTGTAGTGCCTCTCACAGGGGAAAATAAAAGCAACCATTCTCAAATATATCCAGAGGTTTCTTCTCCTTAAACGAGGCCTTCCTTCAAGGAAATTATTCTACCATAGCCTAACATAAGAGAATTTTACCAAAGCCTGACAAACCTGGCAAAGGAAACTCCCAAGTCCATCTCTCTTTAGATTTTGACAAAGAGGAAGGAAAATGCATAATTTAGGCCCATGAAAAGAATAAAACCTAATTATAGGACCACACAAGTCTTGCTTACTCTCCTCCCATACATTAAGACCACATCAGTAGAACTCCTGAATAATAGCAGGGGATTATAGCTGAAAGAATTGAAAGCCTCAGACCTTATTATAGGATCTATGGATAACTAAAGACAATATGGGAGAAAAAACAAGGACAGTAGAGGAAATTTTAGCCTCTAACATCACAGCTATAGCAAATAGTAAACACAGTCTAATTTTAGCCAGAAAAACATAAAAGCTTACACTAAAGACCAATCTACTTCAGTGCCTTTCAACTAATATTAATATATATATATGTATATATATATCTCAAACATATATATATATCTCAAACACACACACACACACACACACACACACACACATATATATATATATACCTGTTAAAGAAAATTACAATGCACACTAAAAGGCAAAATGGTCTGAAGAAACAAAGTAAGCATTAGAACTAGACTCAGAACTGGCAGAGATTTTGGAATTATCAGACTTTGAGTTTAAAATAACTATGATAAATATGCTGATGTATTTAATGGAAGAAATGGATAACATGCAAGAACAGATGGGTAATGTAAGCAGAGACATGAGAACTCTAAAAAAGAATCAAGAGAAAATGTTAGAAAACAAAAATACTATAATAGAAATGAAGAATGTATTGATGAACTCAACAGACTAGACAGAATCAGCAAATTTGAAGATATGTCAATGGAAACTTCCAAAAGTTAAATGCAAAGAGATAAAAGAATAAAAACAATGGGATAGAATATCCAAGAACTGTGAAATAATTACAAAAAGGTCTAAGATATACATAATGGGGTATTAGAAGGAAAGGAGAGAGAACATTAGAAATATTTGAAGCAATAGTGGCCGAGAATTCTCTAATTAACAGACACAAAACTACAGATCTGAGAAGCTCAGAAAACGTCAACTATGAAAAATACCAGAAAATATACACCTTGGAATGTCATATTCAACTTCAGAAAATCAAAGGCAAAGAAAACATCTTGAAGCCAGTGGTAGTTGTGGTGGGTGTAAAACCTTAGATATAGAGAAACAGAACAAGAAGTACTTTGGACTTCTCTTCAGAAACCATTCAAGCAAGAATAAAGTGGAGTGAATTATTTGATGTTGAAATAAAAACCACACCAATGTAGACTTTGTATATGATATACAACTTTATACCTACAAATTTTATAACCTAGAAAAAATGAACCAATTTCTTAAAAAACACATTCATTAAGAAAGAGACCTGGGAAGATGGCAGTGTAGGAGGACTCTGAGCTCACCTTGTCCTGCTGATCACTTAGATTCCATCCACATCTGCCTAACTAACCCAGAAAACCACCAGAAGACTAGCAGAATGGATTCTCTGGAGCCAAGTGTAGACAAGAAGCCCATGGAAGAGGGTAGGAAGGGCGGAGAGGCAGTGTGTGCTACATGGACTGGTGGGAGGGAGCTGGGGAGGTGGAGGAGCAGCCCACCATGGCAAGGCAGAGCCCCTTGCAAAAGCAGAGGGGCTGGACTGCCTGAGTTCTGACAGCCAGTGGGACTTAACATTTGGAATGTGAAAAGTCAACAGCTCTGCTCTGGGAGAGTGGGGAGGTCAAAAAGATGCTGGGAGGGAGAGTTGTTGAGCCCTGGAAGACAGAACTTAGCTCAGCAGGGAAACAAAGGTGCTGGGAAGCACCATCTGCCTCTCCCATCTCCCAGCCAAACTTCCAAAGGGAACCAGTTCCTATCACCGAACTTGCTTGCACTGCGCAAATGCCAATGCTGTGCTTCTGTGGCTTCTGTGGATCCATCTCTCTGACAGGTCAGCCTCCCTCCTGGTTCTGCAGGGCCCCTCCTGCAGGGAACCATGGAAGGCAAAGGGAGCTCAGCCTTCCCCTCCCACCCCTGTGCATCTTGCAGATCCGCCAGCTAATACACCAGATCCCATCAAAGCAGCACCACAAGCCTGGCAATGTGCAAATAGCCCAGACAGGGGCCACACCACTCCACACCCCTGGGAGAGGGGAAGATAAGGTGCACACCAGTCTGACTGTGGCCCCGTCAACCAACACAAGTTTCTCCAGACAGCACAGGGGAAGTGCCCTGCAGTCTGCAGCCACGGCAGGGACTACCACAATGATGAAACGGAAGAATTCTCCTCAAAAGAAACTCCAGGAAGTAGCGACAGCTAACGAATTGATCAAAAACGATTTAAGCAATATATCCGAACAAGAATTTAGAATAATAAAATTAATCTCTGGGCTTGAAAAAAGCATAGAGGAGAGCAGAGAATCTATTGCTATTGCTACAGAGATCAAGGGACTAAGAAATACTAATGAAGAGCTAAAAAATGCTATAAATGAGGTGCAAAATAAAATGGAGGTGGCCATAGCACGGATTGAAGAGGCAGAGGAGAGAATAGGTGAATTAGAAGATAAAATTATGGAAAAAGAGGAAATTTAGAAAAAGAGATAAAAAAATCCAGGAGTATGAGGGGAGAATTAGAGAACCAAGTGATGCAATCAAATGGAACAATATCCGTATCATAGGAATTCCAGAAGAAGAGGAGTGAGAGAAAGGGACTGAAGGTGGACTTGAACAAATCATAGCTGAGAACTTCCCGCATCTGGGGAAGGAAAAAGGCATTGAAATCCAAGAAGCACAGATAACTCCCTTCAGACGTAACTTGAATTGATCTTCTGCACGTCATATCATAGTGAAACTGGCAAGATACAAGGATAAAGAGAAAATTCTGAAAGCATCTAGGGATAAACAGGCTCTAACTTACAAACGAGACACAGAAGAGTAGTGGCAGACCTATCTACTGAAACTTGGCAGGCCAGAAAGGAATGGCAGGAAATCTTCAGTGTGATGAACAGGAAAAATATGCAGCCAAAAATCCTTTATCCAGCAAGTCTGTCATTCAGAATAGAAGGAGAGATAATGGTCTTCCCAAACAAACAAAAACTGAAGGAATTCATCACCACTAAACCAGCCCTACAAGAGATCCTAAGGGATTCTGTGAGTGAAATGTTGCAAGGACCACAAAGTACCAGAGACACCACTACAAGCATGAAACCTATAGACATCACAATGACTCTAAACCCATATCTTTCAATAATAACACTGAATGTAAATGGACTAAAGGCTCCAACAAAAAGACATAGGATAACAGAATGGATAAAAAAAAAAAGACCCATCTATTTTCTGTCTACAAGAGACTCATTTTAGACCTGAGGACACCTTCAGATTGAAAGTGAGGGGATGGAGAACTATCTATCATGCTACTGGAAGTCAAAAGAAAGCTGGAGTAGCCATACTTACATCAGACAAACTAGAATTTCAATTAAAGTCTGTAACAAGAGATGAAGAAGGGCATTATATAATAATTACAGGGTCTATCCATCCGGAAGAGCTAACAATTATAAATGCCTATGCACCAAATACAAAAGCACCCAAACATATAAAACAATTAATCACAAACATAAGGAACCTTATTGATAAGAATGTGGTAATTGCAGGGGACTTTAATACTCCACTTACAACAATGGATAGAACATCTAGACACAGGATCAATAAAGAAACAAGGGCCCTGAATGATACTCTGGATCAGATGGACTTGACAGATATATTTAGAACTCTGCATCCCAAAGCAACAGAATATACTTTCTTCTCGAGCGCACATGGAAACTTCTCCAACATAGATCACATACTAGGTCACAAAACAGCCCTTCATAAGTATACAAGAATTGAGATCATACCATGCACACTTTCAGACCACAATGCTATGAAACTTGAAATCAACCACAGGAAAAAGTCTGGAAAACCTCCAAAAGCATGGAGGTTAAAGAACACCCTACTAAAGAATAAATGGGTCAACCAGGCAATTAGAGAAGATATTTAAAAATATATGGAAACAAATGAAAATGAAAATACATCAATCCAAACGCTTTGGGATGCAGTGAAGGCAGTCTTGAGAGGAAAATATATTGCAATCCAGGCCTATCTCAAGAAACAAGAATACAAAATCTAACAGCACACCTAAAGGAAATAGAAGCAGAACAGCAAAGACACCCCAAACCCAGCAGAAGAAGAGAAATAATAAAGATCAGAGCAGAAATAAACAATATAGAATATTTTTAAAAAAAAACAGTACAGCAGATCAATGAAACCAAGAGTTGGTTTTGTGAAAAAATCAACAAAATTGCTAAACCTCCAGCCAGGCTTCTCAAAAAAGAAAAAGAAGAGGACCCAAATAGATAAAATCATGAATGAAAATGGAATTATTACAACCAATCCCTCAGAAACACAAGCAATTATCAGGGACTAGTATAAAAACTTATATGCCAACAAACTGGACAACCTGGAAGAAATGGGCAAATTCCTAAACACCCACACACTTCCAAAACTCAAACAGGAAGAAATAGAAAATTTAAACAGACCCATAACCAGTGAAGAAGTTGAACCAGTTATCAAAAATCTCCCAACAAATAAGAGTCCAGGACCAAGTGGCTTCCCTGGGGAATTCTACCAGACATTTAAAGCAGAGATAATACCTATCCTTCTCAAGCTGTTCCAAAAAATAGAAAGGGAAGGAAAACGTCCAGACTCATTTTATGAAGCCAGCATTACTTTGATTCCCAAACAAGACAGAGACCCAGCAAAAAAAGAGAACTACAGGCCAATATCCCTGATGAATATGGATGCAAAAATTCTCAAAAAGATACTAGCAAATCGAATTCAACAGCATATAAAAAGAATTATTCACCATGATGAAGTGGGATTCATTCCTGGGTTGCAGGGCTCTTTCAACATTCACAAATCAATCAATGTGATACATCACATTAGGAAAAGAAAAGAAAAGAAAAGAAAAGAACCATATGATCCTGTCAATCAATGCAGAAAAAAGCATTTGACAAAATTCAGCATCCTTTCTTAATAAAAACCCTCAAGAAAGTTGGGGTGGAAGGAACATACTTAAACATCATAAAAGCCATTTATGAAAAGCCCACAGCTAATATCATCCTCAATGGGGAAAAGCTGAGAGCTTTCTCCCTGAGATCAGGAACACGACAGGGATGTCCACTCTCACTGCTGTTGTTTAACATAGTGTTGGAAGTTCTAGCATCAGCAATCAGACAACAAAAGGAAATCAAAGGCATCAAAATAGGCAAAGGTGAAGTCAAGCTTTCAGTTTGCAGATGACATGATATTATACATGGAAAATCCGATAGACTCCACCAAAAGTCTGCTAGAACTGATACATGAATTCAGCAAAGTCGCAGGATACAAAATTAATGTACAGAAATCAGTTGTATTCTTATACAACTAATAATGAAGCAACAGAAAGATAAATAAAGAAACCGATCCCATTCACAATTGCACCAAGAAGCATAAAATACCTAGGAATAAACCTAACCAAAGATGTAAAAGATCTGTATGCTGAAAACTATAGAAAGCTTATGAAGGAAATTGAAGAAGGTATAAAGAAATGGAAAAACATTCCATGCTCATGGATTGGAAGAACAAATATTGTTAAAATGTCAATACTACCCAAAGCTACCTACACATTCGATGCAATCCCAATCAAAATTGCACCAGCATTCTTCTCGAAGCTAGAACAAGCAATCCTAAAATTTGTATGTAACCACAAAAGACCCCGAATAGCCAAAGTAATTTTGAAGAAGAAGACCAAAGCAGGAGGCATCACAATCCCAGACTTTAGCCTCTACTACAAAGCTGTAATCATCAAGACAGCATGGTATTGGCACAAAAACAGACACATAGGCCAATGGAATAGAATAGAGACTCCAGAATTAGACCCACAAAAGTATGGCCAACTCATCTTTGACATAGCAGGAAAGAATATCCAATGGAAAAAAGACAGTCTCTTTAACAAATGGTGCTGGGAGAACTGGACAGTAACATGCAGAAGAATGCGACTAGAGCACTTTCTTACACCATTCACAAAAATAAACTCAAAATGGATGAAGGACCTGAATGTGAGACAGGAAACCATCAAAACCCTAGAGGAGAAAGCAGGAAAAAAATCTCTCTGTCCTCAGCCACAGCAATTTCTTACTTGACACATCCCCAAAGGCAAGGGAATTAAAAGCAAAAATGAACTATTGGGACCTCATGAAGATAAAAAGCTTCTGCACTGCAAAGGAAACAACCAACAAAACTAAAAGGCAACCAACAGAATGGGAAAGATATTTGGAAATGACATATGGAAGAAAGGGCTAGTATCCTAAATCTATAAAGAACTCACCAAACTCCACACCTGAAAAACAAATAATCCAGTGAAGAAATGGGCAGAAAACATGAATAGACACTTGTCTAAAGAAGACACCCAGATAGCCAACAGGCACATGAAAAGATGCTCAACGTCGCTCCTCATCAGGGAAATACAAATCAAAACCACACTCAGATATTGCCTCACACCAGTCAGAGTGGCTAAAATGAACAAATCAGGAGACCATAGATGCTGGCGTGGATGTGGAGAAACGGGAACCCTCTTGCACTGTTGTTGGGATTGCAAACTGGTGCAGCTGCCCTGGAAAATGGTGTGGAGGTTTTTAAAAAAATTAAAAATAGATCTACCTTATGACCTAGCAATAGCACTGCTAGGAATTTACCCAAGGGATATAGGAGTGCTGATGCATAGGGGCACTTGTACCCCAATGTGTATAGAACTTGCAACAATAGCCAAATTATGGAAAGAGCCTACATGTCCATCAACTGATGAACGGGTAAAGAATTTGTGGTTTATATACACAATGGAATACTAAGTGGCAATGAGAAAGAATGAAATATGGCCTTTTGTAGCAACTTGGATGGAACTGGAGAGTGTTATTCTAAGTGAAATAAGTCATACAGAGAAAGACAGATACCATATGTTTTCACTCTTATGTGGATCCTGAGAAACTTAACAGAAGGCCATGGGGGAGGGGAAGGAAAAAAAAAAAGAGAGGCAGGGAGCCAAACCATAAGACACTCTTAAAAACTGAGAATAAACTAAGGGTTGATGGGGGGGGTGGGAGGGACAGGAGGGTGGGTGATGGGCATTGAGGAGGACACCTGTTGGGATGAGCACTGGGTGTTGTATGGAAACCAATTTGACAATAAATTTCGTATTAAAAAACACATTCATTAAAACACACCCAAAATAAATATACAATCTTAATAGGCCAATATATATATTAAATATTTTGATCAGTAGTTAATAACCTTTCTAAAAAATACTTCAGGTAATATTGTTTCACTGGTGAATTCTACCCAAAAATTAAGGTTAAAATGTTATCAATTCTATACAATCCCTTTCATAAAACAGAGTGGAGAAAACGATTCCTAACTCATTCTCCGAGGCCAGCATTAGCCAACTAAAACCAGACAAAGATATTACAATTCAGAAAAAAGTACAGAATACATGAATGTAAATGTATAACCCTTCAACAAAATTTAGCAAAAACTTAATCCAAAAATGTATAAAAGCAATTGTGTACCATAACCAAGTGTGATTTATCCCTGGTATGCAAGGCTGTTTTAACATTGAAAATCAGTTAATGCAATCAATGATATCAACAGAATGAAGAAGAAAAACATACAATCATATCAATAGAAACATAAAATGCATTTGACAAAATCCAGCACCCATTCACGTACACACAAATCTCTCTGGAAACAAGGTGCAGAGGGGACTTCCTCAACTTAATAAAGAACACCTGCAGAAACGGGCAGCTAATTTCATACTTAAATGCTGACAAACTAAATGATTTTTTCCAAGATAGAGAACAGAAGAAAGATGTACCCTTTCATTGCTCCTACTCAACATGGTACTGGAAATCCTAGCTAATGCAGCAGAACAAAATAGATAGATGATAGATAGATAGATAGATAGATACATAGATAAAAGGCATACGGATTGGGAAGAAAGAAATAAAATATCTTTGTTCAGAGATGACATTATTTTCTATGTCAAATAATTTACCAGAAAGAAACATATGTAACTAAAAAGTGAATATAGGAAGATTGCAGGATACAATGTCATTATATAAAACTCAATTGCCTTCCTATAAACCAGCAATGGACAACTGGTATTTGAAATGAAAAACACAATACCATTTACCTTAGCACCAAAACATTAAAATGCTTAGAAATAAATTTAACAAAATATGTACATAATCTATATGAGTAAAACTACAACATTCAGATGAAATAAATCAAAGAAGAACTAGATGGAGGTATTCCATGTTAATGAATAGAATTCTCAATATTTTAACATGTCTTTTCCAACTAACTTGATCAATAGATTCACTCAATCGCAATCAAAATCACAGGAAGTTATTCGTACATACCATCAACTGATTCTAAAATTTATATGGAAATGCAAATTGTCCAGAAAAGTTAAACTGGTATTGAAGAAGTCAGTCAGAAGACTGACACTACTTAATGCCCAAAACTACTATAATGCTACAATGATCAAATCAGTGTGGTGTTGGAGACAGAATTAACCAAAAATTTAAATGGAACAGCATACAGAGCCCAGAAATAGACTCATACAAATATTGTCAACTGATGTTTGATCATGGAGCAAAGACAAATCAACAAACAAAAGACAGTCCTTTAAAACAATGGTGATAGAACATTTGGACATCCATATGCAAAAAGATAACACAGACCTTACACATTAACTCAAACATTAACTCAAAATGGATCAGAATTCTAAAAATAAAATGCAAAACTATAAAACTTCTAGATTAAAACATAAAAGAAAATCTAGGTGACCTTGAGTTTGGCAACCAATATTTAGGTAACATCAAGGCACAATCCATTAATGAACAAATTGGTCAGTTTAACCTCATTAAAATTGAAATTTCTGCTGTGTAAAAGAATGTCAAGAGAATGAAGAGAAGCTACAGACTGATAGAAAATATTTGCAAGAAAATATCTGGTGAAGGAATTTTATCTAAAATATATAAGAACTCTTAAAATTCAACAATAAGACAATGAACAACCCAATAAAAAGTGGATGAAGGAGTTGAACAGATAACTCACAAAATAAGATATACTTATAGCAATAGGCATATGAAAAGCCCAGTGTCACCTGGTATTACAGAATTGCAAATTATGAGATACTACTACACACCTATGAGAATGGCCAAAATCCAGTGCAGTGACAACACCTAAAGCTGGTGAAGATATGGAGCAAGGGAAACTCTCATTCACTGCTAGTGAGAATGCAAAATGACACATCCACTTTTGGCAGACAGTTTACCAGTTTCCTGTAAATTTAAACACAGTCTCCGCTACACAATCCAGCATTGTTTTCCTTGCTATTTCCTCATTGCTTTGAAAAGTTATGTCCATGCAAAAGCCTACACACACACACACACACACAAGCCCTTTTATTTTGTGATTCCAAACACTTGAAAGCAACCAAGATGCTTTTCAGTAAGAGAGTGTATAAACAAACTATGCACATCCATATAATGGAATTTTATTCAGCATTAAAAAATAAATGAGTTATTAAGCCACAAAAAGGGAGAAAGCCTAAATGCATATTCTAACTGAAAAAAAGCCAGTCTAAAATCTTTTAACTATATGACATTCTGGAAAAGGCAAAACTATTGAGATAATGAAAAGAAAAATGGCTGCCAGGAGTTCAAGAGGGAAAAGCCAAAGGGGAGAGGTTGAATAGACACAGAGCAGGTTTTCCAGGCCAGTGAAACTGTTCTTTATGTTTTAGGGTAGTGAGACTGTTGTTCTCTATGATAATGTAATAATGGGTATTACAGTAGATGAGATTATTCATGTAGCAAAAGAACTATACAACACAAAGATTGACTGCCAATGTCAACTATGGATTTTAGGTAGTAATAATATATCATTCATTAGTTGTAGAAAATGTACCACACTAATGTAAGATGTTAATAACAGAGGATACTGTGTGTGGGGTATATGGGAACTCTACTTTCTTCTCAATTATTTTGTAAACCTAAAAATACTCTTTAAAAGTCTACAAATAATTTGTTTTTGTGTCCTTAGGTCTCTAATTTGTTAGAGTCTGATGTGTGCATGCATTAATTTTGAAAGAAAGTTTACTCGTGGAAATGCAAAATTGATAAAATTAATTTTCTTACTGTTGGTTGTATATATTTTCATGTATTGCGTAATTTTAAAGTTAGCTTACCCACCTCCAACCCCCAGATAAATCCTGCCAAAATATGACTCTTTCTTTTTTTGTTAATGCTTGCCCCGTTTTGTGGTATTTGTTCTATTGCACAGCAATATTCATAAGAGATACTTGTGTATACCCTTGAAACTTTATTTTAAAAGATATACTTCTGGGGGCACCTGGGTGGCCAAGTCAGTTAAGCATCTGATTTCGGCTAGGTCACAATCTCATTTTTGGTAGGTTCAAGGCCCATGTAGGGCTCTATACTGACAGTGCAGAGCCTGTGTGGGATTCTCTCTCTCTCTCCCTCCCTCTCTGCCCCTCCCTGACTTGAGCTTTCTCTCTCTTTCAAAATAAATAAATAGACTTAAAAAAAAAAGGTATACTTCTGGAGGGGAAGTAAGCTCTCTTTAACCCTCCTCCCACCACCAACTCATTGTCCCTGCTCCCATTTTTACTGTGTATTAAAAATAAATTCAAACATTCTAGATATAGTAAAATGAGCATCGTATGCACATATTACAGATTTAACAATTCTTAACTTTGCCATATTTTCTTTTCTGTTTTGCTGCATTTTAGAAAGTAAATTATAAATATATGATTTAATAATTGAATTTTTTTTTATGTTTCAAGTTTCTATTTAAATTCCAGTTAGTGAACATTTAGTGCAATACTTTCAGGAGTAGAATATAGTGATTCACCACCCACACACAACACCCAGTGCTCACCCCAACAGATGCCTTCCGCAACACTCATCACCCATCCTGCCCATCCTCTGCCCACCTCTCCTCCCAGTACTCCCAGCACCCGCCAGTCCCCACAGTCAAGAGTGTCTCAGGGCCCCTGGGTGGCTCAGTCGATTAAGCATCTATTGATTACGCTCAGGTCATGATCCCAGGGTCATGCTCTCTCCTGCTCTGTTTCAAAATAAATAAGTAAAACTTAAAAAAAAAAAAAAAAGTCTCCCACAGTGAACCCCATCGCCCTTCTTATCTTTCCTTCCCCTATGTACATCTGTTCTGCCGCTCAAACTCCACATTTCTTTATGTATCTTTAAAAATAAGAACAATTTCCTACATTGTACAAATAATCACACTAACCAAAGTAATGGTAATTTTCCTTTATATTTCTAGTATCTAGGCTATATTCATGTTTCTCCAATTGTAGTCTCTTGTAGCTGTTGTTTTTTTCCAACTAGAATCCAACTGAGAACCATGCTTTGCAATATGTTGCCATGTCATAAAGTTAAAGTCTAATCCACGTATCTGGAGACTTAGGAAAAGTCTTCAAGGGTCAAGTCCAGTTGTCATGTCCCAAGGCGCTAATTGCGGGGGGGGGGGGGGGGGGGGGGGGAGGCTTCTAACATTACTTCCTGCAGTTTCCAAGTTTTGTGGGAAATGTAATCTTTTTTTAATGTTTATTTATTTTTGAGAGAGAGGGAGAGTGTGTGAGCCGGGGAGAGGCAGAGAGAGGGGGAGGGAGACAGAGGATTTGAAGCTGGCTCTGTGCTGACGGCGGGGCGGGGGTGGCGGGAGGCATACTGGACCGCAGGAAGGGTGAGATCACGACCTGAGCCAAAGTGGGATACTTAACCTACTGCGCCACCCAGGCCCCCTGGGAAATGTAGTTTTAAACGTCACGGGCCTACCGCGCAGCACTCTGGGAATCCAGCTTGGGGGCTCATTCTGCGCAAGTGCACATCCAGCCCTATCTCTTTCCGAGGGCCTTCCCTGCCTGAAGAGGACACGATCTCGGTTTCCTTGGGTCTGTGGGGGAATAGAGGCTGCGCGCCGGGGGTGAGAGCACTGGGGACACGGCTTCGCGAAGTGTGGGGCTCTGCTAGGTCGGGTAGGTTTGTGTGCGGCGAAAGCCAGGGGGAAGTTCGAGGAAGCTCCTGGCAGATTCTCCCCTCCTCCAGCCTCTGTGCATGTGCGGGGGGGGCGGGGGGGGGCGGGTGTTGGTTCCCACCTACTTCTGCGGAGCAGGTGGGGCTGAGTCCCCTGTCTGGAGAAGGTACTTCCTGTGGGTTCTGGGTGCTGGGACTGTGGGCAGTGGAAAGGGAATCCGCCTTTATGATGTTTTCGATGAACATGAGGCTACCAACAGTAGCTTGTGCATTAGTCTGAGAATTAAGTGTGTAAGTTACTGTCACAAGATGCTTTGTTCCCTTTGGTATTTTATTTAAGCCTCACAATTGCCTTTAACATTCCATGTTAAAAAGTGAAAGGAACTTACTGGGGACGGAATGATATACCTGAGGGCACGGCTGGTAGGTGAGAGAGGCTGGAATAAATACAAGTAGATTTTACTCCCTACTTTTTACTCTTTCCAATATCCATTCTGCCCCAAACCCAGAGGTGAAACCTCTGGAGCTCTTAGCAGAGTCCCCAAATTTTCAGAGGAGATATGATTGTGAAGTGAATATGGACAGAACCTCACAATGTGGTAAATATTTCCTGGGATTTGTGGATTCTTTTTAGAGCCCCTCCTTCAGACAGAGAGTCTTGAACCTTCCTGCACTAAGCTATCTCCATTCTCAGAGGCACATTCTGATAATCTAACGCAGTGCTGGCCAGTAGAAAGATAACACAAACCAACCATAATTTAAAATTTTTCAGTAGCAACAGTGAAAAGATTAAAGAGGTGAAATTTGTTTTACTGATGTGTTTAACTCAGTATATCCAAATTACTATTTTGATTTGTGAGTAGGCACACTTCAGGTGCAGTAGTTGCATGCAACTAATGACTACGTTACTGGATTTGTAGTGAATTCCAAAGTCACATTTAGAGTGTTAAATGGAGATTTCAAATGCAGTAAATTTGTTTCTCAGACCTGGATCCCAGCCCCTCTGGAGGAAAGTAGGTCTTAAGATAGGAAAATGAGAGCCCTAGAAACCATTGTCAGCTCTTCTGACAGATCCTTCACTGGAGTTTCAGAACAGAGGCAGAAGGTTCAGGAAAGGCACAGGTCCTGATTTTCTACACCAGAAGCAGTTCTTGATCCCTGTACAGCATGAGTGATGTATATTCAGGAGTATTTTCATGAATTGTGTAATTTTAAACAGCTAGCTTACCCCACCTCCACCGCCCCCCCAATAAATCCTGCCAAAATATGACTCTTGGTAATGTCATCACACCCCTGAAGCCATCACAGACTGGACAGTGGCACTGGACCTCCTTGCAGAAGGTGGTAACTTGAGGTTGAGAGGGGTGGGTTACTGTCATGCTGCACAGGAACAGGCATGTCACTGGATGGCTGGTGAGGACATGATGCCCAGGGACGATATAACCAGCCAGAACTGGTGAAATCTTAAACAGCACCCAGTTTCCTTCATTCTCCCCTCTTTCCAGATTCTGAGCTGCCCTCACTCTATGTCCATCAGCACATATGGCATCTAGTTATGCGATGCTCCCTCTTTCCTGAATGTAGGTAATAATAAAAGGAGAGTAGAAGAAAGGCGTTCTATATTGGACACTTTGGAAGCCCAAAATATTGGGCCTGAAAGAATGATTTTTGTAAAGACACCCAAGGCAGAATCAAGAACTAAGCACAGTACTGTTTACTTAAATAGATAAGTACTATAGGCATCTTATTAAAAAATATGTCTTATAAGTTGCAACCAAGTTAGAACAAAAAGTTAGAAAATATATTTCTTGCATAAAGCATCCCATCTTTGTTTTGGAGTTTTCTGGGGAAGTTCTAACTCAAGGTATAAAGACAACACAAACTTGATTAACAATCACATCTAAGTAATTTTTTTCACAGTTTAAATGAAGGTAGAAGGTTTTACCTTTGTATGCCTGAATTTGTTTAACCAATCTCCTTTTGTTTTATTTTGTGTTTTTTGTTGTTGTTCTTAATTAGAAGGGGACATAAATTGTTAATTCATCGACTTTTGAGTTACACAGCAGTGAAAAGACAAGTTTAAGCCGACATAATCATATTGGAGATGCACTTGTTCAGGTACTGCCTCTGTGTGGTCCCTCCTGTTCTTTCTCAAGAATGTCAAAAGGACATTCTTCTATAGGGAAACCTTTTTTTCTAGCTGGTGTTATAGAAATTTTTAGGCAAATGAAAATAGTTGTAAGGCAGACCAGGTTTCTCATAACTCTATTTTTCTTTCCTCTTCCCCAGGAGAACCTTTTCATTTCTTTACATTCTTCAAGGAGCAGCAGAAAATGAACATAGCTCAGGTGAGTTCTGTTTTAATAATCTGTTTGTTTTACAGTAGATTTTATAAGGGCTTAGGTGTCTATTCACATGGAAAAGTAAAAATAGAAATGGATCAGATGCCTTCATAGGTGGAGATACAGATGAAGAGCAGAGCAAAGGTAGCATGTGGATATATGTAGATGCTCTTATATTACAATTTTATCAAATTGGAGCTCTAAATTTATTTTTGAATTTTTGGTAGCCATGTCAGAGTGTTAGACAAACAATGCTTTTAAAGGTCAACACTGATGAGATGATTATGCAAACTGATACCTCATAGAATGTTAAGACATTTGAAGTTCAAAAAAAATCTGTTTATCTTTTTTTTTTTAATTTTTTTTTTAACATTTATTTATTTTTGAGACAGAGAGAGAGCATGAACAGGGGAGGGTCAGAGAAAGAGGGAGACAGAATCTGAAACAGGCTCCAGGCTCTGAGCTGTCAGCACAGAGCCCAACGCGGGGCTCGAACCCACGGACTGCGAGATCATGACCTGAGCCGAAGTCGGACGCTTAACCGACTGAGCTACCCAGGCACCTCCCAAAAAATCTGTTTTTCGAGTAGGTGATTTAGTTAACAATTTGTCAGTAATAACTCTAAAATAATATAGAACATTGTCTCTACTTGTTCTTCAGTAAAAGTAGAAGACATAATGCTAAATGTGAACTTGGTCAATTCTATTTTCCAGAAATTCAAACATAAGAGTTGAATAAGACATTTTTTCTGATGAATCAACTGAATATCCTTAAAATTACTGTCCATAAATATTTTGAGTACCCTTGGTATTTGGATTGCTCAGCAGACAATTTAAAATTGTGTTCTGTTTCAAATGTTTAAATACTTTCTGTTCACACTTGGTTTCTCTCCCACTTGCCTGTCATATCCAGTGACCAGAGACTTGACTGTGATCACATCCTTGAGTCTTGTCAAGTCCTTTCTTTACCTGACTTTTCTGAGCACTTGTCTCTGCTTCTCACTCTGCCCTTCTGGAAAATTTCTTTGTTAGTGTCTGTGACACCCTCCACTGGCTTTTTCCTTCCCCTGCTACTATCTTTGTGGAGTCATCTACTTTCCCTTGTACTTTCATGTGGCTCATCCCCCATTTTTGTCCTTGGCCTTTAATCTGCTCTATTATCTTGGTATGGTTTTATTCTCTTTATTTTTATCTAAACTTTATTGAGATTCAGGTCATATACCATGCCATTCACCCATTTTAAGTGTAGAATTCAGTGATGTTTTAGTGTAAATGTGCAGATATCACCACACTCAATTTGAAAATACTTTCATCACCTTAAAAAGCACCTCTACATTTTATCCCTTCTCATCTGCTCATTTGCCTCTAAGCCCCAAGCAACCACTAATCTATTTTCTGTCTGTATAGATTTGCTGACTCTATTATTTCTTGTAGGAGGGTTCTGCCTATGACAAATTTTGTTTTTGTTTATCTAGGAGGGTTTTAATTTTTCTATTTTTACTAGTTATATAATTCTTGGTTGACAACTTTTTTTCTTTCAGCATTTGTCATACATCATTTCATTACCTTCTGTCCTCCATGGTTTCTGATTAGTAATCTGTTTTTAATACTGTTGTACATGATGAGTCACTTCATTCTTGCTACTTTCAGTATTGTCTCTTTGTCTTTGTATTTGACTGTTTGATTTCCATGTGTTTAGGTGTGGATCTCGAACTCTAAATTTATCCTACTTGAAGTTTGTTGAGCTTCTTGGATTTGTAGATTAATGTTTATCATGAAATTTGGAGACTTCTTGGCCATTGTTTCTTCAAATATTCTTTCAGACTTTCTGTTTGGGACTCATGCATATGTTGGTAAGCTTAATGCTATCCCATATTTCATTTTCTGTCATTATTTTTTTTTTGTTTCTCACACTACATAATTTCAGTGGGCATATTGTCCACTTTGTTCATTCTTTCTTTCACCTGCTCAAATCTGCTGTTGAACCCCTCTGGTGAAATTTTGATTTAGTTCTTATATTTTTCAACTCTTGAGTTTCTATATAATTTATATTTGTTATATTTCTATCTCTTTATTGATATTCTTTATTTAGTGAAATTTTTTTTTTATATTTTCCTTTAGTCCTTGGACATTGTTTTCTCTAGGTATTTGACCATATTTAAAATAGCTGATGTAAAGTTATTGCCTAGTAAGTCTATGTCTGCTTCCTTAGGAGCAGTTTCTATTAATTATACCTTTTCTGCACATATGTCTTTCTTTCTTTTCTTGTTTACTAATATTTTTGTTGCAAATTGGACATTTTAAATAAAATAATGTGACAACTCGAGAATTTCTCCTCTCCACAGGGGTCATTGTCAAAATTTATTTTGTTCAGTGACTTTTTAAAAAATTCCGTAGAGCCTGTTTCTTGTCATCTGAGGCAGCTAAAGTTGTCTACAGAAATTTCTTTAAATGCCTAGAACCAGTAAATTTTCCAGTCTTTGCTAAGGAGATCTGTGCATGTTTGGGAATTCCTTCTACAGTCAGACAGGCAGTTAATAACTCTGCATTAACCTACACTTCCTTCTAATGCCAAACTCAGAGTCACCTAGAATTGACAGCTTAGACCCTTCTCACATCTTTCCTGAGCATACTCACAGCCTTGGGTGTATGCACAGCTCTGTGCAAGTATATGACCTCCTAGATTTCAGGAATATATCAGAGCTTTTCAAAACATTTATGGACATCTCATTATCCAGCTTTTCCTTTCAAGCTTCTTAGTTAAGCCATTAATTGCCCCAGCTGTTATCTACCACCTCAGATAGCCATTAAGTTAAACAAATGCCTTTAGTTGTTGTTGTATTTAATGTTTATTTATCTTGAGAGAGAGAAAGCATGTGCATGTGGGAGGAGCAGGGAGAGAGGTAAAGAGAGAATTCCAAGCAGGCACCATGCTGTTCGCACAGAGCCATTGCAGAGCTCAATCCCACAAACTGTGAGGTCATGACCTGAGCCGATACCAAGAGTCGGACACTTAACCGACTGAGCCACCCAGGTGCCCTGCCTTTAGTTGTTTTTGACAAATACCTGTGAGAATAAGGCTTTTCACGCTCTGAGCTAGCTCAAACAAAGGCATCCTGATAAGCAGGGTCTTTTAGGAAACCACCAAACAGGTCAAATAATGACAGTTTTCTGTGAATGAGGCTTTGATGGATCTCCAACCCAGTTCTGCTGTTGTTGTGGTTGCCAGGCTTCTGGTTGCAGACCATTGGTTCTCAAACTACTGCAGAGTTGGGAGAGAGAGGGATGGGAACAGGGTAAGTTAAAAGGATATGGATCAGCATTCTTATTATGATTCCGCTGGTTTTTTTTAATGTTTTGGAGATAGCCTTTGTTAATTTCTATAATTTTGCCAGTTTTTTCATTGTTATTTATGGGCGAGAGAAATTTCTTAGATCCTTCAACATTTAATATTTACGTCACTTGTTAGCTTATTTTTTTTTAATCCAAGTGATTTCATTAAGTCAGATAGTAAAGAGATTGGCAAAATGAAAGCAATGCCACTTTTCTCACTAATTTTTTTAGTTTTGGAGGATATAATTAAAAAATTTTTTTAGATTAAATTTTATGAGGGGTATTCCTGTTCTTTTGTTTTTTTTAGTTACCAGCTACTACTACTGAGTTTCACACACAGGAGGTACTCACTTAGTAATACCGAAGACATGAATGAACAAATAATTGGATACATAACAGGGGGGAAAAAACTTGCTTCTATCCTATTATTTCTTAGTCTTTTTCTTTTTCTTTCCTATTTATAATTGTGATAAGAACACTTACATGAGATCTACTCTCTTAGCACATTTTTTATGTGTATAGTACAATACTGTTAACTATAGGTGAGCTACACAGCAGATCTCTAGAACTTAATGATTTTGCATAACTGAAACTTTTTACCAATTGAACAGCAACTCCCCAATTTCCCCTCCTCCCAGCCCCTTTGAAGTGCTTTGTTGTGGAAATTTTCCCTTTTCTCGTTTTCTAAGATTCTACCCTTTCCTGACTCTTACTACTTTTCAGAAAACTTTTTATTTAGCTTTGTGGCCTATACTTTATTTGCCACCCTCTTTAATATTCAGGCTTCCTCAAATTCTGTTTGGTATTTTTCTTTCCTCAGTCCCATATAGGATGCATAGCAAGCATATAGCTCAAATTGTTGTCTGTTTGCCTCTTAAAATTTTAGGTACAACCCAAATTGCTAATAAGTCCTAAATTCTTGCCTTCATTTTAGACCTCGCTTCTGTGTTCTAAAACCATGTGTATACTAGTTTAAGAGATAGGTCCGGTTTTATGTTCACAGACCCTTCAAGAACAACATGAACAGATCTGTTCACTCAAACTTCTAACATTTATTTTCCTTTTGTTTCCTAAATGTCAGTGTTTAGCATCAACATTCCAGAAGCTGCTCGTACAGTTAGACTAGGTGGTTGCACAAGAAGGTAGTTATCAAATTGGTTTTTGCTGCTGCTCTGTGATTATATCCCTATCATTATATTCATTGTTGTTACTTCAGTTAAAATAATGTTCTCTTATATTGCTCTCTATGGTTCCAACTGCCTGGTAAGTTGTTCTTTGCTCTTCATGAACTCTAGATTTATGTTATCTTTACGTATTTATTTATACCTAAGTTTGATTGTGTAAAATATCTTCACAGCTTACATGTTATCTCTTCTTTGTCTCTCATTATTTACAATGATGATGCCTGAAGAGGGAATGAACATCTTAGAATTCTCTAAATACCCACGGTAATCACTTGGGATGTAGAGGAAGAATTGTAGGAAGCCTCTATACGTTGAATTTTTTTGTCTTAAAAAAATCTATGGTTTATAAACAGATATAAATGAATTATAGTAAGTTAAAAATCTTGATAACTGATTAACTCCACAAAGACAAAATTAGGTCAGAAATAGATGCCTTTTAAACCATTTGTTTTAAAGCTTAAAAGTAAACAGGAAAAATAGTAATTCTTAAAGATACTTTCTTTTCACTTAATTCTGAATCCGTGAATAAAATGTATTGTCACAGGGGTCTGTGTCATTCGAAGACGTGGTTGTCGAATTTACCCAGGACGAATGGCAGTACATGAGCCCTGCTCAGAGGACACTGTACAGAGATGTGATGCTGGAGAACTATAGCCACCTCATCTCAGTGGGTAAGCATACCTTAGTATGTGACTTCCTCTAGGTTACGTTTACTTTTTTTTTTAAAGTTAACAAAACACATGGACTCTTTGTAGAGATTAATGTTGTACAGGCTTTTGAGTAAGAGGTCCAAGATAACTGAAGCCTTTAAGGAAACAGAAACAATGTTTATGTTACTACTTTCCATGGAAAACTTCAATTGAGCACATTATTTTGCTTCTCTTGCTACTGTTAACTTTCTACACCTTTGGAAACCAAAAAGCCAATGGATCTGGTCTATATATACCCTCAATTGTCATGTTTACAGGGTATTGCTTGACCAAACCCAAGATGATCTTCAGGTTGGAGCAAGAAGAAGAGCCCTGGTCCTTAGAGGAAGAATTCCTAAACCAGAGGTACCCAGGTGGGTGAGCACTGACAAAAGGAAACACTTGGGGTAGTTCAACTTTTAGGGGAATACCTTCGAAAGTTTGTTTTATCCTTTTAAACAGCTCTATTGAGATAGTTTACATATTGGACAATCCACCCATTTAAAGAGTACAATTCGGTGGCTGTTCATATATTCACAGATACATGTAAACATAACCACACTCCCATTTTCATCACCTCAAAAAGAAACCTTATACCCTTTAGCTATTGTCTCCCTTCCTCCTGTCCCCTACAGCCTTAGCAGTCACTAATCTACTTTCTGTCTCTATAGATATGCCTATTACATTTCATGTAAATGGAATCACACATTATGTGGTCTTTTATGATTGGTTTCTTTCACATAGGATTACAAGATTCATATGTATCAATATTTCATCCTTTGATTGACAAAATAAGGTCTCATTGTTTGTTCATTCTTCAGTCATTAGATGTTTGGGATTCTACCTTTTGGCTATTATTGAATAATGCTAATAGAAACATTCATTTACAAGTTTTTGCATGGATTTATGCTTTTTTTGACATGTGTTTTTATTTATTGAGTTATACTTAAGAATGGAATCACTGGGTTTTATGGTAACTATTTCAGGAAACTCCAGACTATTTTTCACAGTGCCTGCACCATTTTTCATTCCTAATGACAGCATATGAGGGTTCTGATTTTTCCACATCTTCACCAATAATTGTTATTATCTGACTTGTAGCCATCCTAGTAAAAGAGAAGTGATGTATTATTTAAGTTTTGATTTGCATTTCTGTATTAGTCATCTGGCCTGGCATAATAAAATACCATAGTCTGGGTGGTTTAAACAACAGACATTTTTCATAGTTCTGGAGGCTGGAAGTCCAACATCAAGGTGCCAGCATAGTTAATTTCAGTGAGGCATCTTCCTGGCTTGCAGAGGACTGCCTTTGACTATGCCTTCATATGGCCTTTCCCGTGTACTTGCATGGAGAGAAAGAGAGCTGTGATGTCTCTTCCTATTCTTATAAGGACACCAACCCTATAAGAGTTGGAGCTGTACCATTATGACTTCATTTAGCCTTAATTATTTCTCCAAAGGCCTTATCACCAAATTACATTGAGGTTGAGGGCTTCAACATATGAATTGCAATTCAGTCTATGACAATTTACCTGTTCACTAGTGATGTCAAGCATTTTTTCATGTGCTTGTTAGTATTTGTGCAAACTAATAAACAATTTCAAGAATTTCAAAAATTATAGTTTCAACTTAACTCTTAGAGCAAAAAGGTAAAATCATCCTGAGCGTGTTTACTGAAAGTTTTTGTTGTGAAACTATTAAAACAGATTGCATAACATAAAAATTGACATAATTTTTGGACCATGCATGTTTCCCAGTCACTAAATATAAATGATTTGATCATATTAGTTAGCTAAAAAAGATATTCCTAAATAAGTATCTTTGAAAGATTGTAATAAAAGGATAGTAAAGTTATTAAGGCAAAAATAAAATAGTTTAGGCGGGCGCCTGGGTGGCTCAGTCGGTTGGGCGGCCGACTTCAGCTCAGGTCATGATCTCATGGTCCGTGAGTTCGAGCCCCACGTCGGGCTCTGTGCTGACAGCTCAGAGCCTGGAGCCTGTTTCGGATTCTGTGTCTCCCTCTCTCTGACCCTCCCCCGTTCATACTTTGTCTCTCTCTGTCTCAAAAATAAATAAACGTTAAAAAAAAATTTTTTTAAAAATCAAATAGTTTAGGGTTTCATGTTATCATTCAGGTTTGAATTTAGGCAATAAATGCATAACTTAAAAAAAAACGCCCTCTAGTCAAGAGCACAAGTTACGCATTTGAATGACTACACCAAACAATATCATACCAATTATCATAAAACACAAAATAATGGAGTACTAAGAATTTAAAATTCACCAGTATTAGGAGGTAATAATGTACTTTATCTGATTATATTAGACATGCTATGAACATTAAATAAGTATGCCTATATAAACGTAGATGATATTTATATTAAAGGGAACCATATATTTGTACATGTATCCTGAAATCAAAGAACAAGCCTTTCAAGTTCCCATGGATTTATTATAAGATAGTGAAATGCAATATTAGTCTAAAAAAGAAAACCTCAGTAAATCCAAATTAGAATCCCATAAATAGTAATCTGAACATATTTTGATAAATCTAGAAATTAATGATAACATGAGTAAAAAAAATCTATTGATATGGATATTTCAAAGATTACCTCTTTTAAACAACATATAAATACAAAAGGATATCAAATC
Source organism: Panthera onca (assembly GCF_046562875.1). Classification (NCBI taxonomy): domain Eukaryota; kingdom Metazoa; phylum Chordata; class Mammalia; order Carnivora; family Felidae; genus Panthera; species Panthera onca. The sequence goes on along the minus strand of NC_138351.1, from coordinate 32,086,013 downwards.
CAAAATTGCATGACATTTATAAAAATAAATATGCATATTATTAACATTAGGATATGTGTAAGTTAATGAACAGAGGTAAATTGGTAGTCTCCTAGTAATAAATTAAGCAAGAACAATAACAAAAATGTACTAATACAAGCAGAATTTAAGAGTGAAATTAAAAATTAATAAACTGGAGGATTGAGAAATTGTCGTATGTTTCTTAGAATAAAAAACAGTAAAATGAATGAGCTAACCCTAACAAAAACAAAAGAAAAGAAGCACTTATGTGATAAATTCAAGATTGTAAAATTTAATGCAATATCAAAGCAAATCTCATTCATAGAAGTGATGTGATAGGATTTGCTCTGTTAGATATGTAAAGCTGTGAGAGTTAAGTAGTATGAAACTGGAGGTGGGATAGTTTAATATAATAGTGAAACAGAAAAGAAAGGTCAAGAAAAACACATATGCTTTATAGATAATTGGTCTTTGACAGGTGGTTCTATTCCCACAGATCAGTGGAGAAAGAATCTTGAGGTAATCTTTTGGATCTACATGAAAAATGAGATTCAGGTGGCTTAAAGTCCTGATTTTCAAAGCAAAACTAGAAATATTCTATATGATAATGAGAATGTGTTCATGACTCTGCTTAGGGAAGAAATTAATAAGATATAAAAAGTATTAACTGGGGGAAAGATGGAGTAATGTATTTTGTTTTACTCTGCCCACTAAGTACAGCAAAATGTATACGTGTGTGTGTGTGTGTGTGTGTGTGTGTGTGTACAGACATAAACATAGACCTATATATATGTATATGCATATTATATATAAAAGTATATATATATATATATATATATATATATATATATATATATTTGTATGTTTAGAGAGAGAGAGAGAGGGAGAAAGAGACAGAGAGAGAGGGAGAGAGGGGAAATGTAACATTCTGATAGATAACAAAACAATGAAGGTGAACTAGGGGCCTTGGCACTTGATAAAATACAGGGTGGTTAGTGTTAGGAAAATGCTGGTAGGGACCCTGATCTCTTACCCTTCTCCATTGTTAATAGAGCAACCCACTCCTCCAACTCCCAAAGGTGTCTGTGGAAGTTTAGTCCACACTTGGCAGTAGTGAAGCTGCACTCCACTTCTTTTGTTGGCATGATTTCAGAAGAGGTTGGCTAATACTGAACATTAATTTTGATAAGTCCTATTTATTAATTTTTTCTTAAGGATCATGCATTTGTTGTGCTGTCTAGAAGTATCAAAACTCAAAGTAACACAGATTTATTCATGTTTTCTTCTAGAAATTTTTAAATTTCACATTTTATATTTTATGATCCACTTGGTGTTAGTTTTCATAGACAGGATGAGTTATGTGTTAAGTTAAAATTTTTGAAAAGGGGAGTCTAGTTATTCTAGCACCATTTTATTGAAAAAATTATCATTTCCTATTGAATAGCATTTCCATTGTTCTTAGAAAATGGATGAACATATATTTTGTATATGGTACATAAGTATAAATATATGTGTATATTTGTACTTTTATTCTGTACGTTTTAGACTATATATTTCTGTGGTATCTCTATTCTTTTTTATTTATCTACATATTTATCCTTCCCCAGTACCACATTAATTTTATTACTCTAGATTCTTAATTAGACCTTGAAGTCAGGTAATGTGAGTCCACCAATTTTCTTATGTATAAATTTTAAAATGATCTTCTTGATATTTACAAAAAGCATGCCAGCTATTCAACTGGGATTGTATTGAATTTATAGATCAAAAGAGGATTGATATCTTAACAATATAGATTCTTCCAATCAATAAAGAACATATACATATCCTTTTATTTATGGTTTATTTGATTCTTTTTATCAGTAGTTTTCAGCAGATACCAAGTATTTTGTTTTTTGTTTTTTCAGCACTATGGTAAATCATATTCCTTGTCAGATTTAAAATTCCAGTGATAATTGCTTGTATATGATTGGCTTTTGTATATTGGCTTTGCATTTTGCCTTGCTGAAAACAGTTATTAGTTAAGGAGCTCTTTTGAAGATCTTCTTGGGGCTCTCTGGGTAGACTTACTGTGTATCGTTTATTTCTATTCTTGCTTTATTGCATTGGTTGGAACTTCCACAGTCTGGAATAGAAGTGCTGAGGGTAGACAGCCTTGTCTTTTTCCAATCTTAGTATTCAGTCTCTTATTCTTAAGTAAGTCTCTTATTCTTAATTATGATATTAGATACAGGCTTTCTGTATATTCCCTTTATAATAGGTTAATGGATGGAATTTGAATTTTGTAAAATATTTTTTCCCTTAAATGATGTGATTTGTCTTCATTCTTTAGATGATTAAGATGATGGATTACATTGATTGACTTTTAAATATTGCAATAGTATTCTTGGGATGAACCCCCACTTGATCCTGATAAATCATTTCTTTTCATATATAGTTCTTTTTGATGCTTTTTTTTTGAGGATTTTTACATTTATGTCATGAGGGATATTGGTCTGTAGGTTTCTTTTCTTGTGTTTTCTAGAAGAAATTATGTAAAATTGGTATTTTATTATTATTATTATTATTATTATTATTATTATTTTTAATGTTTGGCAGAGTTCACTAGTTACTACCATCTGATCCTGGAGCAGTTTCTTGGAACTACATCTTTGTCAATCACATATTCAGTTTCTCAGATGCTGACCTGTTGTGTTACCTCTTCCTTCATGAGTTAATTTGGTAGTTTTTTCAAATGAAATTTGTCCATTTCACTTAAATTGTCAAACTTACGGGCATAGAGTTTCCCCTAATATTCTTTTACTGTCTTTTTAGTATCGTATCAGTATTTATGTCCCCTCTTGCATTTTTTTCTGATATTAATACTGTGTGTCTTCTCTTTTTTCTTCTTGGTTCTAGCACTTAAAAAAAATCTTCAATGAACTAAGCTTTGGTTTCATTTTTTTCTCTGCTTTTCATTTCCATTTTCATTGTCATCTTTAGTCTTTATTATTTTCTTTTTTCTTTCTTTAGATTTAATTTGTTCTCTTTGTCAAGTTTCTTAAAGTAGAAGCTTAGGTGACTGATTAGAGGTCTTTCTTTTCTAATATAAAAGATTGTAAGCTATGAATTTATCTCTGAGAACTACTTTAGCTGCATCCCACAAATTTGTATATGTTCTAAACAGTTTTTCATTCAATTCTAAACATCTTAATTTCTTGGGAGATTTTCTCTTTGACTAATGGATTAATTGGAAGTATATTAACTTACAAATATTTCGTGTCTCTCCAGGTAACTTTGTGTTAATCATTTCTAGTATAATTTCTCTGTGGCTTGAGATTATACTTTATACAATTTCTGTTCTTTTATATTTGTAAAGATTTTTCTTGTAGTCCATGATGTGGTATGCCTTGATGAATATTTTATGTATATTTAAGAATAATATGAATTAAGCTATTTTTAAAATGTTCTTGGATTTTGAGAGTATAGTTATTCTAAATGCTGCTGCATCCCTTCTAGCTATAATATTGTATTCCTGCCTCTTTTCCCTTTTTTCCTTCCCCTACCTGCTGTGTTGTCACAAGTACCCTAAAACAGATTTATTTCTTTTGCAGATTCCATGGAGTAGATAGGAATGTAGTTTTAGGAATAGTTGCGGTAGTGATTGTTGTTACCATCCCTGAATGTCCTATAAATAGAACTTGCTTAGGATTCTTCATGATCTTTCCACTAAGCTCTTGGTTTGGCTCATGGAAAGAAATTTTGCAAGTGTCCAGTCCTTTGTACCTGTGGCAATGGAACTTTCATTTCCTGTTAAACCTATCTAGAACCACAGGGAAATATTCCATTTTTGTTAGGCTTGAGTAGGGTGCATATTGTCAAAAAGATTTTCTGTTCTGTTAGACTATCTTTATTTCAGACCTTTGGCCAGAAGGAATAGGGTTTTCTTGTAGCTCTTTTTGTCTGTGTGTTGTTGACTTTGGATTGCAGGCTTCTCCAACACTCCAGTACCCCATATAAGAATTATGGGAAACAGAAAAGCCTTGAAATCCTCTGCCATGTCATTTCTTGAGTCCCAAAGTTCCACATTCCATTTTGTAGCATCTTACTTTTTTATTTATTACTGATTGATTTATTGATTTTCCAGGGATATTTTAATTGTAAGAGGGAGGACTTGGGAAGATAGCTACTCCATCTTGGCCAGCACTGGAAATAATACCTGTTTTCTTTAAATAACATGGATGAAGAGAGAGAGAGTATATTTCTTTTTCTCTGTGTGTATGAATTACTAATCTCTGGGAATGTGACCTGTAACAGTAGATTACAATACATAACAAACATATGGCTATAAATTCCTTTCCATAAGAAATGTAAGATACAGAGATGTTTTCTATTTTTCTCATTTTAGGATATTTCAGCATTGATATTCACATTGAGGAGAACCAGGAAAAACAAGAGAAACCTCTGTGGCAAGTAATACTCACTAATAACAAAACATTGAGTAAAGAAGAGCAGAAAGTCTTAGAAAAACCATTTAATCTGGATATAACTCCAAATTCTTCAGGAAATATGCCTTGTAAATATGACTCATGTAGAATGAATTTGCCAGGTGTTTCTGAATTAATTATTTGTGATAGAAACTATTCAAGAAAGAAGGCTGATTACATAGATGTATGCAAAAAATTGAAGCTTGATACTAAGCATGAGAAAACTTACACTGGAGAGAAGTCTTACAGATATAATAAAAATGTAAAACCTCTCAGTTATTGGAAAAATCATCAGAAACTTCAAACCCTGGAACAATCTTTTGAATGTAATGAATTTGGGAAAATTTTGCATGATAAGACTGTTTGTGTTATGGGAGAGGAATCCTATAAGGATGATGAATTTAGGAAAAACTGTGATAACTACATGAGAACTGGCACAAAAGAGAAATGCTTTCATCTTAATGAATGTAGGAAATCCAAAACCACTATTGAGAATTATAATAAAGTTCACGTGGCTGTGGCACACTATGAATGTAATGAAAGTGGGAATAACTTCAGCAGTATCTCATCTCTCACTCAATCTCAGAGAACTGCTACAGAACAGACTAGTTTTGCAAGCAATAAGTGTGACGAAAACTTGAGCCAGAGCTCAGCCCATATAGTACAAAAAAAGACACAAACTAGAGATGAATTTTGTGTGTATAATGGATGTATAAATACCTTCTACCAGAAATTAGACCTTATAGTATGTCAGAGAACTCACACAGAAGAGGAATTGTACCAGCGTGGTAAATACAGGAGGTCCTTCCATCAGAACTTAGCCCTTAGTGTACATCAGCAAAGTGAAACTGGAGAGAAGTCATTTGAATGTAATGAATGCAAGAAATCCTTTTACCAGAAAGTACAACTCATTCATCATCAGAGGACCCATCCAGGGGAGAGACCTGAGGAATGTGGGGAATCTTTTTGTTCAAATTCACACCCTATTCATTATCCTGGAACTGATATAGGGGTCACTCTCTATGGATGTAGTAAATGTGAGAAAACTTTCTGTCAGAAGTTAAACCTCAGTGAAAATCTGACAGTTCACACAAAGGAGACACCTTATGATAATAGTGGATGTGGGAAATCTTACAAGAAGTCTGCTCTCGTAGTATGCCAAAGAACACACACAGGGATGAAACTCTGTCAAAGTAATGTATATGGAAAAACATTCTCCAAGACGTCACATATCAGAGAACATCAGAGAATTCACACAAGGGAGAAATCCTACAAATGTATTGAATGTGGGAAAGCTTTCTCTAAGACATCACATCTCAGAGCACATCAGAGAATTCACACAGGCGAAAAACCCTACAAATGTGTTGAATGTGGGAAAACTTTCTCTCATAAGACACACCTTAGTGCACATCAGAGAATTCATACCGGGGAGAAACCCTATGAATGTAATGGATGTGGGAAAACTTTTGCTGATAATTCAACCCTCAGAGCACATCAAAGAATTCACACAGGGGAGAAACCCTATGAGTGTAATGAATGTGGGAGGCCTTTTACCCATATATCTGTTCTCAGAGCACATCAGAGAATTCATACCGGTGAGAAACCCTATGAATGTAATGACTGTGGGAGATCTTTTGCCCATAATTCAGCCCTTAGAGCACATCAGAGAATTCACACAGGAGAAAAACCCTATGAGTGTAGTGACTGTGAAAAAACTTTTGCCCATAATTCAGCTCTCAAAGTACATCAGAGAATTCACACAGGAGAGAAACCATATGAATGTAATGAATGTGCAAAAACTTTTGCCCATAATTCAGCCCTCAGAGCACATCAGAAAATGCACACAGGGGAGAAACTCTATGAATGTAATGAATGTGGGAAAACTTTTTCACAGAAGACACACCTCAGTACACATCAGAGAATTCACACAGGTGAGAAACCTTATGAATGTAGTGAATGTGGGAAAACCTTCTCTCAGAAATCATACCTCAGTGGACATGAAAGAATTCACAAAGGGGAAAAACCTTATAAATGTAATGAATGTGGGAAAACATTTGTTTATAAGGCAGCTCTCATTGTCCATCAAAGAACTCACACAGGAGAGAAACCCTATGAATGTAATGAATGTGGGAAAACTTTCTCCCAAAGGACACACCTCTGTGCACATCAGAGAATCCACACAGGGGAGAAACCTTATGAATGCAATGAATGTGGGAAAACTTTTGCTGATAATTCAGCCCTCAGGACACATCAGAGAATTCACACAGGGGAGAAACCCTATGAGTGTAGTGAATGTGGGAAAACTTTCTCCAAGACATCACACCTCAGAGCACATTTGAGGACTCAGACAGGGGAGAAACCCTATGAATGTAATGAATGTGGGAAAACTTTTTCCCAGAAGTCATATGTTATTGCACATCAGAGAATTCATACAGGTGAGAAACCCTTTGAATGTAATATATGTGGGAAACCTTTTGCCCATAATTCAACTCTCAGAGTACATCAGAGAATTCACACAGGTGTAAAATCCTATGAATGTAATGAATGTGGGAAGACTTTCTCCCAGAAGTCACACCTAAGTGCACACCAGAGAATTCACACAGGGGAGAAACCCTATGAGTGTAATGAATGTGGGAAAGCTTTTGCACAAAATTCAACTCTCCGAGTACACCAGAGAATTCACACAGGAGAGAAACCCTATGAATGTAATGAATGCAGAAAAACTTTTGTCCGTAAGGCAGCTCTTAGAGTACATCACACCAGAATGCACACCAGAGAGGAAACCCTTACATGTAGTGAATTTGGGAAGTCCTAATGGGACTCAGATCTTATTGGATAACATATATTAAAGAAGCTCATGTCACATAGACTGGCAAATTGTTTCCTTTTCCACTAGGCACATCCATAGCTTGTCTAATTTCACAATCTGTCCTTCATTCAAGTGAGGCTGGTCATGGAATATGACACTATTACATTTAATCTAAGTCTAACCTTCAGAAGTCACCTTACATTCTTTCTGTCTTATACTGTATAGAGATATTTCCAGGGCAGACTTCAGTGCCATGTATTAAATATGGTAGAACATAAGGTGAAAGAAGCCAAATCTGAATAACTGGGTGAAACAGCATCTCCACTAACATCTTCACAAATTGGCTTAAAAGAAAAACATCAAGTTGTACTCTGTTGAGCTTTTACGGATTTTGTTCTATTGGTTAAACACACATAGCTTAGATAATTCTGTTATGGTGGGACAAAACCCTATGAATATAAATGTCAGGAAGACCTATAAAATTCAGCCTGTCACTATGTATCAGAGATTTCATATGAGGAGAAAAGCTGTCAACATCTTGAGTGATCAGAAGCCTTCATTAAAAATTAGAGAAATCTCAGGGAAAAACACAAAAGCCTTTACTAGATGTTAAACATCAAATAATTAAGATTTGACCAAAATCTTATAATTTGATAATTTATATTTTAATGCATATTGAACAGTTGTTTCAGATTTTTTTTCCTGAGGAAATGTATCAGTTTCAGAATTGAAGATAAAATCTTCACCCAGAACTGTTGTACCTAAATTTGTGATTTATATATAACTTCAAGTTTTATAGAAAATATATAATAAAATATTCACCTGTACAGAAACTCACTGTGGAATGTGAAGTTTTAAAGATGGAGGAATAACTTAAATTCTGTGTACAACCCCAATAAATGTTTGTGGCTAGTCTCTGAGCTATGTGGTACATCTGTATTAGTTTGTGTAATAATTTATTATTGGTGATGAGTTCTAGTAGAAGACAGCAACCAAACCTCCTCTGGACCTAATCCATTTTCCTTTTTGATTTATAATTTATGTTCTTCTGTTGGCTTCCTTCAGCTTGATGCTGTTGATGCTGTGAGATTTTGGCCTGCCTGCTAGTGTGGCCCTGTTTTTCTAGGATATTGGAGATCCATAAGATTTCCTAAGTATCCTCGTGTATCTGGATGGGTGAGTGGGCTGAATGTTGATTCTTACATGGTTTTTTGGCCTTCATTATATCGCACTAGTGGCTTATTTTGCACTGTGTAATTATAAAGGAAATCATCTCCTCATCCCTCTTGTATGCATGTAGCCTGGGCATCTCGTGTAGGCTCGTTTTCCAACCTCATAATGTATGCTCACACTGCAGCGTTGCAAACCAGTGTTATTTCTATCCTGCTAGGACAGTAGGTTTTGGAATTGGAATGAAAAAGGCTACTTTCATGTCATAAGTACCACACTGATATTGAAAAACAGACTAACTTGAGAACAGGTATTTTTTTGACAGTGGGTTGTTACCACCCAGCGGCATCACTACCAAAGAAAGCCATTGGATGAAGGCTGTATCATCATAGTACCAGGGCTACTACACCAGCCACTGAATCAGCACTCCTTGTGACAAGGAAGTTCCAGCAGCTAAGAAAATGTTTGCTCTTCCTCAGTCTCTGTGCTCTTCCTCAGTCTCTGATACCTTGATGCAACTTGAGCTTATTGCACAATGTTCAAAGGGAAATGAAGGAAAAAAACATCTCTTTCCACATGTCTGATTTTTTCAGAAAACTGTATGAAAAGGAAATTATCAAATCTTGAATACATTAAAAAAATTAACTTCAGTTTAGAATAGTGTTAGATTTAAATAATTACCAATACTAGGTCCTATATACTCACCCAGTTCCTCTTATTAACATCTTTTGTTACTCTGGTATATTTGTCTTAACTAAATAATGACACTGATACATTATTAACTAAACATCATTTTTCAGATTGCACTGTTTTTTCCTAATATTTTTTTTATATTTCAAGATGCCATTCAGGATACCACATTACATTTAATAGTCATGTCTCCTTATCTTCCACTAGTCTGTGACAATTTTGTAGACCTTCCATGTGTCAGTTACCTTGACAGTTTTGAGAAGGACTTGTCAAGTATTTTATAGAATACCTCTCGATTTGGATTTCTTATATCTTTTTTTTTTTTAATGATTGCACTGGCACTACAGATTTGTTTTGTGTATTCATTTTATTTTGTAGGAAGATCACAGAGATAAAATGATATTCTTACCATATTAATAGTATATGCTATCAACATGAATAATCACTGATAATGCTAAGCTTGATCACCTGGTTTAGGTTGTATCCCTCAAAATTGTGTAGGTGAGCACTATGCTACTTGGTAAAATATTATTTTATCTTATTTAGTTTATATTGTACACAAACTAATATCAGAATCCTTTTTATATATTTCTGATTTTAATGTTGGAAACTATAAATACAGATAGATAAAAATTATAACACCAAGAATTTAAAAACTTCACACTGATCCAGTATATAGTCCAAAATTTTTGTTTTTAGTGTTTATTGGAATATGAATGAATCATTGCCCTTTGACCCCAAGGATTTAATTTCAGAATTTTATTTTCATACATCATCATCAGAGTAGTGCCCAATTCTTCTAAACCATTTAATTGCTAAAGCTTGGACTTTGAGTAATGAAAAGACTGAAAGTTTGTGTTTCATGAGCTTATCAACCCAGATCATTGCATTAACCCAGATAACAATAGGAGATATGAACAATGACCAGCCATCATAACTAAGAAATCTGATAATAGGAGAAATAAGTAAAACTTAGAAAGGTGGAGTATTAAAAGCTTTTAGCTTGTATAGGGTCTTTCAAAAGCATTGATAAATTGAATGGTACTAGTCAGAAGATTTAAAAGGAATGGGTGTGTTATCATTAGAAAGCTAAGTTTAGAAATATATGCTAAAGCCATAGGTAGATGACATAGATATATAAAGATGAAGGAGCAGGTTACACCCAGATAATAACTAAACAATGGAAGGATCATAGAGAAGCAAGAGCTACTAGTGAAGCAAGAACACATGGGCATATGTTACTGCACACATATAATGCATATTGTCCAACATAAGTGTAAATGAAAATCTAATAGGAATTCTTATAAAAGCAACACTTCTGGGAGAAAACTATGCTGATTAGAGTATATGTGGAAAACAGTTTTGTTGATAAACAAGTTCTCAAAACAGGCATATGCCTCTGATAGAAGATAGTAATGCAATAGCACAGGTAGAATGTAATTATGTCCCTATTGAGATAAAGAATAAGACACTTACTACACTACTCTGGAATCCAGAGAAGATTGTTGATGGCCAGAGTGCAGTAAATCCAAGAGAAATAGATCAGAAACCAGCAAGAACAGTGAGAAAGTCGTTAGCATAGAAAATAAGGCAACAAAACACTAAATAAACAACATTAAAAAAAAAAAAGATTATACATGACTTGTGACCAGACAAGAGAAAGAAAAAAGTTACACATTGAAAAATGAATACAAAGTCTAAAATGACAATACTGCCACATTGCCAGAAAATGTGGTGCACTAACAATGACAGTTAAACAGGATTAAAGTGCTGAAGAAGACTCATAGGACCCAAAATGACAATGCTGACAAGTGTGCAATTTATTAAGGGAAAGGGGCGCAATATAGCATGTCATTAAAAGTAAGGATTTGCATCACAGCCAAAGGCTGCTTCATACCACAAGGTTTGGATAATGGCCAGGCATCAGCTCCCATTTTCCTCCATTGTATGAACACAATTTCACTGCCAGAAAAGAGCCATGTGCACAGAATCACTCAGAAGCTCAAAATGGATTTACTGCTGAGGTTTCTTTCCCCTGCCAGATATGTAAGCATATTCTTGCTATGTAATCAGCCCCAAAAGCAGAGGACTCTGAAGGTCTCAGTGAAAACAGGTATAAATCATCAATCACACTGTTATTAATAAACACTGTTGATAAGTTGTTAAAACCTGCCTCCAAACATTTTGGACTGCTGGTTACAAAGAAACATTGTTAATATATTTCATTCCTTAAACAACAGGTAATGATGTGCAGATACCTTAGCTCAGGACTATTCTGGGTCTGCAGGACTTAACCCTCACAGCAAAGTCCACCATCCTGATTTTGGGTCAAAGCCTTTTATAACAAGAGTAAAAACAACAACAACAAAATTCATTCTTAGTTTGATAGCAATCATGTAGATGTGTCTTTCAATAGCATATAATCAAATAGATAATCAAAACACATATACATATTTCAAAGAGTTGTAATAATCAGGGAGGGTTTGTATCATTTAAACCATCCTATAATGCAGCACAAATTGTCTTATATTTTTCCCTTTTGTTTGCCTCCCTGATCTATAGCTATCTGTACTTTTTGGTATACATCTATTAAATAATTAAGAACCCTAGTCAATCTATCATCACTTAAGTCTAAATCTGTAGGCCAATTCTGTTTCATAGAATAGTATTCTGTGAAATGAAAACCGTAAGAGACAGACACATTAGTATTATTCCACACAGTCATTGTCTGAGCTCTGGTCTATTTGTTGATTAGGAGTACATAAAACCATCCTGGAAGTATGTTTATTAAATTAGCCATTGTACAGCTCCCTCATTTTTTTTTATTAAAAAAAAATTTTAATGTTTATTTATTTTTGAGAAACAGCATGAGCAGGAGAGGGCAGAGAGAGAGAGAGAGAGGGAGATCTAGAATCCAAAGCAGGCTCCAGGCTCTGAGCTGTCAGCACAGAGCCCAACGCACTCGAACACACGAACCGTGAGATCATGACCTGAGCCAAAGTCGGAAGCTCAACTGACTGAGCCACCCAGGCGCCCCAGCTCCCTCGTTTTTTAGAAGAAGAATTTTGGTAGTCTTTGTCCCAAGGGACATCTAAATCTAAGCTAAAAGAGCATATCATTCACTTGTTCTGAACTTTTCAAAAGGCACCAGAGTGATCTTAGATTTTCCTCCCTTGTAACACCCAAAGGTTGGCTACTTTCCACTAAGCAACAATCTCACATTGTACTCACTTACCATTAATTGAAAAATAAACCTTTCTCCTTGAAGTCAGTGATGGTAACGGTAACAAGATGAGATTACCAGGCCTTATTCTTTGGGCCATTCCCAATCATATAGAGTTGGATTGGATAAATACAGAGAAATATATCTATTCAACCCACTAGGCAACAAAATATTTGCATAGTCAAGCCCAACTAGGTGAAATATAAAGAGAATTTTGTCCATCCCATCAATATCTTGGGAATTCTTGTTATTAGTCAAATTAATACACATAGTTTCTGGTTTTAGAATGTTTTTACACCTTAATTTTAGCCCTGTTAGGGCCTTCCAGATATGGCATTTAAAAAATAAAATTGTAAAGTATAGATGAGTTGTATGTAAACTTATTTTTCATCCCCTATGATATGGACTGAATGTTTGTGTCCCTACCCACCCTCACCCCACCCCTGAATCCATACTTTGAAGGCTTAATTCCCCAGTGTGGTAGTATTTGAGATATGGAGCATTTAGGAGGTAATTAGGTTTAGTTGAGTCATGAGGATGCAGCCCCCATGTTGGCTTAATGTCCTTATAAGGGAAAGAGACCAGAGCCCTCGCACTTTGCTCCATGTCAAGATATAGCATGCAAGGAAGCTATCTGTAAACCAGGAAAAGGACCTTTACCAAGAACCCCCACCATGCTACCAATCTGATCTCAGATTTCCAGCCTCCAAAACTGAGAAATAGATATTTGTTATTTAAGGCACCATATGTGTGGTGTTTTGTTATAGCAGTCTGAATTAAGACATTGTATTCTATCTTCCCAGTACTACCAATAAAACAGTGATTTAACTAATCAAGACTCAACTTTAAGTCCCTCATGTTAAATTGCAAAACAATGCTGAAGGTTTGTAGATAGTGCTTCTATCTTTTGCTACCCTGTGTATTGAAGCAGATATTTAAATTGCTAATTCTAATTGTTTATTAGATGGTCACTAAATTAACCACACTTAATCCAGTAGTCCAGTTAGTATAACCTTTTAGTTTGGTATATCTTTTAGTTTCATAGGAACTTTCAACCACCATCTCATGCAGTTCCTCCCAATTTTCACTGTCATTTTCTGTTCCCATTTTTGGATTCAGTTCCTGGAGAGAAACGTCTGCCACATTCACTCCACTCCACATAGTCACACTTGGGACACCATGTTCTTCCCAAATCCATCCGTGGCAGCTGCTGGGTTGAATGCCAAGTTTTTTCAGCCATAAAATATCTAAATCTAACAAAATCCAGATTACACCCACTTCCTCTAGGTGACATATGTGGGAATATCTGCTGGGTTGGAAACCATAATTATGAATCAATAAGGGCTGTATGTGACTATCTGAGGAATAATGAATTTGAAGACATTAACATTCCTCTGCACCGGATTGAGATGGCTCTTTCTCTGCTGCTGGCAGACTCCTGTAGTTATCACCACAATCTTAGAACTGGCAGTCACAGGTAATCCTTATCTGTCATGTCACAGCTTCAGGTGTCTGAAGAAATAATGTCCCATGTTGCAGATCCATCATTTCTCCTTTGAGTTTATCTTCCAAAATGCCCACAGGGCAAGCTCATCATCCTGAGGCTTTCCCAAAATACTGATGGCACACACTGTACCAACATCCACTACAGTGATCTTATTGTTTGAGACGGTTGCCTCTTCTACAACTGGTGTAACCAGTTTTTCCTTAAGAGTTGCCATTGTATCCAGGAAAGAAATGTCTGTAAAAGTCATGTGAAGGAGACAATGTCAGATTTCTGGCACTCTTTTCTCAGACTTATAGCCTTAAGAACTATGAAGAATAAATGTTTTTTTTAAGCCATCTAATCTATAATTTATTATAGCAGCCTGAACTAAGGGCCCATCCATATAACCTCATTTTCCTTAATTACCTCTTTTAAGGCCATGTTTCTAAATACAGTGGCATTCTGAAATACTGAGAGCTAGGATTTCAACATATGAATTTAGAGGGGCTACACTTCCCTCCGTAACATAGATGAATCTTAAAAACGCACTTAGTGAGATAAGCCAGAGACAAAATAATAAAAATTGTATGATTTCACTTATATAAGGTACCTACAATAGTCAAATTTATAGAGACAGAAAGTAGAATATTGGTTACCAGAAGGTGGAGAAAGAGAGGAATGGAGAGTCATTTTTTAATATGTACAAAATTTCAATTTGGGATGATGACAAAGTTCTGAAGATTGGATGTTGTGGCAGTTGCACACCAATGTGAATGTACATAATGCCATTGAGTTTCATATTTTAAATGATTGAAATGGTAAATTTTATGCTGTGTAGTTTAGCACAATAAAAAATGGTAGAAATAAAACATACAGTAATGGAAATAAGGGATGCCTTTAATGTGCTCATTAGTGTACTCATTATAGACAAGAAAAGAATAAAAAGAATCAGTGAACTTCAAGGTATGTCAATACTTCAAAGAAGGAAGGTGTGAAATTAAAATTAAAACTTTAATGTTTTTTCCTTTTAATTGATCTAAAACATGTTTTTAAAAGCAATAGCTATCACAATGTGTTGGGTGATTATAGGATATAGGAGGGTAAAATGAATGACAGGAATGTCACAGGGACATAGGGAGAACTAGGGAATACTCTTATAAGGTACCTATGATACATGTGAAGTCATATAGTGATATTTAAAAGTAGACTTAGAATACATTTTAAGCTGTAGGGCAACCATTAAGAAACTATAAGATAAATATAATTTTTCTTCATATATTTTCCCTCCGCTATAGTGGGTTGTAATTGACAAAATTGTATACATTTAAAGGGTAAAATGTGATGATTTGATATATGTATACTTTGTGAAATGATTATCACAATCACATTAATAACTCATCTATCACTTCACATAGTTGTGTGTGTGTGTGTATGAGAACTCTTAAGATCTATTTTCTTAGCAAATTTTAAGTATACAATACAGTATCAACTATAGTCCACATGCTTTACATTAAACCCTCAGAACTTATTTATCCTATAACAATATTTGTATCATTTTACTAACATTTCCCCATTTCCTCCATCATCTTGGCAACCACCATTTTATTAGTTCAAAAAAAATTTTTTTTTTTTTTTAGATTTCACATCTACATGATACTATACATTAATTGTCTTTGTCTGGCTTCATTACTTAGCATAGTGCCCTCCAGTTTCATCCATGATGTTGCAAATGGCAGGATTTTCTTTTCTTAAGGTTGAATACTATTCCATTGTATATATACATATACTACATTATCTTTACACATTCATCCATCAGTGTACACTTAGGTTGTTTCCATACCTTGGATATGAACATAGGAGTACAGATATCTCTTTGGGGTAATGATTTTGTCTCCTTCAGATATACACCCAGAACTGGAATTGCTGGATCATATGGTAGTTGTATTTTTTTTAATTTTTTTTAATGTTTATTTATTTTTGACAGAGAGAGAGAGAGATAGAACATGAGCGGGGGCGGGGGTGGGGGCAGAGAGAGAGGGAGACACAGAATCTGAAGCAGGATCCAGGCTCAGAGCTGTCAGCACAGAGCCCCACGTGAGGCTAGAACTCACAGACTGTGAGATCATGACCTGAGTGGAAGTCGGAAGCTCAACCAACTGAGCCACCCAGGCGCCCCTATGTTGTTTTTTTTTTTTAGGAACCTCCATACTGTTTTCTATTGTGGCTAGATAGTTCACATTGCCACCAAAAGTGTACACAAGTTTCCTTTTCTCTACATTCGCACTAGTGTTTATTATTTCTTATCTTTTTGATAGTAGACATCCTAACAACTGTGAAGTAATATCTCATTGTGATTTTGATTTAGATTTCCCTGATGATTAATAATTTTGAACATCAGTTCATGTCTTGTTAGCTTTGTTATGTATTCTTTGGAAAATGCCAGTCAGGTCCTTTGCTCATTTTTTAGGCAGAATTTTATTTATTTGTTTATTTATTTAGCTATTGAGTCATAGGAGTTTTGTATATATTTTAAATATTAACTCCTTATCAGATGTATGGTTTGCAAATATAATTTTCCAGTTCATAGGTTACATTTTTCTTTTGTTGATTTTTTTCCCTTTGCAATGTAGAAGCCTTTTAGTTTTATGTAGTCCCGCTTTTTTGTCATTGTTTTTGTTTTGTCATTGTTGGCTTGTTTCATTTTTGCTTTAGTTTCCTGTAATTTTGATGTCATACCCAAAAAATTATTGCCAACAATTATACCAAGGAGATTTTTTCCTATGCTTTCTTCCAGGAGAGTTACAGTTTCAGATCTTTTATTTAAATCTTTAATTCATTTAGGGTTAATTTCTGTGAGTGGTATAGGATAGGGGTTCAGTTTCATTCTTTTGCATGTGAATATCCACTTTTTCCAGTAACATTTATTGAAGCGACTTTTCTTCTCCATTGTGTTTTGGTGCCCTTTTCAAATATTAGTTAATCATATATGTGTGGGTTTATTTCTGGGCTTTGTATTCTATTCCATTAGTCTATATGTCTGTTTTTATGTCAATACCGTACTGTTTTGATTATTATAGATTTGTAATATAATTTGGGGTCATGAAGTATGATACCTCTACCCTCATTCTTCTTGCTCAAGATTGATTTGGATGTTTGGGACTTTGGGGTTCCATATAAATCTTAGGAATTTTTTTCTAGTTCTGTGAAAAATGCCAGTGGAATTTGATGTGTATTATATTGAATATGTATATCACTTTGGATAGTATGATATTTTAACAATATTAATTCTCCTAATTATGCACATGGAATATCTTTTCCTTTATTAATGTCTTCTTCAATTTCTTTCATTAGTACCTTAAATTTTCCATGTACAAATCTCTCACCTCCTTGGTTAAGTTTTTACCAAGGCATTTTGTTGTTTTTGATTCTATTGTAAATAGTATTGCATTCTTAATTTATCTTTCAGATAGTTTATTTCAGATAGCTATTGATGTATAGAAACAACTGATTTTTGTATGTTGATTTTGTATCCTGCAAGTTTATGGAATTTATTTATTAGTTTTATAGTTTTCTGGTGGAGTCTTTAGGATTTTTTTATATATAACACCATCATCTGCACATAGAGGCGATTTTACTTCTTCCTTTTTGATTTAAGTGTTTTTTTTTCTTTTTTCTTTTTCTTGCCTGGTTTTCTGGCTAGGACTTCCAATACTATGTTTAATAGAAGTGGCAAATGTGGTATCCTTGTTCCTGATTTTAGAGGAAAAGCTTTTAGTCTTTAATTGTTAAGTACATTGTTTGCTATGGATTTATCATATATGGTCTTTATTATGTTGAGGTACATATCTTTTATACTTAATTTGTTGAGTTAGGTGGGGAATGGGCTAGATGGGTGATGGATATTAAAGAGGACCTTTGTTATGATGAGCACCAGGTGTTCTATGTAATTGATGAAATCACTGAATTCTACTAAAACCAATATTGCACTGTATGTTAACTAAAATTTAAATAAAATTTTGGAAAAGGATGTTGAATGCTGTCAAGTGTTTATTTCTCCATCTATTAAGGTTATTACATAATATCTATTCTTCCCTCTGTTAATGTGATATATCATATTTATTGAATTGTGTACGTTGAACCATCCATGCATTTCAGGGATAAATTCCACCTCATTATAGGTTATTCTTTTAATGTGCTGTTGATTTGGTTTGCTAGTATTTTGTTGAGGATTTTTTCATGTGTTTATTAGGGATATTGGCCTATACTTTTCTTTCCTTTCAGTCCTTGTCTGGCCTTGGTATCGGGGTAATGATACTTTGTAAAATGAGATTGAAAGTGTTCCCTCCTTTTTAATTTTTTTGGGAGACATTGAAAGGACTTGGTGTTAATTCTTCTTTAAACGTTTGGTAGAATTCACTAGTGAAGACATCTGGAACAGGCTTTTTTGTTGGGGATTTTGTTACCACCTTAATATTCTTACTTGTTATTGGCCCATTCAGATTTTAAATTTCTTCATGGTTAATTTGGGGTATATTATATATTTCTAGGAATTTATCCATTTAACCTAGGTTATTCAATATTATTGACCTACAGTTGTTCATAGCAGACTCATTATCCTTTGTAGTTCTGTGATATCAGTTGCAATGTCTTATTTTTCATTTCTGATTTCATTTATTTGAATCAATTTTTCCTTTAATCTGCTAAATGTCAATTCTGATTATCTTTAAAAAAACAAACAAACAGATGTTATTCCAATAGGAAAGATCTTCTCTATTTTTTTTTCTTGTCTCTATTTCATTTATTTCCTCTCATCTTCATTATTTATTTATTTATTTTTTGCCTTCTGCTAACTTTGGGCTTTGTTTATTTTGTAGTTCCTTAAAGAACTTCATGAGCAAATTATTTTCCTATTATTTTTCTTTAAAGATAATTGAGTGCTTAAACATAACAATATCACATTATTATAATACATGTATAAGTAAAATATATAGTGAACAAAACCATATGAATTGAAAGGAGAGAAGTGGGGTGCACTATTGTAGTGTTCTGATGCTATATGTAAAGTGGTATATTAGTTTAAGTTAGATTGCAATGAGTTTAAGATGTATATCATTACATCTTGGGTAATGAGCTTATAAAATGAGATAAAATGTAACAATAAAAATATCTAATCAAAAGGAAATCAGAAAAGAGGAAAATAAAATAGGTCAGCAACAAAAAGCAAAATGAGCCATATAAATATTGACATTAAAAATATAAGTGGTTTCAACACCACAGTTAAAGTGGTCAGATTGTCAGATTAATAAAAAGAAAGAAATAGAGAAGGAAAGAGAGAAAGAGAAAGGAAAGAAGAAAAGAAATAAAAGAAAAAAGAAAAGGAAAATAAAAGAAAGAATCAAACTCTACTGTTGGGTGCTTACAAGAAACACATTTTTTTAAACAAAGAAATAAATATTCTTTGGGTAAATACCTACTAGTGCAATTGCTGCATCATAGAGTCGTTCTACTTTTTAAATTTTTGAGGAACCTCCATACTTTTTCCCACAGTGGCTGCACCAGTTTCCATTCCCACAAACAGTCCAAAAGGAGTCCCTTTCTCCACATCCCCACTAAAATCTATTATTTCCTGTGTGGTTGATGTTATCCATGCTGACAGCTGTGAAGTGATATCTCATTGTAGTTTTGATTTGTATTTTTCTGATGATCAGTGATGTTGAGCATCTTTTCATTTGTCTGTTGGCAATCTGGATATCTTATTGTGATAAGCACCAGGTGTTGTAAGAAAGCCTTGAATCACTATATTGTACATCTGAAACTAATATTACACTGTATCTCAACTAACTGGAATTTGAATAAAAACTTAGGGAATATCACATGAGGCATGGGGTGAAATAAACTGGACACCTCCCCCAAAAAAGAAAGGAATAAGCTAAAAGTAAAGGGATGCAAAATACATATCATGTTAACAGAAATCAATAGAGAGCTGAAGTGTAAATATTAATATTAGACAAAGTAGGTTTCAGAGCAAAGACTATAACTAGGGGAAAAAATTATGTACTATGTGATGGACCATAAAATAAACCACAACCAATGGGTTATTTAATTAAATCAATTAAACAAAAAGATTAAATAAGTTGAAAAATTATGTATTTAATTCATTTCAAAATGTAATTAAGTAAGTAACCAAAATCACTTATGTCATATAAAGTATGTTTTCTGATTACAATTAAAATCAATAACAAAAAGTTAACAGGATTTTCTTTTTTTAACTTTCTTATTTTACTTATTTTTTAAAATATAATTTATTGTTCAAATTGGCTAACATACAGGGTATACAGTGTGCTCTTGGTTTTGGGAGTAGATACCTGTGATTCATCACTTACATACAATACCCAGTGCTCATCCCAACAAGTTCCCTCCTCAATACCCATCACCCATTTTCTGCTCTCCCCCACCTCATTCACCCTCAGTTTGTTCTCTGTATTTAAGAGTCTCTTATGGTTTGCCTCCCTCATTTCTGTTTGTAACTTTTCCTCCTTCCCTTCCCCCAGTCTTAACAGAAGGCTAAGTTTCTCATGGTCCACATATGACTGAAAACATGATATCTGTCTTTCTCTGACTGACTTATGTCACTTAGTATAATACCCTCCAGTGCCATCCACATTGCTGCAAATGACAGGATTTCACTCTTTCTCATTGCCTAGTAGTATCCCATTGTATATATAAGCCACATCTTCGTTATCCATTCATCAGTTGATGAACATTTTGGCTCTTTCCATAATTTGGCTATTGTTGAAAGGGTTTCTATAAGCATTGGGGTGCATGTGCCCCTGTGAATCAGCCCTCTTGTAACTTTGGATAAATTCCTAGTAGTGCTATTGCTGGTTCATAGGGTAGTTCTATTTTTAATTTTTTGAGGAACCTCCACACTGTTTTCCAGAGAAGCTGCACCAGTTTGCATTCCCACCAACAGTGCAAGAGAGTTCCCATTTCTGCACATCCTCACCAGCATCTATAGTCTCCTGATCTGTTCATTTTGGCTACTCTGACTGGCATGAGGTGGTGTCTCAGTGTGGTTTTGATTTGTATTTCCCTGATGAGGAGTGACATTGAGCAGAATTCATGTATTGGGTTTAGCAGACTTTTGGTGGACTCTTTTGGGTTTTCCATATAGAGTATCATGTCGTCTGCCAAAAGTGAAAGTTTGATTCTTCTTTGACAATTTTGATGCCTTTGACTTCCTTTTGTTATCTGATTGCTGATGCTAGGACTTCCAACACTATGTTAAGCAAGCAACAGTGGTGAGAGTGGACATCCGTGTCATATTCCTGATCTCAGGGGGAAAGCTCTCAGTTTTTCCCCATTGAAGATGATATTAGCTGTGGGCTTTTCATAAATGGCTTTTATGATGTTTAAGTATGTTCTTTCTATCCCAACTTTCTCAAGGGTTTTTATTAAGGATGCTGTATTTTGTCCAATATTTTTTCAGCATCTAATGACAGGATCATATGGTTCTTATCCTTTCTTTTATTAATGTGATGTATCACACTGATTGATTGGCAAATATTGAACCAGCCCTGCAGCCCAGGAATGAATCCCACCTGATCATAGTGAATAATTCTTTTTATATGCTGTTGAATTTGATTTGCTAGTATCTCATTGAGAATTTTTGCATTCTGTTCATCAGGGATATTGGCCTATAATTGTCCTTTTTTGGGGGTCTCTGTCTGGTTTGGGAATCAAGGTAATGTTGGCTTCATAGAATGAGTCCAGAAGTTTTCTGTCTGTTTCGTTTTTTGGAACAGCTTGAGAAGGATAGGTATTAACTCTGCTTTAAATGTTAATTCCCCTGGGAAGCCATCTGGCCCAGGACTCTTATTTGTTGGGAGATTTTTGATAACTGATTCAATTTCTTCAGCAGTTATGGGTCTGTTCAAATTTTCTATTTCTTCCCATTTGAGTTTTGGTAGTGTGTGGGTGTCTAGGAATCTGTCCATTTCTTTCAGGTTTGTTGGTATTTAGTTTTTCATAGTATTCTGTGATAACTGCTTGTATTTCTGAGGGATTGGTTATGGTAAATCCATTCTCATTTGTGATTTTGTCTATTTGGGTCCTCTCTAATTTATTTTTGAGAGTCTGGCTAGGGATTTATCAATTTTACTTTTTCAAAAAACCAGCTCTTAGTTTCATTGATCTGTTCTACTGTTGTTGTTATTTTTATTTTTTGGATCCTATATAGTTTATTTCTTCTCTGATCTTTATTATATCTTTTCTTTTGCTGGCCTTGGGGTTTCTTTGCTGTTCTGCTTCTAGTTCCTTTAGGTGTGCTGTTAGATTTTATATTTTGGATTTTTCTTGTTTCTTGAGATAGGCCTGGATTGCAATGCATTTTCCTCTTAGGAATGCCTTTGCTGCAGCCCAAAGGGTTTGGATTGTTGTGTTTTCATTTTCATTTGTTTCCATATATTTTTAAATTTCTTCTTTAATTGCCTGGTTGACCCATTCATTCTTTAGTAGGATGTTCTTTAACCTCCATGCATTTGAAGGTTTTCCAGACTTTTTCTGTGGTTGATTTCAAGTTTCCTAACATTGTGATCTGAAAATGTGTGTAGTATGATCTCAATTCTTTTATATTTATTGAGGAATGTTTTGTGACCCAGTATGTGATCTATCTTGGATAATGTTCCATATGCACTGAATATATCTGTCAAGTCTATCTGGTCCAGTGTTTCATTCAGGGCCACTGTTTCTTTATTGATTTTCTGCCTAGATGATCCGTCCATTGTTGTAAGTGCAGTATTGAAGTCACTGCAATTACTGCATTCTTAACAATAAGGTTGCTTATGTTTGTAATTGTTTTATGTATCTGGTTGCTCCAAATTGGGTGCATAAATATTTATAATTGTTATCTCTTCTTGATTGATAGACCCCTTACTTGTGATATAATGCCCTTCTTCATCTCTTGTTACAGACTTTAGGTTAAATCTAGTTTGTCTGATATAAGTATGGCTATTCCAATTTTCTTTTGACTTCTAGTAGCATGATAGATGGTTCTCCATCCCCTCACTTTCAAGGTGAGGGGTCCTGAAGGTGTCCTCAGGTCTTAAATGGGTCTCTTGTAGACAGCAAATAAATGGGTCTTGTTTTTTTATCCATTCTGGTACTCTATGTGTTTTGATTGGAGCATTAATCCATTTACATTCAGCGTTACTATCGAAAGATTTGGATTTAGTGTCATTGTGTTATCTGTAGGTTTCATGCTTGTGCTGATGTCTCTGGTCCTTTGTAGTCTTTGCAGCATTCCACTCACAGAGTTCCCCTTAGGATCTCTTGTAGGGCTAGTTTAGTGGTGATGAACTCCTTTGGTTTTTGTTTGGGAAAACTTTGATCTCTCCTTCTATTCTGAATGACAGCCCTGCTGGATAAAGGATTCTTGGATGCATATTCCTCCTATTCAGCACATTGAGTATTTCCTGCCACTCCCTTCTGGCCTGCCAAGTTTCAGTAGATAGGTCTACTACTACCCTTATGTGTCTACCTTTGTAGGTTAAGGCCCATTTGTCCCTAGCTGCCTTCAGAATTCTCTCTTTATCTTTGTATTTTGTCAGTTTCACTATGATATGTCATGCAGAAGATCAATTCCTGTTACATCTGAAGGGAGTGCTTTGTACCTCCTGGATTTCAATGTCTGTTTGCTTGCCCAGACTGGAGAAGTTCTCAGCTATTATTTGTTCAAGTACACCTTCCTCCCCTTTCTCTCTCTCTTCTTCTTCTGAAACTCCTATGATACAGATACTATTATGTTTTATTGAATAACTTAGTTCTCTAATTCTCCCATCATGGTTTAGAATTTTTTATCTCTCTTTTTCTCAGCTTCATCTTTTCCCATAATTTTATCTTCTATTTCTCTTTCATCTCCCCTCTGCCTCTTCAATCTTCACTGTCACTGCATCTAGTTTTTTTTACACCTCATTTACAGCATTTCTTAATTTGTCATGACTATTTTTTAGTTACTTGATCTCTGCAGCAATAGATTCTCTGCTGTCTTCTATGATTTTTTCAAGCCCAGAGATTAATCTCATGACTATTATTCTAAATTCTTGATCAGATATACTGTTTATATCTGTTTTGATCAATTCTTTAGCTGTCATTTCTTCCTGGAATTTCTTTTGAGGAGAATTCTTCTATTTTGTCATTTTTAGCTAGTTTTCTGTCCCTAATGTGTTTTGAAAGCTTGTTATATGTCCTGTACCTGTGAGTGCTACTATATTAAAGAGGGGTCATACACTCACTGTCCAGGGCCTGGCCCTTCAAGAGGTGTTTTTAGGAGTGTGTTACATGCTGTCTGTTGTTCTGACTCTGGTTGCTTTATCTCCCTACTTGTTGTGATGTTTTGGACCTTCCACCAGGTGTGCTTTTATTTGTTCATTTGATACAGCCCTGGAAAAAAAATTTAAAGGCAGGGAGGCGGGATGATGGTGGTGGAAGAGGCCTTATCCCATACAAAGAGAGAAATGACAGAGTCAGGGAAAAATAAAATAAAAAAAAAAAATGACCAGAAACTATACTACTTAACCCAGAGAGACAGAGAGGAAAATAAAGGAGATATAGAACAGGTACAAAGAGAATAGATTAAATATGTCTGTTAATAAAACCAACAACCAGAATAACCAGACTAGAGGAGGAAAGAAATAAAAAGGAGAAAAGGAATAAAAAATATATACATATATATATATACATATATGTGTGTATATATAAAAATATATATATATATATAAATAAATAAATATATATATATATATATATATATATATATATAGTTCAAGAATTGTCCAAGAATTAAGTCAGAAAATGCAAAACTGCTGGGTGTTTTGGAACCAGTGGCAATGCTGGTCTGGAGGAGGGGCTGTCTGTTTGGTCAATTACAATCTTACTCCAGTAAATACCCAGTTACTAGGCATGGAGCGGCATGGTCTGATGTAGGTGGGTTCCCTCCTCCATTGTGGGCCCTCTGTCCAAAGCCCCACCTTGTTGGTGATGGGGGGAAAATGGTGACACCCCAGTCTCTCCTCCCCAGTCCGGATATCCCAAACCACTCTGTTCAAGCAGTCCTCACAGTGCTGTGTGGGCACAAGCAGGCCATTTTTTGGTTTTTGGTTTTTGTTTTTGCACTCCAGTCTCCGGTGCCTCCCTGGGGCTCAACTGGGAATCAAACCCAGATGTCTTAAAAGGTCCCACTCTGCATGCCCTGGTTCCAGGGAAGTGCCATTCCACCCCACCGATGAAGAGCCTCCTCACAGTGCCTCACAGGCGCGAACAAGGCAGTTTATCCCATTCCACCAACTCCTGCACTTCCCTGGCGCTCAACTGGGATTCAAACCCCGGTGTTTTAAAGGGCCCTGCTCTGTCCACCCCCATTGCAGGGAAATGCACTCTGCCCCACTGATAAATGGCCTCTGGCTGGTGGGTGCAGGCAGGGTCCTTTGTCCTTTAAACAACTATATACCTTCTTCCCACAGCAATAGAAGGAGAGGATTGCTTTCTCCCACTGCAGACTTCGCCTCTGAACTAGTTACTGAGCCAAGGGCTGGCTTCCCTGCTCCCCAGATGTGCAAACAGGGCAGCCAACACCAGTCCAGAGAAAGCCTGGCAGTTAGAGATTAGATCTTTTGCCAATTTTTTTCTGATCCCTGGTCTGTGGTTTTTCTCTTTTCCAAATACAGTCCTACACTTCCACAACCTCTATTTCTCTTCTCTTTGTCTCTCTGAAGAAGGGGATCCCTCCCTCTGTGCCTACGCTGCCCATTTTTATCTCTCCCGGTTTGCAGTCACATACCTGTGGCCTGACAGTTTGTCCCTTTGGGCCCCTGGAGATGTCTCTGCCACTCTGCAGACCAGACTTGTAATTCAGAGTCCTCTGTCCTCAAAACTGCTGTGTTTGAAGGACAAGGGAACTTTGGGTCCCCCTACTTCTCAGCCATGTTGGATCTCCTCTTAACAGGATTTTCAAGATGGCATTGGAGTGTGAAGACCCTAGGCTCATCTTCTCCCATGAACACAACTAGATAACAATCACATCATCTTAAATACCCCAGAAATAGACCTGCAGACTGACAGAACATACTCCACAGCTAAAGGGAGAAAAGGTGCAACAGCAAAGAAATTTTATTTTTATTTTATTTTGTTTATTTATTTTGATTGGGGGGGGGGGGCACAAGAAGAGGAGGAGCAGAGAGAGAGGAGGAGAAAGAGAGAGAATCCCAAGCAAGCTCCATACTGTCAGTTCAGAGTCCAATGCAGGGCTCAAATTCATGAACTGTGAGATCATGACCTGAGCTGAAATCCAGAGTTGGACACTTAACTAACTGAGCTACTCAGGTGCCTCCAAACCCTGGGATTTTTTTTTAATGTTCATTTATTTTTTGAGAGAGAGAGAGAGAGAGAGAGAGAGAGGCATAGCACAAGCAGAGATAGAGGGAGACACAGAATCCAAAGCAGGCTCTAAGCTCTGAGCTGTCAGCACAGAACCCAACAGGGGGGCTTGAACCCATGAACTGCGAGATCATGACCTGAAACTGAGCCACTTAGGTGCCCCCAAACCCTGGACTTTTAAAGGTTAGCAGGTTTGGTGGGGTTAGAGACCAGTGAGCATTGCCCTGCTCCTGGTGAAAAGGCAAATGACCCAAGGGTAGACAGTGTGGAAATAATGATCTAAAGAATGCCTGGGGCACACAGTGGGCAGATTATTTGCACTTATTAGAGTGCATCCCTGAAAGGCAGAGTTCATGGAGACACCTCTTCAGGAAGAAAGGAGGTGGCTGCAGCCATTTCACTCCCCCACCCCTCAGCATAAACCCAGAGACGCTTGTGGGAAGCAACACAGCACCAAAATTGCCCACCTAACCTGCATATGCCAAGCCCCATGCTCTGAATTCTGGTGGGAAAGTCTTTCTTAATTAAGCTTACTTCAGTCGCAGCATGGCAGGCCCCTTCCCCAGAAGACCAGCACAAAGGCCTGTCCAGACCATGTCACCAGGTCAGAGTTCTGCAGGGCTAAGTTCCAGTGTAGGTAGTGGTAAGTCTTATTTCACAAGCATACCAGAGCATGCCTAGTTAAAACTTGCCATATTCGGGCCAGGAACCAAACACTGCCCACAGAAGTCAAGGAGAGCCTCTACAAATGACTGGCCTGAAGGATAGAGAAGCCAAAACACATTAGCAGACCACATGCAGCACACACTGGAGACACTTCCTGAAGTGCCAGGCCCTGGCACATGACCTCTTCTTCATAAGGCTATTATTTTCAGGAGCAGAAGACATAGCTGGCTTTTCTAATACACAAAAGAAGGCAAAGACATAGATTAAATGCCAAGATGGAGGATTTTATCCCAAATAAAGAACAAGATAGAGCCACATCCAGATTACTAAGTGAAACTGATACAAGTAACATGCCTGATGGAGAATTCAAAGCAATAGCCCTAAGGATACTCACTGGGCTAGAGAAAAGAATAGAAGACATCAGGGAGACTTATCACAGAGATAAAAGACTAAAGAAGAATTAATCAGAGATGAAGAATGCAATAAATGAGATGGGAAACAGATTTGATGCAATGAATAGCATACTGGAAGAAGCAGAGGAACAAATTAATGAAGGCAAAATAATGGAAAGTAATAAAGCTGAACAAAAGATAGAAGAATTATGCAACATGAGAATATACTTATGGAAGTTAGTGACTCAATCAAATGTAATAACATTGATATTATAGGAGCCCCAGAAGAAGAGAGAGACAAGGGGGCAAAATATTTATTTCAGGAACTAATAGCAGAAACTTTTCTAATCCGGGGAAGGAAAGACATGCAGATCCAGGAGGCACAAGCAGCTCCCATCAAAATCAACAAAAACAGGCCAACACTAAGACTATGGTAATTAAACTTGCAAAATATAGCAATAAAAAAATCTTAGAAGAAGTTAAGATGGTGTAGTAAGGGGACCCTGGGCTTGTCTCATCCCTTGAACACAGCTAGATCAACATCAAATCATTTTGAACACCTAGCAAATCAGTCTGAGGATTAACAGAACAATCTGCATAACGTGAGGGAGAGAATGCAGGTGGTACACAGTGAGGAGAGGTGAATTGGGGGAGAGAAGAGCCGTGGTGCTGTGGAGGGCTAGGAGCCCCTTTCACGGAAAGGAGAAAGAGACAGGGGAAGATTGAGCAGTACATTGGGTTCACACAAGAAAAGCACTCCCCCTGAAAGTAGCTAGAGAGAAAGAGAAGTGAAAACACACACAGATGATTGCACAAAAAACTGTTCCCCAAAACCATTGATGGGGGAACAGGAGAGGGTTTAAATACCACAAGGTTTTATAAACAGTGAAGGACAGAGTCTGAAGTTTCAGAGTTCAGTGCCTGGCAGAGCTCTGGCAAGGAAGCAGGGTGGAACCCTAGGAGTGAACAGCATGGTCTGAGGATCCTCTGGGTTGCATGGGTAAAAGCAGTTCTCCTGTTTGGAATGCACTTGGTAGAGGTAATATGGCCTTTCTGAGGCCAGAGACATGGTAAGCACCGTAGAGCTGCCCCAATCACCAGTATAGGAACAAAGAAGCTGGGAAAGGGCAGCAAACCCTGGTGCCGGCTATGCATTGTGATTTGCCGTAAACTCTGAGCTGCTGCTGCTGTGTGGTCACTTGAATATTTTCTGGGACAAACCAGTACCAGACACAGTGCAGTAAGAACTTCCCTCAGAGGAAAAGTGCAAGTCCAAGCTGTGGAGGTCTCTGAAATGTGGGATTTAGAAAGACAGTCAAGTCTGAAATGAAACACAGAAGAGAAGTGCCACCTGGCAGGCAGAAAGCTCGGACACAGGGGGAAGATTGAGAGCTGATGGAAGTGTGAGACACAGGAAAGGTGATTGATTATGTGTCTGTGAGGCTTGAACTTCCTGTGCTCCAGAGATTAGAGAGTGGGGTGAAGACATTTTCACCATTAGCCCAATACTGATTTTCCCCAGTGAGCTAAACAGTGCCACCAAGTGTAGAATGGAGCCATTGCACCAAGCCCTACTCCCCTGCACCCTCCAAGTACATCTCCACTAAGGCAAGTTGGCCTGAGAATCAAAGCAGCAGGCCCCTTACCCCAAAGACCAGGACAAATCTCTTCCACGCATTTAGTCTACTGATCATAGAGTGCTCCAAAGTTTCAGCTCTGGGGGATTTTGATCTACCTTCATTGAGCTTTTGTTTGTTCATTTGTTTGGGGTTTTTTTGCTTCTATTTTTGTTTTTGTTATTTTTTCTTCTTTTTTTTTTCTTGACTACAGAAAAAGCAAATTTTTTATTTTATCTTATGATTATTTTTTAACCTTTTTCTTTTTTCTTTTCTCTTTTCTTTAATCAAACTTCTCTTAACAAGCAGGCCAAAACACAACTAGGATCTAACTTCCTTAATTTTTTTTTAATTTTTACGTTTTTATTTCATTTTATTTTCTTTTTTCTTCCTCCACAATGACAAGATAGAATAATTCACCTCAAAAGAAAGAACAGGAAGAAATGATGGCCATGAATTTAATCAATAAAAATGTAAGTAAGATGTCTACACTAGAGTTTAAAGCAACAATTATAAGGATACAAGCTGGCTTTGAAAAAAACATAGAAGACACAAGAGAATCTCTTTATGCAGAGATAAAAGAACTAAAATCTAGTCCAAAAGTAAAAATGCTATAACCAAGATGAAAACCCAAATAGAGGGCATAAAAAATGAGGATGGACAAGGCAGAGGAGCAAATAAGTGATATAGAAGATAAAATTCTGGAAAAAAATGAAGTTGAAAGGAAGAGGGAAGCAAAGGTCATGGATGACAAAGGCAGACAAAGGGAACTCAGTGACTTACTAAAACATAGTAACATTCATATCCTAGAAGATCCTAGAAGATGAAGGAGAGAGAAAAAGGAGCAAGTTTATGTGAGCAAATTATTGCCAAAAACTTCTCTAGTCTGGAGAAGGACACAGACATCAAAATCCAAGAAGCACAGAGACCCCCCATTAAATTCATCAAAAGCCAATCATTGCCAAGACATATCATAGTCAAATTCACAAGGACCCTCAGGGCTCTATCCCAGCCATTCCCACTGACAGTTAAATTTCCAGGCTTTTAGCACCACTGGTTGTGAGAACTCAAAACAATTAGCCCCTCTCATTTTCCCAGCCACTGGCTCTGGGGAAATACTCTCCTTGTGTGTTCCTTGTGTGCTCTACTCTCTCTCACCCTTCTCTGTGACCATGGCTCCCTCCTTTCCTCAGTACCCACAATTCATTTCTCCCCTAAACCACATCTCCACACCGCTACCTTCTTCAATGTGGCTTCTTCTCTCCCTTTAGTTGTGGAGTTTGTTCTATCAGTCTTTAGGTTGATTCTGGTGGATTTAGAATGATTTTATAGTTATTTAGTTGTATTCATGGGATGAGATGAGGCGAGGGTCCTCCTATTTTGCCACCATCTTCTCTTCTTCACATTTCCTTATTTTTTATTTTTTAGGGCTAAAAAATATTCCAATGTGTGTGTATATATCACATTTTATTTATTCTTCCATTCATCAATGGACACCAATTGTTTCCATACCCTGGCTAGTATGAATAATACTATAATGAACATAGGAGTAAGGATATCTCTTCAGGATAATGATTCCCTTTCCTTTGGATCTCCACAAGTGAGATTGTGGGATCATATGATATTATTCTATTATTAATTTTTTTCATTTATTTCATTTCATTTTATTATTCTATTATTAATTTTTTGAGGAACCTCCATACAGTTTCTTATAGTGGCTGCACCAATTTACATTCCCACCAACAGTGTAGGAGAATTCCCTTTTCTCTACATCCTTTCCAGAATATGTTACCTTTGCTTTTTTGATAATAGACATCCTGATAGATGTGCTATTATACCTCACTGTGGTTTTAGTGTGAATTTCCCTGGTGATTACTGATATTGTGTAGTTTTTCCTGTACTTGGTCACTTGTTTATCTTCTTTGGAAAATGTCTATTCATGTCCTTTGTCTACATTTTAAGTGAACTGTTTGTTTTGTTGTTATTGAGTTGTATGAGTTCCATGTATATTTTGGATATTAACCCCTTATTGGATATGTGATTTGTAAATATTTTCTCCCTGTCTATAGGTTGCCTTTTCATTTTGTTGATGGGTTTCTTTCTTGAAAAGAAGCATTTCAATTTGATATAGTTCCACTTCGCTTTTTATTTTGTTGTGCCATTGTATATTGTTGGCTTCTTTCTCAAAAATTACCTGACCATATATGCATGGATATATTTCTGGGCTATCTATTCTGTTACATTGACCTCTGCATCTGTTTTTATGCCAATACAGTACAGCTTTGTAGTGTAGTTTAAACTAGGAAGTATGATGCCTCCAGCTTTGTTTTTCTTTCTCAAGATTGCTTTGGCCAATTGGGGTCTTTGTGTTTCTATACAAGTTTTAGGATTATTTGTTCTCTTTGTCTCAAAGACACCATTAGAATTTTGATAGTGATTATGTTGAATCTGTAGATCACTTTGGATACTATAGACATTTTAACAATATTAATTCTTCCAATCCATGGGCATGGATATATTTCCATTTATTTTTGTCTTCTTTATTTTATTAGTGTGCAATAGTTTTCAGTGTACAGATATTTCACATCCTTGGTTAAATTTATTCCCAAGTATTTTTTGATGTTATTGTAAATGAGAATGTATTCTTACTTTGTCTTTATGATAGTTTGTTTTTAATTTATAGACATAGAACTAATTTTCACATATTGATTTTGCATCCTGAAACTTTACTGAGTTTATTAGTTCTACCAGTGTTTTGGTGGCATCTGTAGAATTATTTATATATAATCTGATTTCATCTACAAATAGAAATAGTTTTATTTCTTCCTTTCTGATTTTGATGCCTTTTATTTCTTTTTCTTTTCTTTTTTTTTAACAATGTGGTTTATTTTTTTTAAATCTTTTTAAATTTATTTATTTTTGAGAGAGATAGAGCACAAGCAGGGGAGGAGCAGAGAGAGAGGGAGACACAGAATCCAAAGCAGGCTCTAGGTTCTGAGCTGTCAGCACAGAGCCCAATGCAGGGCTCAAACCCACAAACCACGAGTTCATGACCCTAGCTAAAGTTGTATGCTTAACTGACTGAGCCACCCAGGAGTCCCTTATTTCTTTTTCTTGCCAAACTGACTTTACTAGGACTTCCAGTACTATGTTGAATAAAAGTGGTCAGAGTGGGCATCTTTGCCTTGTTCTTGGCCTTAGAACAAAAGGTTTCAGCTTTTGAACATTAAGTATGATTTATCTATGGGGTTGTAATATAAGGATGTATTGTGTTGGGGTACTTTCCCTCTATACCCAGTTTTTTTGGGGGGGGAGTGGGGTTGTTTCTTTTAGTAACTACAATCATGCTGTGTATATTGTTCTTTGATGTTCTTATTGGAGATGTTCCCAGCCCAGCATACTCCTTTCACCCATTACATATTTCACAGAATTAGTGTCACCGTTTGTGTTGCTTCATTTTGCTATTATAATTATGCCCACCTTTGTGTGCAAATTTGAGTACAAGGGATGGAATTTGAGGAGAGTCTCAATTCAGAGTCCTGTTGATCTGAGGTGAAAGCTTGTGGGTTTGGCACTGAACAGGCAGCTGACAGTGCACACTGACCTGGGTAGGAGGGCAGTTGAGCTGTGGATTTGGAACTGACAGACTAATGGCACAGTGTGTGATGGAGAAATGGCTGGTTTTACTCCTGGTTTTGTGCTCATAAATTCCTTCAACTTTTGTTTGTCTTAGAAAATCTATCTCTCCTTCTATTATGAATGATAGCCATACTGGATAAAATATTCTTGGCTGAATTTTTTTTTTCTTTAAGCACTCTGAA
The DNA here is from genome assembly GCF_046562875.1 of Panthera onca. Classification (NCBI taxonomy): domain Eukaryota; kingdom Metazoa; phylum Chordata; class Mammalia; order Carnivora; family Felidae; genus Panthera; species Panthera onca. The sequence continues at coordinate 32,053,242 of NC_138351.1, read as the reverse complement.
TGTATCACGCTGCCCCTTTCTGACCTATAAAGTTTCTGCTGAAAAATCAGCTGATAGCCCTATGGGGTTTCCCCTGTATGTAACTGCTTTATTTTCTCTTGCTGCTTTTAAAATTCTCTCTATATCACTACTTTTTGCCATTTTAATTACTATGGGTCTTGGTCTGGACCTCCTTGGGTTGATTTTGTTAGGGTAATCTCTGTGTCTTCTGGATCTGGATTTGTTTCCTTCCCCAAATTCAGAAAGTTGTTAGCTATTATTTATTCAAATAAATTTTCTGCCCTCTCTTCTCTCTTTTCTCCTCCTGGGATCCTTATAATGTGACTGTTATGTCTGATGATATTGCTGAATTCCCTAGGTCTGTTCTCATTTTTCATAATTTTTTTCTCTCAAGTGCTCACCAGCTTGATTACTTTCCATTGCTCTGTTCTCCAGGTTGCTGATTCATTCTTCTGATTCTTCTTATCTACTATTTATTCCATGTAGTGTGTTTTTCATTTCATTTACTGTGGTGTTCACGTCTGATAGGTTCTTTTTTATCTCTTCATTAAGGGTCTCACTGATGTTCTCCAATATTGTCTCAAGTTCAGTTACTATCTTTATGACCATTATTTTAAATTCTCTATCAGACATATTATGTATCTCCATTTTGGTTAGGTCTCTTGCTATGATTTTGTTGTGTTATTTCACTTGGGACATATTCCTTTCTCTCCTCACTTTGTCACATGTTAGGAAAGTCAGCTATGTGTTCTGCTTTTGAAAGTAATGACGTTATGAAGAAGAGGTCCTGTACTGCCCCGCAGTGCAATGTTTCCTTTTCACCAGAAAATGGCACTTAAGGGGTGTCTCCTATGTAGGAGTGTCCTACTATTGTGGCTGAGATGCATTTGCCTTCAGTCCAGTTATCTGAAATGGCTCTCTTTGCCTGTGGTGGGCAGTGTCTTGTCCCTGTGTTGTTGGGGGGTCAGTCTGGGGCTGACTTGGGCTTTAGTTGAATCAGACCAGCATTTGCTAGAAATGAAGTAGCACTGCACTGCAGGGTGCTTTTCCTGCGTTGTGCCCTGAGAAGCATTTGTTGGTGGGCAGGGTCTGCAACCAGCTATCTGTACCCAGGCCACTGCTGGGGCTACAGTCAGACTGGTGTGCACTATACCCATGGTTTTAAAGATTTTTTATTATAAAAGAATGTTTAATGCTGTGAAATACTTTCTCTGCATCTATTGGATAATCATATGATTTTTATTCTTTATTTTGTTAATGTGGTATATTATGTTGATTGATTTAAAGGTTGAACCATCCCTGTATCCCTGGTATAAATCCTACTTGATCATGGTGTATGATCTTTTTAAAAAATGTATTTATTTAAATTCAAATTAGCTAATCTACAGTGTAGTATTGGTTTCAGAGTAGAACCCAGTGACTCATCACTTACATATAACACCCAATGCTCATCCCAACAAGTGCACCCCTTAAAACCCATCACGCATTTAGCCCATCCCCCTACCCACCTCCCCTCCAACAACCCTCAGTTTGTTCTCTATTTAAGAGTCTCTTACGGTTGGACTCCCTCTCTATTTTTATTTTATTTTTCCTTCTTTTCCCCTATGTTCATCTATTTTGTTTCTTAAATTCCTCATGAGTGAAATAATATATTTGTCTTTCTCTGACTGACTTATTTTGCTTAGCGTAATACACTCTAGTTCCATCTAGGTTATTGCAAATGGCAAGATTTCATTCTTTATGATTGCCACATAGTATTCCATTGTGTGCATGTATATATACATACCACATCCATTCATCAGTCTATGGACATTTGGACTCTTTCCATAATTGGGCCATTGTTGATAGTGCTGCTATAAACATCGGGGTGCGTGTGCCCTTTCAAATCAGCATTTTTGTGTCCTTTAGATAAATACCTAGTATGCAATTACTGTGTTATAGTTCTAATTTTTAATTTTTTGAGGAACCTCCATACTGTTTTCCAGAGTGGCTGCACCAGTTTGTATTCTCACCAACAGTGCAAAAGTGTTCTACTTTCTTCACATCCTCACCAACACCTGTTGGTTTCTGAGTTAATTTTAGCCATGCTGACAGGGGTGAGGTGGTGTCTCATTGTGGTTTTGATTTGTATTTCTCTGATGATGAGTCATGTTGAACATCTTTTCATGTCTGTTTGCCATCTGGGTGTCTTCTTTGGAAAAGTGTCTATTCATGTCTTCTGCTCATGTCTTCAATGGATTATTTGGTTTTGGGGTGTGGAGTTTGATCAGTTCTTTATACATTTTGGATACTAACCCTTTATCTGATACGTCATTTGCAAATATCTTCTCCCTTTCTGATGGTTGCCTTTTAGTTTTGCTGATTGATTCCTTCATTGTGCAGAAGCTTTGTATCTTGATGAGGTCCTAATAGTTAATTTTTGCTTTTGTTTCCCTTACCTCCAGAAACATGTCTAGTAAAAAGTTCCTGGCTAATCGTTAACAAAGCAGGAAAGAATCTCCAATGGAAAAAAGTCTCTTCAACAAATGGTGCTGGGAAAACTGGACAGCAACATGCAGAAGAGTGTAAATGGACCCCTTGCTTACACCATACACAAAAAAATAAGTTCAAAATGGATGAAAGATTTAAATGTAAGACAGGAAACCATCAAAAATATATGGGAGGAAACAGGGAGCAACCTCTTTGACCTGGGCTACAGCAATTTCTTGGTGTATAATCTTTTTAGTGTAATGTTGAATTCAATTTGCTGACATTGTTTTTTTGTTACATCTATGTTTATGAGAGATATTGGCCTTTTGTTTTGTTTTCTTTTAGTGACCTTGTGTCTTTGGTGTCATTTTTGCTTTTGTTTCCCTTGCCTCCAGACACATGTCTATAAGGGTAATTCTGGCCTTACAAAATGAGTTTGGAAGTGTTCCCTCATCTTATATTTTTTTCAAAAAGCTTGAGAAGGATTGGTATTAATTGTTCTTAAATGTTAGAATTTGCCAGTGAAACCATCTGTTCCTGGTTTTTTGTTAATGGGAAGTTTTTAATTACTGATTCAATCTCCCTACTAATAATTAGTTTGTTCAAGTTTTCTAATCTTCATGACTTAGTCTTGTAGGTTGTATATTTCTAGGAATTAATCCATTTCATCTAGTTGTTCAATTGTTTTATATAATTATCTATAGTAGAGTCTTGTGGTCCTTGTATTTCTGTGGTATCAGCTCTGGTATCTCCTTTATCATTTATTATTTTGTGTATTTGTATTTGTATTTATTTATTCATTTACTTACTTTCATTCACTTACTTACTTATATAAAAGTCTAGCTGAAGTTTTATCTCTTTTGTCTATATTTTCAAAAACCAACTCTCAGTTACATGATCTTTTCTTTCATATTTTTTAGTCTCTATTCCATTTATTTCCAATTTGATCATTACTATTCCTTTCTCCTACTAACTTTCAGCATAGTTTTTTCTTTTTCTAGTTCCTTAACATGTAAAGCCAGATTGTTTATTTGAGATATTTCTCTTTTTATTAATGTGTTTACCACTGCAAACTTCCTTTTTGTAATTGCTTTTGCTGCATTTCATAAGTTTTGCCATGTTGTGTTTTCATTTTCTTTTACCTCAAGATTTTTTTTTTATTCTTTTTTTATTTCTTTTTTGGCCCATTGGTTATTCATGAGCATATTGTTTGTTTGTTTGTTTGTTTGTTTAATTTTTTTTAACGTTTATTTATTTTTGAGACAGAGAGAGACAGAGCATGAACGGGGGAGCGTCAGAGAGAGGGAGACACAGAATCTGAAACAGGCTCCAGGCTCTGAGATGTCAGCACAGAGCCTGATGTGGGGCTCAAACTCACGGACTGCGAGATCATGACCTGAGCCCAAGTCGGCCAACCAACTGAGCCACCCAGGCGCCCCAACATATTGTTTAATCTCCACATATTAGTGAATTTTCCAGATTTCTTCTCATAATTGATTTCTAATTTCATACCAATCTTGTTTCAGAGACTTTTGGTTGGTTCTTTTAAAGGGCACCTTTTGGGATGAGCACTGGGTGTTGTATGGAAACCAATTTGACAATAAATTTCATATATTAAAAAAATAAATAAATAAATTAAACAAACATTAAAAAAAACACAAAAACTGTAAGCAAAGAATGGTATACCTAAGGAATTTTAAAACTACTTTTGTATATTCTAGGGAAAATGGACAATTTGAATATGGACTCTGAACTAGATAATAGTATTATATCACTGTTAAATTTCCTATTTTTGATAAATGTTCTATGGTTAAATAAGAGATTGCCTTTATTCTTAGTAAATATATACATATATATAAATATTTTGTGGTAAGAGAGAGCAATGTTCCCAAATGATTCAAACAAGAAAGAAAGAAAATGCATATATGTATATCAAGAGAGAAAGAGAAAAAGAATAATAAAGCAAATGCAGCAAAATGTTAAAAACTGCTAAAACTAGGTAAAAGGTATAAAGGAATTCCTCTACTATTCTTTCAACATCTCTGTAAATTTGAAATTGTATTACAATAAAAAAGGTAATAAAAAAGAGCTAACACACAAAAAAAAATAAAAAATAAAGAGCTCTAACAGCTTGGGATTCCCGACTTAATATTCTTTTCGTAATATTAATTTAAAAAGGGGGCGCCTGGGTGGCGCAGTCGGTTAAGCCTCCGACTTCAGCCAGGTCACGATCTCGCGGTCCGTGAGTTCGAGCCCCGCGTCGGGCTCTGGGCTGATGGCTCAGAGCCTGGAGCCTGTTTCCGATTCTGTGTCTCCCTCTCTCTCTGCCCCTCCCCCTTTCATGCTCTGTCTCTCTCTGTCCCAAAAATAAATTAAAAAAAAAAAAAAAAAAAAAACATTGAAAAAAAGAAAAAAAATATTAATTTAAAAAGTATTATGTACATTAGAGTATTGTTAGAGTTGTTAGGTTATCATTCATTTATTTTACTAAGTTAGTAAACATTTGCTAAAGTGTGTCACAAGCCAGAAAATGAGCCAGTTGTTGAAAATTCATAAATGAAGACAGAGCTCTTGGTCTCATGTAGTTCTAACCTAGTGTGGAGATTATATAAAGGTGATTACTAACAGTGCTCCATTCCCCTCTGTCTAGTATCCTTGCTGGATACTGGTGATTGTGTTCTTTTACAGTGAACTACACAGGATCCCTGTGATAACATTATTCATCAACAATGAAAAATGAATTTTCTATTCACAATTCTGTAAAGCAGAATTTACTATTAACAAAGTTGATGCCTGCTAAAGGGAAATCAGTTATTAGAGTGTCAAAAGAATTCATCAATCAAGATTCCCCTTAATAAGGTGATACAATGCCATATGTAATGAAAAATATATTATGATGAGTCTATAATATGACTTTTTATTATTCTTAACACTATTTAAAAACATGATAAAACAAAGTATTATTGTGTTGGCATGTCTACTTTTCTGGCTTCTCCTTGCAGTTTCCTGATTGATTTACCCCCTCTGGTCCCTTTAAACTATGGGTGATCCACTTATATTCTCTTTCCCCTCTCTGTCCTTGTTATATATCTACTGTCATGTAAAATACTCATTCCCCACTTTGCTCAGTTACTAGCTATTTTTTATTTTGTACTTTTACTTTTTCATAGTAATTATCTTTATCTGGATTTATCTTGTTTGTGCATTTAATTTATTTTCTGTCTGTCTTCTATACTAGAATTTAAGTTCCATTAGAACAGTATACTTGTCTGTCTCATTTCTTGCTATATCTCCAACATGATAGGTACTTATAAATTATTGGTTGAATGAATTGAGGAATGAATGAGTCAAGAGAGATTTACTCTGAATGATGTAGATAGAAAATAGATTATGGTTTCAGGATACCAACTATTCAATTGAGGAGAAAAGATATCTACATATGAACATGTACAGCCAGGGTGTGGTCTATTGAATGACTGACAGGTGACTGCTGTAGATGATCAGGGGAGGAAGCTAGCATTGAGGATAGGTCCAATCAAGTCTTCATAGGGTACATATAATTTGCCTTTCAAGGGGACTTCTCCCACAAATCTTCTAACCTGGGATCTAAAAATGAATGATTATCACTGCTTGCGAGACCAGGTATGGCAATAAAGAGGAAATGTCCTCCATGACTGTGCCCTACCAACCTCATATGTTCCAGTTTTTTACAACTAATTCTTGTTTAAGGGCTTTTGCATTTGTTGCCTCATTGACCTGTTCCCCCAGATGAAAGAGTTAACTTCTGTATTTTCCAAATTTTACTTTAAATTACAATCTCTCAGAGTACATGTTATCCAAAAATTTCTTGTCCATGTTTTTTTTTTAATTTTGTAACTATCTTCTGTGTCTTGTGCTTTACATTATTCCCAACAGCTAAATGATGCTAGGAACTGTGTTAAGTTTTGATAAATGAACTAGTGAATAACTTTGAAGGATGGGCTTTGAAGAAAATTGTGCAGCAGGAGGAGATTAAGGGGGAAAAGATGAGGACATACCAGGAGATGAGAAGGCAGAAGTTAAAGTTTAGAGATAAGAAATAGCTGTGGTAGGCTAGAGTACCAGGAGCAAGCATAGGAAGGGTGCAGAGGTGAACAGGGATTGGATTTTTGATAGCTTGAGCTCTATACTTTTGACAGGGGTTGGGGGCCATAAGAAGACTTCAAGCAGAAGAAATACGCAGTCAGATTTAGGCTTTCAAAAAGTCTTATCTACATATCAATTTAACCCAGTTCAGAAAAATACTAATAAGTGACAATTGTAATATCACTGTTTTTACTGCTGGCTATGTTGAAGAGCTAGAGTTGAGACTAATGAAGCAAGCAACATTGATGGGACTCTTTCCATTGGCATAAAAGAATCTAAAACCATTTTATGCTTAATATTATAAGACTTAACATGCTTATTATAAAAATTTTTAATGATAGAAAAGCATTTCTCCTTATAACATTCCATTTGTTCAAACATTAAGAAGGAACTAAGATATCCTTCAATAAGTTAATGAATAAATAAATCATGATGAGATGTTTACAACAGAGTATTAATTATAAATAAAAATAAATGAACTATAAAGTCATAAAATACATGGAAGAAACTTAAATACATATTGCTAAATGAAAAAAAAAACAGTCTGGAAAAGTCACATACCATATAATTCCAACTATATGACATTCTTAAAATGGCAAAACTATGGAGACAGTAAAATCATTAGTGGTTGCCAGGGGGTTGGGGTAAAGGAAGGGAGGAATTAATTGATGGAACACAGGGAATTTTCAGCTATGAAACTAGTTGTAAAGATTCATAGAAAGTACAACACAATGGGGTGCCTGGGTGGCTCAGTTGGTTAAGCATCCAACTTCAGCTCAGGTCATGACCTCATAGTTCATGAGCTTGAGCCCCACTTTGTGCGCTGTGCTGACAGCTCAGAGCCTGGAGCCTGCTTTGGATTCTGTGTCTCCCTGTCTCTTTGCCCCTCCCCTGCTCATGCTCTCTCTCTCTCTCAAAAATAAGTAAACATTAAAAAAAAGAAAGTACAACACAAAAAAAATAAACCTCAATGTAAATTATGGAATTTAGTTAGTATATCAATATCGACTCATCATTGTTATAGATTACCACACCAATACAGAGCATCAACAATAGAGAATACTGTGTGGCGACAAAAAAGGGTATTTGGAAACTCTGTATTTTCCCACAAATTTATCTGTGAACCTAAAGCTGTTCTAAAAATTAAGGTCTATTAGTTAGTTAAAATATTGTTTTGGTTATTTTAAAAATAACATGAAAAGGACGTGAGTGGAAATGGGACTACTAACTGGGAAGGTATCATCAGTTAGATAAGGGGTCCTGGAGGAAGTTGGTGGTCAAGAATTGGAATAGGGGCCTCTTGTTAGCACGAATAACTCATGTTGATGACTATGACAAAATACACCACCAAATTTAATACAGGTAAAATTTTAATAAAATGAACAAGTTTGGATGAGAAAAAAATGGAAGTCTGTGTATACAGAAGTGGAAGAGACCTATATTACCAGACAAACATTTCCAATAACTCAGCAAAGGATTGGCCAAATACTCATGAGCCTCAGGTCTACTGTGTCAGCTAGTGGTGCCCCCAACTCTTCAGTGTCCTCATTCAACGACATGATTATTGCAGCAGGATCATGGAGGTACCTTCAGAAATCTCTCAAATGTAACAGCCTGGAGGATAGTATTTAAGATCCCCAAGCAAAGAGACTGCCTTCCTAGTCCAGTAAGAAAAACAAACTGCTTATTATTTGAATCTCACTATACCAAGGTCTCTTTGGAGGATTGGTTCTCACATGTATCCACATAGGTAACACTTGCATATGGCATATTTTTAGGACCATCTCTATGCTGGGACTGGGAGCTTCTCCATATGTGCAAATCACCAAGTAAGATACGGCAAATCTATTGGAATACTATTTCAACTTTAATTCTGACTTCTGACAAAGACACACAGGAGATGTTAACAAGGCTTTGATATGCTATGGTAATGGCAGTCTACTTTATGATTAGGCATGAGTAGTTATTAATTGGTTTCTTTCCTCTGGTATTTATTGTACAGTTGTCCCTGTCTTTATTTCCTAACTACATTTCAGATTATTAAGAATATTTGGTACTTGTAAATTGTATTGTAATTATTAGTATATTGCAATAGCATCCCCTTTTGTCAGCATTTGGCAGATCTGATCGTGATGTTCAGCTACAGGCCTGTATGGACATGAACTGAATAGAAACGTTTGGAGGATAATTGTCATACTGTATAAAGAGTGGTTGAAACACTTCAGATCTACTTCTATTCAATAGTAAAGATGGTCAGGTTCAATCATAATGAGTAGATTTTTGGGTGCTTTTAATGGACTCTTGTGGTAGATGAGCCATGTCATGGTTTGATGGTAACTTTAGCACATGCCAGGGCATCATTGCTATTCTTTATTGCATTCTGTAGCTGCATTCATGGGAACTGCTTTGCAGGTGTTCCTAAATCTTTTCTGTCATAGTGTGGTTTCAAATTCAGCAAGGCCATGGATTATTTCTTTTATTACCATTGTTTTGTTTTGTTTTGTTTTGTTTTTAATGGTCCAATCACTTCACTGAAGAAATATTCTTGAATGACCACCAAGATAAGTTTCCTTATCCTCATTTTACAAAGATACCAGAGCTCTGTAGAGAAGACTTTGCTCATCCAGGGTTTCCAAGCTGGCTGTGAATAGCAATGTATTGTCTTCATAGAGGCATAGATTTTCTACTAGAAAGCATTGAATTTGTCAATGGCTCTAACCCTCTTTCAGTATGAGTTTCTTTTTCATGTCCTGTGTCCTTTACTAAATATATTAATTCTAATATAATGTCAATATTAACATGTATTAAAGAGTAAACAAAGAACAATTTTCATACTGGAAAGATGGCTCTGTTCCTTGGATTGAAACACAAAGTTCTTACTGCAAGTTGTTTACACACATAAAATCCATGAGTCTTCTAAACCAAGCCCTTCTGCATAGATTCAAGAAAAATGTTAAGTATAATTCAGATGGACAAATGCAATGAGAATACCAATAATGTTTGTAAACAATTACTTTAAGGAATTTTGATCTAATTTTAGAATAATATACTTTCTTTTTCAGACTATTTGAGGTACATGAATGATGCTTTTTATTTAAATGATAGTAGTCTACATCTTCTGATTATAAAAGTAACCCATGCATGTGATATTTAAAATTCAAAATAAAATAAATAATTTTCTATGCAGATGTGTATTTTGTACACTCGTTATATGTTGGTTGTTTTATGTATCATTAAACATACTTCAAAACGTTTTTAATGGCATCGTAGCATTTCATTGTATGGATGTATGAACTTTTAGGTTACTTATGCTATTTATACTTATACTATTATAACTATGAATGTGTAAAAGATTCATGCCTTTTGTAGTAACAAGTTTCTTTCCTCAGCAATAAATCATCAACTAAAAATTCTTAAATCATGTGCACATTTTAAAGATTTTGATAATATTGTCAAATTGACTTCCTAAAAGTTGTCACATTACCTCTGAAAGGGTGGACACTACCTCAAGCTTTCTCTAACAGTAGGCATTTATTTCATTTATTCATTTGTTTACATGTTAATTCATTTTATGGAAAAATAGTATCCTTGTCTTATTTTACTTTACATGTTGGATTATTAATTTGGCTAAACTTACGTTATATGTGCTAACTCTATGTCTTCTTTCAATGATAAGATTTAGTACCAAGGTTACATTCATTTGATTGGCTTTTCACTTAAAAATAAATATTATTCCTTTATGGTAGCTTATCCTTACCAATAAAAGAAGCCATTTATACATATTTGCATTTTAGCAGATATGTTTTGGATTTTGTCCCATCCTTGGAGAGTTGACAAAATAATTACCAGAAAGGTTTTGCTATAATACTGTTACAGAATTGACCGTGATGTAATAACAGAGCAATATCAATATCGATATAGTCTGGCTCTACAATACCAAATTTGGCAAGTGTATTAGGTATCTTTTTTGTGTGTTTGTGAATAAGTATCAGTAATGGATTAATGATAGCAGAGTTTGTGGGAGGAGCATCAGATGCAATTACAAAATATTTATGGTATAGTTTTCAGGAGACTTTTCAGCAAAATTAGAATATATACTATATATTTTAAGTGTAAACCACATAATGTATATATAATTCATTTCAGTAGACAATTAAACAGTGGGAACTATTAAACATCAAATGGAAGATAAAGTTAGTCTTTTGATATTGCCATTAATACAATTGTTTTGCATTATGCACCAACATATTTGCTTGAAAATTTCTTTAAATAAGCAATGAAAATGTAAATATATTAGAGTTCCTTGGGCTGTATTGCCTAACTTATAGGCAAATGCTAATTTCATACATATTAAATAAACGCTTTTATTATATATTACAAAATTATTACAAAATGTGGAAAAGCAATGTTAAAAAATTACAAATTAGGAATCAGTCATATATATTCTAAGTGAAATTGCAAGTTAATTATTAAATCACTTAATCTTAAGCCTCTAAAATGTAGATTTGTCTAGTGGATGAAAATGACACCAGTTATTTCCAATAACAAAAATATTGTGTGCTTTTAATATCAAATTTCAACTCTTACAGATGTGAAAAATTATGGTCTAGGAAAAGTTGGGGCAGTAGTAGCATTTGTAACAGCACTCCAAACAGCCTTAAGGGGTAACACACTCCTTACTTGTTGACCTAAGGCCCTTGATCCATAACAGAACTAATTTACTTTCTTTGATATTTACAGACCAGTAGCCTTGAAAATGAAGAATTCTCCTAAGCCACAGAGGCCAGCAAGGCTGCTTGAAGCCACCTCGGCTTTCCAATTAACTCAGCAATTTTTTAGCAACAATGTTTTTTGTTGTTTTTTTTTTTTTTTGGTTTTTTTTTTTAGGTCACACAAATGATTTTACTAACCTCCCTACATGCATCTGTAGACTTTTCCCTCCTTTGGAGAAAGAACAGAGTACTGCTGCATATCACAAAAGGGAAACTGGACCCCCCTCCCAGCACAACTCACACCCACATAGCAGGGAGATAATGTTTGTATGAAATCAAGTCTGGCATCGAGTCTGCATGAAATCAAGAAATGTTGCAGACTGTGGTACTCCTTTTGCTAATTAACTACCCTAAACCCTTGTAAAAGCCCCTGGGCCAGGCAGAAATCTCAAAGTAGGGTGGGCAAGAGTCTGCCTTTTCCCCAAGTTAGCAGCTTCCTGAATAAAGCTCAAATTCCTTTCCAATTAAAAAATCATCTCTTGAGGGGCGCCTGGGTGGCTTGGTCGGTTAAGCGTCGGACTTCCACTCAGGTCATGATCTCACGGTCCATGAGTTCGAGCCCCATGTCGGGCTCTGTGCTGACAGCTCTGAGCCTGGAGCCTGTTTCAGATTGTGTGTCTCCCTCTCTCTCTGCCCCTCCCCTGTTCATGCTCTGTCTCTCTCTGTCTCAAAAATAAATAAACGTAGGGGCGCCTGGGTGGCGCAGTCGGTTAAGCGTCCGACTTCAGCCAGGTCACGATCTCGCGGTCCGTGAGTTCGAGCCCCGCGTCAGGCTCTGGGCTGATGGCTCGGAGCCTGGAGCCTGTTTCCGATTCTGTGTCTCCCTCTCTCTCTGCCCCTCCCCCGTTCATGCTCTGTCTCTCTCTATCCCAAAAATAAAAAATAAAAAAACGTTGAAAAAAAAAAAAAATTAAAAAAAAAAAAAATAAATAAACGTTAAAAAAATAAATAAAAATAAATAAATAAAAAATCATCTCTTGAGAGTAATGTCCTTACAAGTGATGGGCAGCCAAGTTTGGATTCAGTAACGCTTTCTTTAAAAAAATATATTTTTTCTGATTCATATAATTATCAATTAGGCTGGTTTTTAAAGAAACCGCATATATATGAAAGTATATTTGGAGCATCCTAAATGATATGGAATAAAGCAGTTAAATATAAATGCTTATTTTGAGAGATAATTATGTTTAAAGTTTATTTTTGAGAGAGCGAGAGTGGAGGAAGAGTAGAGAGAGGCAGAGAGAGAATCCCAAGCAGGCTCCACACTGTCAGTGCAGAGCCCAACATGGGGCTCAAATTCATGAATGGTGAGATCATAACCAGAGCCAAAATCAAGAGTTGGAGGCTTAACAGACTGAGCCACCCAGGCACCCCAAGAGATAATTTTTAATGAATATTTTTCTAGTCTGCTATGGTCACAAAGGATCTGTTAGCATTGTTAGTACTGTAACAGAATTAGAGGAGTATAATTAGTATAGTTTAGGGGGAGCCTTCTGGATTCTTGCTCAGTTGTTGCTTTATCCTGTAGGGATCATACTTTGCCTCTGCCCAGTACAGTCTCACATTGAACAAAATCTTTCCAGGTGATTTGGTTCCAGAAGTTTGGATCCTGCCAGAGATGGCTAACAGAGAGAAGTTCAATTCAGGTTTCCTTTTGGCTGCCTTCCTCCTCCACTCCAGCAGGCCCAGTTACCCTCACTAAGGTGGAACAGGTCCAGCCTGTTCACTGCCCAATCACATAGCCCAAGACGGTAATCACAAGTAATTACAATTGGTTATATCTTTCAGATAGAAGCCTGGCCAATCATTATTTCACTCTTTTGTAAATTTGAAGTGGATACAATGGATAGATTGGTGGCAGTGGTGAATTTGGAGAGTTTGAAATGGTCAAAACATAAAATATTGTCTTGTAAGAACAGCTCAACTTAGTAGAGTACTTGCCCCACCTGTTATCAAATTCTAGAGAGAATTAAAGTCTAAAACGTATACTCCTGCTAGCTATAGTCTGAATATGTTAAAGTGAAAAAGAATTAACGTCAATAAATAAAGTATCTAACTTTCTTGTGTTAAAGTAAGAAATTCAGGTACAAAATTTGTCTTGCCTTTCTTTTTTTTTTTTTTTTAATATTTTTTAATTTATTTTTGAAGGAGAGAGAGAGACTGTGCATGAGCAGGGGGGGAGCAGAAAAAGAAGGAGACACAGAATCCGAAGCAGGCTCCAGGCTCCGAGATGTCAGCACAGAGCCCGATGCCGGGCTTGAACTCATGAACCATGAGATCATGACCTGAGCCAAAGTTGGACGCTTAACCAACTGAGCCACCCAGGTGCCCCATTGTCTTGCCCTTCTTGAGTCTCAGCTATGGCAGTTCCTGATTTCTGGATGACAGTGGGATGCACTTTGGGCAGGGGCAAGTTGGGTCATGTCTCCCTGGAATGGTTGTAGACACCTCAGACTTAGAAGTTGTATTAATTCAAAGATGTGTCTCTTAAGAGCCTTGATTTTAAGGAGTCCAAAGTTAACAAGATAAATGAAATCATAATTGCTCTTGCTTTACACCCATCAGATTTGGAAATGACCCAGTTGCCTGCACCTAGAAGAATTAAACCAAGCAAAATTTTGTTTTCTGACCCATTATGAAGAGTTGCTAAAGATTATTTCAGGGAGTTAGTGGATCTTAGTGAAGAAGGGAGATGAGTTTAGGCTTGGCAGGATTCCTGTCTATATTATATGCAATAGTCCATGATTTGTTGAACTCAGCCTCAACCTCAATCGTGTCTCCCAACAAAGGGCTTATTTTAACACTGTATGGTACTCTTTTTTCTCTTTTTCAGAGAGTGGCAATTAAGCTGTCACTGGCTGTCTTCTTACACAAAAATGATATGGGTGGCAGTTCCAACTTCTATCCAATTTAAACATCTGAGTTTCCATTTCCCTATTTTGCTTCACTTTTCTGGCACTTTAGTAGTGAATTAGATACCAAATCTAAGTAATGAGACAGGTAATGTTCATAATCCTTGAAAGCAGGCATTTGCAATTTTGTATCTCAGTGCTCTTTAAATGGTGTTTTATTGTGAAGTTGCTTAAGCCATTTGACTAATAATCCCGAGCCAAATTCCTATTGTGTTCTGTCCTGAGTCATGTGGTGGTGCACACATGATTGTATGCTTTTCTCAATCTTAGAGGACTATACACTCAAAGAGTAAGTTTTGTAGTATGTAAGAAACAATGACTTAAAATAAATTGCAGGTTTACTGACTTATGTTTCTTTTATTTAAGGGCTAGATTGGGTTTGAGAACCAAGGTTCTATCTGTGCTTGCTCAGGTTCTCCTCAATCATGTGACGATTACGTACTCAGATTCACAGTTCAGTATGATAAATTGGACTTATATATAATAGTGATAGTTGATGAAATCTTTTTCTCAAACTTGGGTTAAGATTTTATAGTGACTAGATTTTTTGAAATGTTAAATATTGTTTAAAATAACACTACCCACAGATTGCCATCAGTTTATGATATTTTCCATTTTATAAATTTTTATAATCTTCAGTTTTGCTTTACTTTTTAAATTTCTAGATATAAATTTTCCTAATTTTATTCTTCTGAATTTTCTTATTTTAATATCTGTGTTACTGGAACCATTTTTTAGAGATGATAGTTTCTTTGATATCCGCACTAGTTATGTTAAACTTAAGTTTGCTAACTATTAATGTGCTGAGAAAAATGTTTTTCCTGTATTGATAATAAAAATGATAGCCTATTAAAACTCTTTATTTTTGTAACTCCAATTCATTACTTTTCTTGTATAATCAGGTCAATATTCAAAACATAAAATTATTTTTTGTGGTAATAATCATTTGTTTTTCGAATTAGTGTCTTAAGGCCCTCCAAGGTGCACATCAAATTAGCATCTTTACAATATTCTTTTGTTGCAAACTTTTAGACAAGTATGGTAAATATGAAAGATCTTAATTAAATATTATTTTTATAAGAGCAAACAAAGGGGCGCCTGGGTGGCTCAGTTGGTTGTGTGTCCGACTTCGGCTCAGGTCATGATCTCGCAGTCTGTGAGTTCGAGCCCCGTGTCAGGCTCTGTGCTGACAGCTCAGAGCCTGGAGCCTGTTTCAGATTCTGTCTCCCTGTCTCTGCCCCTCCCCTGCTCATACTCTCTCTCTCTCTCTCTCCCTCTGTCAAAAATAAATAAACATTAAAAAAAAAAAAGAGCAAACAAAGCTCACCTTATCCCATAGATTGTATTTTTTCTGGCACCTTGCAGTGTAAAATATATACTACACTATAATATAATGCTATAGTCATAAAAGTCCAAGTGACACTTTGGTAAAAATTAAACTTTGGTATAGTAAATGATTTAAAAGAGTAATATTTGTGAAAAAAGATTTAAAATAAAAAGTTGTTTTAATAATAGATTGACATATACATTATTTGGTCAACAAGAATATCCATTCAATTTCTTCCTCATTATACAGGCAAATCCTATGGAATTATGTATTATAACCTCATAGATGATAGATAAATGATCCAATCAATATTTTACTAAAACTAAACTTCTTTTTATTTCCATGAAGCTTCATGATAATTAGGAACTTGAGTGGTGGAGGAGAATTAGAGATGCTAACAGAGAAGTTGCAGATTATAGAGGAAATTCATCTAAACAAAGGACATATAAACCTGGCTAACATGGCTATTTGGCTTTCAAATTTACTGTTCAATCCTGATGGGATTTTTGAGAAGTCATAATGTTTAGAAGATTGAAACTGGTTTTTATTCAGCATTAAAGAAATGTGAGAATGTTAAAATACAGATTTATAGTATAAAGTAACAATTATTAGTATACTCAGGCACTTTTATAAACTTTCTTCTTATATATTTTTATACAGAAAAAAATATATATTTCAAAGAGAAACAATTTACATGCAGAATTATTCACCACAACACTATTACAAAAACTGATAACATTTTATCATAATGAATTTTAAATAGAAAAATTGATTGTTACTCTTTTATTCTCCTTATGTTTAGAATCCTCAATTTGCAATTTATATAGCTCTCACAGTCCACAATTTAAAAAAAAAATTTAGGGGATTACCTTCTTTGGTTCTACTTCTTTGGCACTTTGAATTTGTAGCACAATAGAACTAGTATTTTGAAATCAGAGTTCTTTTACCTTATTATTTTATAAACAGCTAACACTTTCAATTAAATTTTTCTAAAGCTGTAAGGATATTCATATTTGACTCATAAAATAAAGGGCTTGGATTTAAAGATTTGGAAATTTCTTTACTTCATTTACTTTTGATTATTTTTTTAAATTTTATTTTAACAGATTGTTCTCATTGCATTGCTTGAAAGTGTTAAAATCTCTCTTTTATGTGATTATAATTTAGGCATAAGGTAGATTAGAGAACATTTATTCATTTATTTATTTGTGAATGTTTATAATAATAAGCATTTATTAACTATGTATATAACCAACATTATGAAAAATACTCAGAATCTGTTCTGCCTACATGTTGCTAATAACTCACCCGGAAAAACAGTATCAACATATATGCTGGATGTCACAGTGAAAGAGATACTACTCTCAAATTTAATAGAATTTGTTATATTTAATATTATAAAATAAATAAAATAACCAAAATATTGTGTTAGAACTAGGGCAACTGCACAGGTCCTTTGATTTTATGTGCACAGCAAGATGGACTTTCTTGCCCTCACCCAAATACTTTTCCTTCTTTCTTTTAAGATTATAATTTCTTTCTTTCCTTTTCTTTCTTTCTTTTTTTTCATCTTTAATTTATTTAATCTCAACTTAGTTAGCATACATTGTAGTATTGGTTTCTGGAAAAAAAGAAAAAAACAAGATTATAACTTTAATTAGTACTGGGAGTTCTATTCAAGATTTCTATTCATATTGGTTAAGTAGGTTGATTCACCTCCCCACTCTCACCATTTCACAGAATCCTACTGAAAAAGCAGTAACTAAAAACAAAGGGAAATAGTCATAAAAACAAAGTGGCTTGAATAGCATTCAGGATATTAACAAGCAGTTTTGGAAGAAAAATGGCAGATGAATTCATTTTGATTTTAAAAACTACAGCTCAGAGCCCCTCAGGAAATTGCTGCAGTGTCAAGCTGCAAGAATTTCAAACTTTACTGAATATTCTACTGACCTTAGCTTAATATTGCAAGCATACTGGAGTGCCACAATGTGTTAATAATAAGGAATGTGTCAAATAATAATGTGTCTAGTTCAGGAAATTATTTGTTAATGTAGACAGTGTACACTGGGTCAACCATTAGCTGTGCCTAATGTCATACCCAAAGTGACTGATTTGGGATCAGAAGTGAAGTATTCTTCCTGTACACTGAAAACTATAGAAATCTTATGAAAGAAATTGAAGAAGACAAAAAGAAATGGAAAAACATTCTATGCTTATGGATTGGAAGAAAAAGTTTGTTAAAATATCGATACTACCCAAAGTAATCTATACATTCAATGCAACTCCTATCAAAATAACACCAGAATTATTCACAGAGCTAGAACAAACAATTCTAAAATTTGTATTGAACCAAAAAAGACCCTGAATAGACAAAGTAATGTTGAAAAAGAAAACCAAAGCTGGAGGCATCACAATTCCAGACTTTAAGCTGTATTACAAAGCTGTAATCATCAACAGTACGGCACTGGCACAAAAACAGACACATAGATCAATGGAACAGAAAGAGAACCTAGAAATGGATCCCCAAATGGATGGCCAACTAACCTCTGGCAAAGCAGGAAAGAGTACCAAATGGAAAAAGGGTAGTCCTTCAGCAAATGGTGCTGGGAAAACTAGACAGTGACATGCTGAAGAATGAATCTAGACCACTTGCTTACACCATATGCAAAAATAAACTCAAAATGATGAAAGACTTAAATGTAAGACAGGAAATCAAAATCCTAGAGGAGAAAACAGGCAACAACTTCTTTGGCCTCAGTGGCAATGATTTCTTACTTGACATGTTTCTGGAGGTAAGGGAAACAAAAGCAAAATGAACAACTGGGACCTCATCAAGATATAAAACCTCTGCACAGTGAAGGAAACAATCACCAAAATGAAAAGGCAACCATCAGAATGGGAGAAGATATTTGCAAATAATATATCAGATAAAGAGTTAGTATCCAAAGTCTATAAAGAATTTATCAAACTCAACACTCAAAAACCAACTAATCTAGTGAAGAAATGGGCAAAAGACATGAACAGATGCTTTTCCAAAGAAGAAATCCAGATGGCTAACAGACACATGAAAAGATGCTCAACATCATTCATCATCAGAGAAATACAAATCAAAACCACTGTGAGATACCACCTGACACCTGCCAGAATGGCTATAACTAACAATTAGGGAGACAACAGACGTTGGCAAGGATGCAGAGAAAGGGAAACTTTTTGCACTGCTGGTGGGAATGCAAACTGGTGAGCCACTCTGGAGAACGGTATGAAGGTTCCTCAAAAAGTTAAAAATAGAACTACCCTATCACCCAGCAATTGCACTACTAGGTATTTATCCAAAGGATATGAAAATGTTGATTCAAAGGGGCACATGTTTATAGCAGCACTATCAACAATAGCCAATGTATGGAAAGAGCCCAAATGTCCATCGACTGATGAATGGATAAAGAAGATGTTGTATAAATATACAATGGGATATTAGCAATCAAAAAGAATGAAATCTAGCCATTTGCAACAATGTGGATGGAACTGGAGTGTATTATGCTATAGAAATGCTATAAATGAGATGCAAAATTAACTAGATACAGTGGCAGCAAGAATGGAAGAAGAAGGAGAGGATAGAATAGGCTAAACAGAGATAAAATTATGGAAAATGATGAAGCTGAAAGAAAAGAGGGAAAAGAAATTACTAGATCATGAGGGGAAAAATGGGGAGCTAAGTGATTCCATGAAATGAAACACTATCCATAGCATAGGAGTTCAAGAAAAAGAGGAGTGAGATAAAGGGGCAGAAGGTTTATTTGAACAACTTATAGCTAAGAACTTCCTTAATCTGGGGAGGAAACAGTCTTCTAAGTCCAAGAGGTACAGAGAAATCCCTTCAAAATCAACAAAAACAGGTCAACACCATGACATATCAGAGTGAAACTAGCAAAATATAAAAACAGAGAATTCTGGAAGCAGCTAGGGACAAATGGTACTTAACCTACAAGTGTAGACACATAAGGGTAGTAGCAGACCTGTCCACTGAAACTTGAAGAAGTGAGTGGCAGGACATATTCAGTGTGCTGAATAGGGAGAATATGCAGTCAAGAATCCTTTATCCAGCAAGGCTGTTATTAGAAGGAGAGATTAAGGTTTTCCCAGACTAAACAAACACACTAATTAACTAACTAAAGGACTTCATGACCACTAAATCAGCCCTGCAAGAGATCCTAAGGGGGACTCTGTGATGGAAAGCAGCAAAGACTATAAGGGACTGGAGACATCACCACAAACACAAAACCTACAGATAACACAATGGCATTAAATCCATATCTTTCAATAATCACTCTGAATGTAAATGGACTAACTGCCTGCCCCAATTAAAGACATAGGTTATCAGAATGGATAAAAAATAAGATCTATCTATATGCTATCTAAAAGAAACTCATTTTAGACCTGAGGACACCTGCAGATTGAAAATGAGGGGATGGAGAACCATCTATCATGCTAATGGAACATGAAAAAGAAAGACAGAGTTGCCATACTTATATCATACAAGCTAGATTTTATTTTATTTTATTTTTTTCTTTCATAATTGAGTTTTTATTTGTTGTTCTGAGGATCAGTACAGACAATTCAATTTGTACATAATTCTTAACGTACGTACCGAAAACCTAAAAAAAAACCATGTAGCTGTGGTTCTTTTCTCAAAGTTATTCCAGTGACCTTCCAGCTTAAAATTTGGAGACAAATTTCCCTTAACAGTGTATCAAGTACCCGTATCTTCAAATGTTGATACGCTGTTACACTGTTGAGTCCCATTAATTCACAATTTAATGTCATATACGCTACATACTCAAATTTTCAATCTCGCACAGCACATTAACTTACTAGGAAACTGGACTACCACGACCAAGATGTTGGTCCAGTTACTAGGAAACTGGACTACCACGACCAAGATGTTACAGAATGCACAAAATTCTGACAGGGAGAGCCAAGATCAAGGAGTGGTTTTCTTTAGGAAACAATTCTACCAAAAACAACATGGGAATAGAAGTAATTTAAAATGTTCAAGACATATTAAATGCACGACTGACTCCAAATTGCCATTTTAGTATGCTTGATATTATACGATATAAAAACTACCCCATCTATGGAATGTTAAGCGGACACCCAAGACGATCAAAGCCTCCCATATTCAATATCCCATTTTCTGGTTGTACCAAAAAATAAACAACCAGCAAATGATTTCACCTCTTAAAAAAAAGCATTTACACTTAAAAAATGGGATGAGGTGGGATTCCCTCCTTCTTAAAAATGTTTCTAGAGCTACTAAAAAACTTGCATTTACAAAATAGTTGATAAAAATATTCCTCTGGATTGTACAAGAAGGGAGACAGGGACCACTGGTAAGACATGGGATATGATAGTAATCAGACTTGGCTTCTTTCTCTCCTGCTTCATCAGAGGCTGCCCTCTCCTCGTTTTTAGTTTCTCCGTTTTCTGCAGGTAAGTTTTCTTTTGTTTCTTGGTTAGCCACTTCAGCCTGTTTTCCCTTTGCTCCCCTTTTCCCCTTTGCATTTTTTTGTCTTAAGATTTCTCCTTTCCCGCCGCCTTTTTTGGTTTCGCTTCCACTTTTGCAGGAGCAGGTTTAGCTGACAACCTCGCTGACCTCCTCTTGGGGTCCTTCTTCGCTGCCCCCTCGGCAGAGCTGACCTTCCTCTTGGGCATGTGGCGGCAGGGCGGGCACATGCCGGGTGCCGGGTGCCTGCGGGCCACCACGCGCCAAGAGCCTTCATGAAGCTGGGCTGCCTGGCCGCTACCGCTCCTCCCGCCGCCCGAGCTGCTGCGACCCACAGCAGAGGCCACAAACTAGATTTTAAAACAAAGAGTGTAGCAGTGCCTGGGTGGCTCAGCTGGTGAAGCATCTGACTCTTGATTTCAGGTCAGGTCATGGTCTTGCAGTTTGTAGGTTCAAGCCCTGCATCGGGCTCATGCTGCTGATGGTGTGGAGCCTGCTTGAGATTCTCTCTTCCCCTCCACCACTCATGTTCTCTCTCAAAATAAATAAACTTAAAAAAAAACAAACAATAAAAAATAAAACAAAGACTGTAACAAGAGATAAAAAAAAGGCATTTTATCATAATGAAGGAGGCTATCCATCAAGAAGATCTAACAATTGTAAATGTTCATGCCCCAGCATGAAGCACCCAAACATATAAATCACTTAATCACAAACATAAACCAATATATTGATAATAATACTGAAATTGTAGGTGACTTTCATACTCCACTTACAACAAAGAACTGATCATCTAGGCAGAAAATCAAAAAGGAAACAATGGCTCTGAATGACATATTGGACCATGTGGACTTAAGACATATTTTCAGAACTTTTCATCCTAAAGCAGCAGAATACACATTCTGCTGCAGTGCACGTGGAACATTCCCCAAAATAGAAAACATACTGGGTCAAAAAACAGTCCTCAACAAGTACAAAAAGATTGAGATCATACCATATATATTTTCAGATCACAATGCTATGAAACTTGAAATCAACCACACACAAAAAAATTGGAAACCCCCAAATACATGGAGGTTAAAGAACATCCTACTAAAGAACTAGGAAATTAAAGAAGGAATTAAAAAATACATGGAAGCAAATGAAAATTGAACACGACAGTCCAAACCTTTTGGGATACAGCAAAGGCAGTCCTAAGAGGAAAATATATTGCAATTCAGAACTATCTCAAGAAGCAAGAAAGGTCCCAATACACAATCTTACACCTAAAGGAGCTAGAAAAGCAGCAGAAAATAAAGCCCAAAGCCAGCAGAAGATTAGAGCAGAAATAAAGTATATGGAATTAAAAAAAAATTGTAGAACAGATCAATGAATCTAAGAGCTAGTTTTTTGAGAGTAAAGAAAATTGATAACCCCATAGCCAGATTTATCAAAAAGAAAAGAAAGAGTACTCAAATAGATAAAATCACGAATGAAAGAGGAGGGATTGCAACCAACACCACAGAAATACAAATATTAGAGAATACTATGAAAAACTATATGCCAACAAACTGGACAATATAGAAGAAATAGACAAATTCCTAGACACCCACGCACTACCAAAACTCAAATGGGAAGAAATAGAAAATTTGAACAAACCCATAACCAGCAAAGAAATTGAGTTGGTTATCAAAAATCTCCCAACAAATGAGAGTCCTGGGCTAGATGGCTTCCCAGGAGAATTCTACCAGATTTTTCTTTTCTTCTTTCTTTCTTTCTTCTTTCTTTCTTTCTTTCTTTCTTTCTTTCTTTCTTTCTTTCATTTTTAAATTTACATCCAAGTTAGTTATCATAGAGTGCAACAATGATTTCAGGAATAGATTCCAGTGATTCATCCCCTATATATAACACCCAGTGCTCATCCCAACAAGTGTCTTCCTTAATGCTCCTTACACATTTAGCCCATTCCCCCACCCACAACCCCTCCAACAACCCCGTTTCTTCTCCATATATGATAGTCTCTTATGTTTTGTCCCCCTCCCTGTTTTTATATTATTTTTGCTTCCCTCGCCTTATGTTCATCTGCTTTGTATCTTGAATCCCTCATATGAGTGAAGTTATATGATATTTGTCTTTCTTAGACTGACTAATTTTGCTTAGCATAATACCTCCTGGTTCCATCCATGTAGTTGCAAATGGGAAGATTTCATTCTTTTTGATTGCCGAGTAATACTCCATTGTATATATATATACCACATCTTCTTTATCCATTCACCTGTCAATGGACATTTGGGCTCTTTCCATACTTCAGCTGTTGTCAATAGCATGGTTATAAACATTAGGGTGCATGTGACCCTTTGAAACAGCACCCCTATGTCCCAATACAAATATTTATCCAAATACCTAGTAGTGCAATTGCTGGATCTTAGGGTAATTGTATTTTTAACTTTTTGAGGAATCTCCACACTGTTTTCCAGAGTGGCTGCACCAGCTTGCATTCCCACCAACAATGCAAAAGAGATCCTCTTTCTCTGCATCCTCACCAACATCTCTTGTTGTCTGAGTTGTTAATTTTAGCCATTCTTACTGGTGTGAGGTGCTATCTCATTGTGGTTTTAATTTGTATTTGATTCTATCAGACATTTAAGGCAGAGTTAATACCTATTCTTCTCAAAGTGTTTCAAAAACTAGAAATGGAAGAAAAGCTTCCAGACTCATTCTATGAAGCCAGCATTACCTTGATTCCAAAACCAGATGAAGACCCCACATAAAAGGAGAATTACTGGCCAATATCCCTGATGAACCTGGATGCAAAATTCTCAACAAGGTATTAATAAATCAAATTCAATAGTACATTAAAAGAATTATTCACCACAATCAAGTGGGATTCATTCCTGGGCTACAGGGCTGGTTCAATATTCACAATTCAATCAATGTGATATACCACATCAATAAAAGAAAGGATAAGAACCATATGATCCTTTTCAACAGAGGCAAAACAAAAGCATTTGACAAAATACAACATCCTTTCTTGATAAAAAAAAAAAAAGGAACCCTCTAGAAAGTAGGGATAGAAGGAATATACCTTAACATCATAAAAACCATATATAAAAGGCCCACAGCTAATATCATACTCAATGAGGAAAAACTGAGGGCTTTCCCCCTGGGATCAGGAACATATCACATATGTCCACTGTCACCACTGTTTTCAACATAATACTGGAAGCCTTAGCCTCAGCAATCAGACAACAAAAAGATACAGGAGTCCAAACTGGCAAAGAAGTCAAACTTTCACTCTTTGCAGATGACATGATACTCTACATGGAGAACCCAAAAGACTCCACCAAAAAAACAACTAGAGCTGATACATGAATTCAGCAAAATCACAGGATATAAAATCAATGTATAGAAATAGGTTGCATTTCTATACACTAGGATTGAAGGAAAAGAAAGAGATATCAAGGAAGCAATCCCATTTATAATTGCACCCAAAAAAATATTTAGGAATAAACCTAACCAAAGACATAAAAGATCTATACATTGGAAACTATAGAAAGTTTATGAAAGAAATTGAAGAAGATACAAAGAAATGGAAAAACATTCCATGCTTATGGATTGGAAAAACAAATATTGTTAAAATGTCGATACTACCCAGAGCAATATACACTTTCAAGGCAATCCCTATCAAAATAGCACCAGCATTCTTCACAGAGCTAGAACAAACAATTCTAAAATTTGTATGGAACCAGAAAAGACCCATATAGCCAAAGCAATGTTGAAAAAGAAAACCAAAGCTGGAAGCATCACAATTCCGAACTGCAAGCTGTATTACAAAGCTATAATTATCAAGACAGTATGGCACTGGCACAAAAACAGACACATAGATCAATGGAACAGAATACAGAACCCAGAAATGGACTCACAAATGTATGGCCAGCTGTCTTCCTACAAAGTAGGAAAGAGTATCCAATGGATACAGTCTCTTGAGCAAATGGTTCTGGGAGAACTGGACAGTGACATATAGAAGAATGAAACTGGACCACTTTCTTACACCATACACAAAAATAAATTCAAATGGACAAAAGACCTAAATGTGAGACAGGAAACCATCAAAATCCTACAGGAGAAAACAGGCAGCAACCTCTTTGACCTCAGCCACAGCAACTTCTTACTTGACGTGTTTCTGAATATAAAGGAAATCAAAGCAAAAACGAACTATTGGGACCTAATCAAGATAAAAAGCTTCTGCATAGTGAAGGAAACAATCAATAAAAGTAAAAGGCAACCTACAAAATGGGAGAGTATATTTGCAAATGACATATCAGATAAAGGGTTAGTATCCAAAATCTATAAAGAACTTGCCCAACACAACACCAAAAAAACCCAAATAGTTCACTGAAGAAATGGGCAGAAGACATGAATAGACACTTTTCCAGATGGCTAACAGACACATGAAAAGATGCTTAACATCTCTCATCATCAGGGAAATACAAAGCAAAACCACACCTGTCAGAATGGCTAAAATTAACAACTCAGGAAACATCAGAAAATCTGAAGCAGGCTCCAGGTTCTGAACTGTCAGCACAGAGCCCAATGGGGGCTTGAATTACCCTATTACCCTATGACCCAGCAATTGAACTACTAGGAATTTATCTAAAGGACACAAAAAATGCTGATTCCAAGGGGGCATATGCACCTCAATGTTTATAGCAGCCCTATCAATAGCCAAATTATGGGAAGAACCCAATGTCCATCAACTGATGAATGGATTAAAAAGATATATACATATATGTATTATATAATCCCAGTGGAAATATAACATGTGTGTACACACACACACACAGACACACACATATCCAGTGGAATAGTACTCAATGATGAAAAAGAATGAGGTCTTGCCATTTGCAACAACGTGGATGGAACTGAAGAGTATTATGCTATTTAAAATAAGTCACTCAGGGGCGCCTGGGTGGCGCAGTCGGTTAAGCGACCGACTTCAGCCAGGTCACGATCTCACGATCTCGCGGTCTGTGAGTTCGAGCCCCGCGTCAGGCTCTGGGCTGATGGCTCGGAGCCTGGAGCCTGTTTCCGATTCTGTGTCTCCCTCTCTCTCTGCCCCTCCCCCGTTCATGCTCTGTCTCTCTCTGTCCCAAAAATAAATTAAAAAAAAAAAAAAAAAAAAAATAAGTCACTCAGATAAAGACAGATATCATACGATTTCACTCTTATGTGGAATTTAAGAAACTTAACAGATGATCATAAGGGAAATGAAGGAAAAATAAAAACAGAGAGGGAGGCAAACCATAAAATACTCTTAAATATAGAGAACAAACTGAGGGTTGATGGGGATGGGGGGGGGAGGGTTGGGAAGTGTGTTAAATATGTGATGGGCATTAAGAAGGGCACTAGTTGGGATGAGCACTGGGTGTTATTTGTAAGTGATGAATCACTGGGTTCTACTCCTGAAGCCAAGACTACACTGTATGATAACTTGAGAATTAAAAAAAAGTTATAAATTTTTATAAAAATGCAAATAATTGCATTGGTGTCCTCCACTCATTTTTTATATGAAACAATTGTCAAAACCATATACTGTCAACATTATTCTTTTATTATTAGAAAATGTTTAGGGGACCCTGGGTGGCTCAGTCGGTTAAGCACCCGACTTCAGCCTAGGTCACAATATCGCCATTCCCGAGTTCAAATCCCGCATTGGGCTCTGTGCTGACAGCTCAGAGCCTGGAGCCTGCTTCAGATTTTGTGTCTCCCTCTCTCTCTGCCCCTCCCCACCCCACTCTCTCTCTCTCAAAAATAAAATAAACATTAAAAAAATTTTTTTAAGTGTTTACATTTCAGGATCACTTTCTCATTTTTCCTCAGATATTTCCATGAAGAAATTTGAAAAGAAAGTGAAATTTGTCTGTGATTATATCCAATCACCTATGAAGAATATCAAATTATTCTCATTTATTGGCCATCCCAATGGCATACCTGTAAGGCTGACAAGAACACAGAAAGGTAATAGTGCTCCTTACCAATCATGGTTTCGGGAGTGAAGCCCTGATATTTACAACCTGAATATCCTCTATATTAATCCATGTGAACATATTAGGTCACTGTAATATTAAGCGTTATTGGTAGGTGCCACATGTACAACTATAGGTGGCTTTCCCTACAAAATCTGCACACTATCCATCCTGTTCTGCCTGCATTGCAGCGCCCCCCACCTGCTGTAAGAGATGTGCATGCTGGTGTTCAGCATTCTCCAACAGGAGGCTGCCCTGTATTCCTTTGGGGACTTTTTACCCTTGCAGCTCTGCAGCCATGACAGGCTCTGTGATTGCTCCATTCTACCTCCTTTCTATTATAACTGAATCTGACCTTTCTGTCTTATCTGACACAGCCATTGCAATTGATTTAAAGTCCCTTTGAAAATGTGTGGTCTCTGCTGCAGAATGAGGGAAAATGATTCACAAATGGGAATGTAATGGAGAAGTGGGCTGATGGGGCTCCTGATTTTCAAGAGTTTGATGAAACAGCTTTTTCAGCTGGTATTTGTGGCCTCACTCTCTCTTGATATAAGTCCCACATGTGATTTGCCTGGTAAAGGAATCCAGGAGCCAGAGGTATGGTGGATTCTAGGCCTGTTTCTTTAAAAAGATCTGGAATCTGGATCCATCAGTGTACTCCATCATTTGTGTTATTCTTCTCATTAGAAGATAATTTTTGAGCATGCATTTCCAATTATGTGTACTTATTCATTTGTAAGTTGCATGGCTATCATACTTTTCTATAATTTTGTTATTAATATTACAAAAATAAAAACATTTTAAAGGAAGAGATAAAATAAATAATAATTTGAAGTTTTGATATTTTCTTTCTGTATCCCAGCATTCTGTCTTGTTCACTCACCTTGATCTGAATACTTACTATGTTGAGGCCACCACTCTCAGTGAAGCTTCTTTATGTAAGAGGCAAGCTTGTGATGGAAGGGAACAAAGGAGGAAATGTATCTCCCAAAACTGGGTTTGATGTAATTTTAATGTTTAAGTACCTCCTTCTCTCAGAATCTGTAATGATTACCTTGAACTTTAGTAGCAACATTGAGAGAAATATACACTTTTCATAATGAAGTTTACCTGGAAAGATGGATAGAACTCTGAATTTTGAGGTGATCCCCAAGATTCCTACCCACTGGGATACATACTTTAAATTAGAGTATGGGTGGGACTGTGAATATGGTGGATTTCACAACTGTGATCAGATTACAAAGGTGAAGGGATTTAAAGACCTAATGAAAATCTGAAATGAGCTGACTTTTGGTTAATAAAAAGGGAGATTATCCTGGATGGGCCTGATATAATTAAGTGGGCTCTTAAAAGGTATTGGATCCTTCCCGAAGAAAGATTTGAAGCAGCAAAGACAATTTTCTGTGAGCCTTTAAGAAACAAACTGTAAATCTATGGAGAAGGCCCTGTGGCAAGGAAACAAACTCCAAGGAACTGAATTCTACCAATTGCCAGTGAACTAGAAAGAGTACCTAAAACTCAGATAAGGTAGAAGTTCTGACTGACACCTTGATTTTAACCCAGTCAAACCCAAAGATGAGGAACCAATTAACTTGTGCCTAGACTCCTGACTCATGGAAACTGAGACCATAAATTTTGTTATTTTTTTCTAAGCCACAAATTATAATAAGTTGTTATACAAGAATAGAAAACTAACACCAGAAGTAAAACGCATCATACTGGATTGTTATTTCATGAAAGTTAATAAAGTTAAGTTTCCTTCATGTGACATTATATATCCTCTAAATAACAAATTGCTATCATGAATATTTTCTGTACTCTGAAATATTTTACTTAAAAAAACAAAGTGAATTAACCTGTATAGGATGTTTTCATTTTTGTGCATTGAAATTATATTTTCCTTGCTCTGGTGATAGTGGAAAGCTTTTATTCTAGGGATATGTATCAACTGAATTATTAATTAAGTCATTCTTTTAAGTTGGTTGGAGCAAAAAAAAGCGTTTAGCTTGGGTGATGAGACATTAGTGTGTTGTTTGGGGTATATCTCTTTGCCTTTGTGTCCATTAGTTATTTTAACCGACTGCACTAAGACATTTACAACCTCCTAATTTAAATAGCATTGTTGAGGTATAATTAACATATTATAAATTATACATCTATTTAGTGTAGGTTTGGTACATTTTGGTGTATGATCATATCCTTAAAATCATCATCACCACCAAGATAATGAACATATCACCCTAAATTTTTCCTCATACTCTTTTGGAATACCTCTTTATTATCCCACTCCACCACCCCCCATCCCCCAAATCCTCAGGCAATGTCTGATTTGATTTTGTTACTATAGTTTTTATTTTCTAGAATTTTATATAAATACAATTAAATAGATTTAAGATTTAAATAGATTTAAATAGATTTAAGTTGACAATATTTTGTCAACTTTCATTCAGAAAATTTTTTTCAGACTCATATATATTGTTGCATGTGTTCACAATTAGGTTGTTTCTAATTTTGAGTTATTTAATATAAAGTTTCTATAAATATCCTGGTCAAGTCTTTGCACAGACATAAACTTTACTTCTCTAATGTTAAGTATCAAAGATTGGAATGGCTGGGTCATATGGTATGTTTGGTTTGTTATGGACCTGCAAAATCATTTTTACATTCCCTCCAGTGTTCCAGTTGGTCCACATTTTTGCCGGCACTTGGTATGTTCAGTCTTTTATTTTCCCTCCTCCAGTAGAAATTCATACCAACAGTGTGCTTTAATTTTTTCCAGCTTTTCTGAGGTTTAGTTAACAATTAAAATTGTAAGATATTTAAAGTATGCAACATGATGATTTGATATATGTTGCATTGTGGAAGGATTATACCCAACATATCCATCACCTCACATATTTACCTTTGTGTATATGTGTGGGTGTGAATATTTAAGTTCTACTCTCTTAGCAAATTTCAGTTATACAATACAGTGTTATCAACTGTAGTCACCATGTCATACATTATATTATATCCTTGGTCCTTATTCCTCTTAGAACTGAAAGTTTGTACCCTTTTACCAAACTCTTCTTTTTCCTTCACCCCTCAGACCCTCATAACCACATTTCTACTCTAAGTTCAACTTTTTTTCTTTTTTTTTTCTTGGGACTCCACACATAAGTGATACCATATAGCATTTGTCTCCCTCTGTCTGGCTTATTTCATTTAACACAGTGTCCTCCAGGTTTATCCATGTTGTCACAAATGACAGGATTTCCTTTTTTTGGTAGGAAATGTTTTAATTATTTTTTGATAGGAAGTATGGACTGAAGTTAAGTTTTTTTGAGTATAGATATCCACTTATTTAATCACATTGTTGAAATTTTACATTTAGTTTTATTATTTATATAATTTAAATATATCACTTTATAATTTATGTTCAATTGTTTCATCTTTTTCCACCTGCTGTTGAGGTTTGATTTTGTTTTTAGCTATTCCATTCAATCTCCATTGTTGGCTTATTAGCTATAAATCTAATCAGTGATTGTTTCAGTTGTATAGTATACATCTCTAACCTAATACAGTTTATTTTCAACAGACATTATATCCCTTAATGTACAATATAAAATATTTACATTTATAAATTTCCATTTCTCTCCTCTTGGCTTTTATGCTGTTTTCACACATTTTACATGTTATTATACTATACCACATCAGAAAATTATCTTTTAAAGAGATTTAATTAGAATAGAATAGAAACCCCAGAATTAGACCCACAAAAGTATGGCCAACTCATCTTTGACAAAGCAGGAAAGAATATCCAATGGAAAAAAGACAGTCTCTTTAACAAATGGTGCTGGGAGAACTGGACAGCAACATGCAGAAGAATGAAACTAGACCACTTTCTTGCACCATTCACAAAAATAAACTCAAAATGGATGAAGGACCTGAATGTGAGACAGAAAACCATCAAAACCCTAGAGGAGAAAGCAGGAAAAAACCTCTCTGTCCTCAGCCACAGCAATTTCTTACTTGACACATCCCCAAGGGCAAGGGAATTAAAAGCAAAAATGAACTATTGGGACCTCATCAAGATAAAAATGTTCTGCACTGCAAAGGAAACAACCAACAAAACTAAAAGGCAACCGACGGAATGGGAAAAGATATTTGCAAATGACGTACCGGACAAAGGACTTGTATCCAAAATCTATAAAGAGCTCACCAAACTCCACACCTGAAAAACAAATAATCCAGTGAAGAAATGGGCAGAAAACATGAGTAGACACTTGTCTAAAGAAGACATCCAGATGGCCAACAGGCACATGAAAAGATGCTCAACGTCGCTCCTCATCAGGGAAATACAAATCAAAACCACACTCAGATACCACCTCGCGCGAGTCAGAGTGGGTAAAATGAACAAATCCCAAGAGAAACGGGAACCCTCTTGCACTGTTGGTGGGATTGCAAACTGGTGCAGCCGCTCTGGAAAACAGTGTGGAGGTTCCTCAAAAAATTAAAAATAGATCTACCTTATGAGCCAACAATAGCACTGCTAGGAATTTACCCAAGGGATACAGGAGTGCTGATGCATAGGGACACTTGTACCCCAATGTTTATAGCAGCACTTTCAACAATAGCCAAATTATGGAAGGAGCCTAAATGTCCATCAACTGATGAATGGATAAAGAAATTGTGGTTTTATACACAATTGAATACTACGTGGCTATGAGAAAGAATGAAATATGTCCTTTTGTAGCAACGTGGATGGAACTGGAGAGTGTTATGCTAATTGAAATAAGTCATACAAAGACAGGTGCCATATGTTTTCACTCTTTTGTGGGTCCTGAGAAACTTAACAGAAGACCATAGGGGAGGGGAAGGGGAAAAAAAGGTTACAGAGGGAGGGAGCCAAAACATAAGAGACCCTTAAAAACTGAGAACATCAACTGAGGGTTGATGGGGGGTGGGAGGGAGGGGAGTGTGGGTGATGGGTATTGAGGAGGTCACCTGTTGGGATGAGCACTGGGTGTTGTATGGAAACCAACTTGACAACAAATTTCATATAAAATTAAATTAAATTAAATAAGAAAGAAAGAGATTTAATTATTAAAAAATATTTTACACTTACCCTGTTCCACAACTTCAGCTCTAGGTAATGTTCAATAATATGTTTCCTCTTCTGCCCTTTCAGATCTAGAGGTGGAATGTTCTTCCTACTGTTACTAGTCTCTGCCTTCCATTTCTTGCTAGATCCTTCATCTCTCACATAGCTCTATAAGCAAAGCCTTTATTACATGTTCTTCAGAAGACCACTTTGTGCCATCTGTTTCTAGAATGGTAATGTACTGATATAAAATTTAAACACAATTCCTCTCTTTTTTCTATGAACCCTTGGAAAGGCAGCTTTTGTGGATTATCCCAGGGGTGTCCATTTACATAGCAGTTCCTGAGAAAACACTGGTCTATCTTTCAGATACCATCCACTTACTATTTTCAAGATCAAGTCACATGAAAAAAAAGTACGTTCATACACAGAGACCAAGATGTTTTGTTTATATCAGTCATTGCACATTTATTACATTTCTGATCAGCCTGAATAGATTTTTGTGAATACTACAGATTTCTCAAAGAGCAAGATTTTAGTTTAATAGTGATTATTTTTATTGAACTGTCATTGAAATAAAATGTTCTATTATTTTCAGGTGTACAACATGTGATTTGACAATTCTGTACATTGTGCAATGCTTACCACAATAAGTATAGTTACCATCTGTCACCATGCAGTTATTACAATATTATTGACTATATTCCTTATGCTGTACTTTTAATCCCAGAGACATTCATTTTACAACTGGAAGTTTGTACTTTTAAAAAAAGGTTTTTTTGGCGTTTATTTATTTTTGAGAGACAGAGATAAAGCACTAGCGGAGGAGCAGCAGAGAGAGAGGGAGACACAGGATCCGAAGCAGGCTCCAGGCTCTGAGCTATCAGCACAGAGCCCGACACGGCCTCAAACTCACGAACCGCGAGATCATGACCTGAGCAGAAGTCGGACACTTACCCAACTGAGCCACCCAGATGCCACTGGAAGTTTGTACTTTTTAATCTCCTTTATCTTTTTATCTATCTCTTCACCCCCACTTTGCTCTGACAACCACCAGTTCGTTCTCTGTATTTACAAATCAGTTTCTGATTTTTGTTTGTAGGTTGTTTTGCTTTTTAGATTCCACATATAAGTGAAATCATATGATATTTGTATTTCTCTGACTTATTTCACTTAGCATAATATCCTCTAAGTCCATCCATGTTGTCACAAATGGCAAGATTTCATTCTTTTTTATGGCTGAACAATATTCCATTGTGTATATACACCACATCTTTATCCATTTATCTACTAACAGGCACTTAGGTTGTCTCCATATCTTGTCTATTGTAAATAATGTTGCAATAAACATAAGGGTGTGTGTATCTTTTTCAATTAGTGTTTTTGTTTACTTTAGGGAAATTCCCAGCAGTGGAATTACTGAAATGTATTAATTTCTATTTTTAACTTTTTGAGTAAACTCCATACTGTTTTCCATAGTGGCCACTACAATTTACATTCTCACCAGCACTGTATAAGGGTGCCCTTTCTCCAATCCTTGCCAACACCTGTTATTTCTCATCTTACTGTGGTTTCGATTTGCATTTTCCCAGTGATTAGTGATGTTGAGTATCTTCTTATGTATGTTTTGGTCACCTGTATATCTTCTTTGGAAAAATGTCTATTCAGATTGTCTACTCATTTTTTAATAGAATTGTTTGCTTTACTGGTGTTGAGTTGGTTTTATTAATGTTTTCTAATTTTTTGGTGTTTTCTATTTCATTGATTTCCACACTGATATTTTTAATTTACTTTACTCTGCATACTTTTGGTTTTATTTGATCTTCTTTTCTGGCTTTTAAGATGGAATCTGAGGTCATTGATTTAAAATCTTTTCTAATATATTTAGTACTATAAAATTTCTTCTAAGTACTTGATGAGGGAGATTCCACTAATATTGAAGGGTTTCCTTTTTTTTTATAGCTACACAGAGTGAGCCAGGGCTGGGCAGAGAGAGGGGGAGAGAGAGAATCCCAAGTAGACTCTGTGCTAGTAGCACAGAGTTGATCAGGGCTCAACCAAGAGTTGAGCTTGGTTGAGTTGGTTCAGCTTGTGCTGAAACCAAGAGTATGCTTAACCAACTGAGCCACCCAGGAGCCCCAAAATGTTTCCTTTTTTAGTATATGTGCTGCCCAAGCGAGCACAAGTGTTTCCTTTTTCATTCAGCTCAAAATACTTTTTTGTTTGGCTCTATTTTAACCCATGAGTTATTCACAAGTGTTTTGCTTGATTTTCAAGTATGTGAGGAAATTCTAGAGATCTGTTTTTACTTCTAATTAAATTCCAGTATTGTTAGAGAGCATACATTGTAAAAATGGAATCATTTTAAGTTTATTGATACTTATTTTGTAGCCTAGAATAGTTAAATGTTTATTACGCATTGCAAAGAATGTGTATTCTATAAATGTCTATTAGACCAAGTTCATTGGTAGTGTTTATCAAGTCTTCTATGCTAGTATTGAATTTCTGTCTACATGTTCCATCTTATTGAGAAATGAGTATTGAAATCTGATTATAACTGTTGATTTTTCTGAAATTCTATCAGTTTTATCTTAAGGTATTTTGAAACTATGTTATTAGGCACACACACATTTAGCAGTGTGTGTCTGCTTGATAAATTGGCCCTTTTATCATTATAATTGTGAAAAAGTAAATGAATGCATAACTCAGTTGATCAATTAGTTTAAAGAAATTGGCATAAGAATAAAAAGATCTAGAGACCAGATGGAAGAAGCTTTGTTTATATTTTTAATTTTTTTTTAATGTTTATTTTTGAGAGAGATAGAGGCAGAGTGGGAGCGAGGGAGGGGCAGAGAGAGGAAGAAATAGAACTTGAAGTAGGTTCCAGGCTCCAAACTGTCAGCACAGAACCAGACACGGGGCTCCAACTCACGAGCTGCTGGATCATGACCTGAGCCGAAGTCAGACGCTTAACCGGTTAAGCCAGCCAGGCGCCCCTGTTTATGTTTTTAGAGGGAAGGTCTTCTGTGTTTTTAAATTATTGAAAATGTAATCAACAATGTTGATGTGTCTGTATTAAAAATGATACTTCTATGAAAAGTTAGAAAAGAAAAAACAAGAAAAAAGCATTCTGCATGTTTTCCAAGGAACAAACTTTCTTCTTTGCTGTGCAATAATAGAGGTTTGGTACAAAAATAACCACACAAAGTGAAAGGAAAAAATCAATAGTATTGTTATCTTCACAGCTAAATTCTTAACATTTTTTCTGATATATATTAAAAAAGGAAAATTGGCAAATATTTTAGGTTAAGTACCAATGTTTAAAAAAAACCAAACAAACTGGGACTAAATCCCTAGATTTACCAATTTCAAAAAGAAAGTAACATTTTATAAATTAAAATTTTATGAAATAAATGCAATTTTATAAAATTTGTAAATTTAGGCAATAAATGACTTGCCCAAGTAATCTAGTAGGTGGAATCCAGGGGCCAAATTCTATAAAACATATTTATTGACTCTATAAAATAAATTGGACATAGCAAATAGCTATGTAAAGAGTTACTATATAAAATTGTGGTGGAAATAAAAAGTTCAGTTATCTTCCTCCTGTAGTATCAGAAATACCTGACCCATCTGAGATAGGTGAGTTTTAGTGGTCACTGTAAACACATGGTAGAGACTGTGAAATCACAGAGAAAGACGCTGTCAATTCCAGCTCCTGGACTCAGAGAAGGAAGAGTGGCAGATGTAGTTACAGTGAATGAGGGTGAGAAATTCTAAAAAATCAGCTTCATTTCCCCCCATCCAGGGGGCCATCTAATGCACAAAAATGCCTAGAACCAAAGAGCTGTGTAATCCACGTTTCCTACAAAAGATGTTAGCATTTTCTAAATCCTCACCTACTGTGCCTGGCAGGCATTACATGACACTTTTCTGGAAGTTTCATCAGCGTCATGTGCACATCTGTGACACAATGTGTCCGTGCAGAGCCCAGAGTGGACATCCCTGAGTAAATGGACTCTTCAGGTTACTACAGCCGGTGACCAGCCAGGAAGGGGTACAGCAGCAAACTAAGGAAGGTGACTTGTAGCTGTTTGGAAAATACAACGGTTCACGTGACGAAGACCAATCTCGTGCCAGAAATGGTTGAGTCAAACCGACTTCAAATAACTGGTGGCAGTTATGAAGCCCCTGGATTATCCAGATATGGATGTTCCTTACTGTGCCCATGGTGTGACCACAACATAGTAGCTGTATATATTTGGGAACACTTTCAGAAATGTATTTCTATGGCAGTTAGTTATAAAGTGAGTGAAACTAAAAATACAATCTATCAAGAAGAATCGCTGTTTGGGGTTAACATTGTAGAACGACTACTTTGGAAGAGATCTTTATTCCTTGGAGTATTAAGAAGACATCACATAATTGCTGTCCTTGCACATTGTGTTCTAGAGTGCCTGGTTTATTGAAATCAGCATGAGGCCAGTTGTAAATATTTATCTTAAATCCAAATTTATAATATATCTTAAGTATCATGTAAAAAGTATTTCATCTGTAGATTAAGAATCACTTCATTTTCAGCAAAATGTTTTTATATAAAACTTCTTGAAAACAAAAGGGATCTGTTTTTGTTTTTTTCTCTAATTTTTGATACCAATTTTTTTGGAAATATATAAATGGTAAAACTTCTTTTAAGATTTTAAGATAGGTGAATCTCACTAAAAGTAAAATACAGATGGCCATAGAGTCTGGAAAAACTAATATATATTTAATGGATTGATACCCCTTGATTTCTTATTCTGAGGAAAATGTGCAAGTTTATTCCATGAAACCATCTGAAGCAATGTATGTAATATGCAATGATTGAAGGAAATTCTTCTTTAATATACATTGTTCATTATAATTTTGCGCAACTTAATGAACTGTGAATTACTAGTGAGGAAAAGCACATTCAACTTATTACAGCAAGAAAGTACTTACTATGGACATTTCCCATGTTTCCAGACTTTCTGCCACCCTGAGCAACTTTAATTCAAAAAACTAAGGAAAAATCACTTATTTTAACCATGTTAAAATAGTAACTTGAAAAAGAGATTTTCCTGTATAAACTTTTTCTAATTGAGCCCTTTTTGTTCTGATCAATAAACTTATCTGCATAACTTGTGCTATAAAAAAATGATCTGATAGAATGCTAAATGACATCCATGACCATACTCCATTTTATGATTCAATGATATCATAAAGGAATAAAGTAGAAAAATTAACAAAAAAAGAAAAAAATAATAATAAAGTAGAAAAATTAATAGTTATAAATTGTTTAATTATGTGGGAAAAATGAATTTCTTGTTAAAATAGACCAAAAGAACCCTTGTGTCAGCCTTGCTCCTCTTAGAGAAAGAACTGCGATGTCATCATCCCAATGGAAAATCTGAGAGACTTAACCTGTGATACATCTTGACAGCTGTCATTGAAATTTTATCAAGGACAATTTGTTGCTTACGAGTATTGAGAAATATGTAGTCTCATTGTAATGTACCCTTTGGAAAGTGCTGGATATATAACAAATGAAGTTTCATTATTCATGATAATATAAATATTGATTAAAATGATTAAATCAATTAATATGTTAATATATCCCTTGCTCAGTAATTTTTAAGCTATCTATATATCTCAAAAAAGACATATTTCATAATATTTCAAATTTATTCTAAACAATGTGTCCTTTTTTAGCCCTGTAATAATATAAAGTGGATCTTGACTGCCTATCTTAGAAAATGTGCATTTCATAGAATTAAAAATGAATCCTTCTCAATAGTTTGTCCTTTTTTTTAAATGTTAGCTGAACATTAGGACTGTGTTATATACTGAAGACATGTATAATAATATTATTTATCATTGAAGGAATAAAATGATATAAAGAAGTATAATTTTGCTAGATGATATAATAGGAATATTACCAGGAATTTCACTTATTTGTGAAAAATATTCACAGATAGATAGCTTGTTAAAAAATAAAACCCACAAGCCTGATGCAAACTGTTAGGTGCAAAATAATGTGCTAATTACATAGACCTCTGCAAGACAAGTATAAATCCAGACACTTCTTTTCTGGTTTATTTCATTTCTAGAGTCCATTTGTTGCAGGTCTTTATTATGTTTTCAAAGTAAATAAGTAAGCCATTTGCAGTTCAGGTCTTGTCCCCAAGAGAATAAAAAAAAATATGCAACAGTGACACCATTTGGCTGGATAATAACTAAAACTGGACAAATAAGATATTTTCTCTCGTTGGAGACTGTTTTAGTTGTGTTTAAAAATTGTGATTCTCAAGTTAATGGGCACCTGTGGAAATTCATTTTGCAAATCTACACGTAGAATCAGTAATTCTTTTGTTCAGAGTCAATAACATTACAAAAGAAAAAATTCCCAAGCATTTCCCCAAGCAGAGACCCCCATTTAGCACAATGCTGACAATGCCTGAGTGTTTTGAGAATTGCAATAGGGGCATAACGCTGCTAGTATGCTAGTTTCATATTTACCAAGGACTTGTCAATATTTGTCTGTTTGGGATCTTGAAAAATGGATGCGAGGTCTCTGTGAGGTCTTTGTGTTGAGTCTCTATGGGGTATCTGTGTAAGGTCTCAATGTGAAATGTCTGTGAGGCAGTGAAAGACTTCTGTGCACTGTCTGTAGATGAAGTCTTTGTGTGAGGTTTCTATGTGAGGTCTTTTTGAGGCCATGTGATGTCTCTGAGTGTTGTTTCTGGGTGAGGTCTCTGCGTGAGGTCTGTATGGAAGGTACCATTGGGAAGTCTTGATAGGTTTGCTGTTAGGTCTCTGGAAAATCTCTGAAATCTGTACTAGGTTTCTGTCTGAGAATCTGTGGGGCAACATGAAGTCCCTATACGAGGTCTCAGTGTGAGGTCTCTGTAAGGCAATATTCTAGTCACCATGGAAGGTGTCTGTGTGAGAGAGGTCTCTGTTGAGAGTTGTCTCTGTAAGTTCTGTGTGTTCTCTTTGCTGGGAAGTGTCTCTGTGTTGTCTCTGCATGAAGTGTCTCTGTGTGGGTGTCTCCATTTCTGGCCTTGCCACACCTTATGGAAATCTGAGCAACAGAAGGGTGAAGGCACTTGCTTCTTTGTGTTTGAGGGGTGGGGGTGGGGGAGGGGTTGTGTTGTTGTTTGTTTCTTTTCTGTTCCGTCAGCATCCCCATCTGCAGCACTTCTGGCAGGGGCTATGTGGTCCACATCTAGCCCCTACTCCTGTCCCAGAACTCAACTCTCAGTGCCCTTTGAAGACTTAATAGCAACCAGGCTCAGGGCCCCTTGCTCTGTCCCACCCTCTCCTAAGCTCCCAAGGGCCCCAAGGTGCTGTCTGTGCTGGGTCCCAATCCCTTTCCACAGGTCTTGGCTCCACTTACATTGCTGGACCCACTCTGGAGGCTGACTCAGGAATTGGGTCCCAGAGGCAAGACCTGGCTCCAGGGAGAAACCAGTGACACAAGCAGGCTTAAACCCACTCTGCCCCTCCACCCCAGGTCCCACATGTTGGGCATCCTGACAGGCATGGGGGACAGGGCCCATTCCTGTTATCCTCTGGATCAAGGGCATCTCCTGGAGCAACTCTCTACCATGGGAATGATGCCCTCTGCAGCTGTGCCTACTGTGCACAAAGCACAGACTAACGCTAGAGAAATTGCTCATCTTCTTGCTTTCTCATATGGATAGAGGCCAGGGGAGGGGGAAAGCTGTGCTAGAAGTGGAGAGAGCAGTGGACCACTCCTGAGCTATACCTCCCCATTTTGAACAGGTCATTTCCATGCTCTCCCCAACTCCCATTTCACAAATCCTGTCTGATGGCCTCATCTGCTGGACTCTGGAGTATGCAAGGACTGGGAGCCAGACGAGACTTACTACATGATTGCAGGCCAGTCTCTGGGCCTTTTAACTCCCCACCACTCCTTGAGGAGCAGTTCTACAGCCCTGTGTTTAAATAAAGGTCACCAGACTGGGAGTTACATCTGAAGCTCCCTAATCCTGGCTTTTCCACCTGAATTCTTGAATTCAAGAGGTGATAATGTGTAAGTGTATTAAATATATTATTAGGAGATTAACCTTCCCTCATTTGCTTTACATCTACAAATTTGACCATCTGTTCTGGATATAAAAGTGGCTTCTCTATGTCTGTGATCTTAGAGCTGGAGTGGGGTGGAGACCATGATGGGGTATGATGAGCCACTGAGCCCTTAACTTTTTCTTTCCTCCAGGCCTGTAGATGGTGGTGGGATATCAGAGGCTCTTCATTCACTGCAAATTTATAGGCACCATGTGCCACTTTGCCTTTTTCTTTGGATCCAAACTTTTCAACTTGTCTCCCACATCCCATTCTAAGTTCATAGTATTCAACCGTCACATAGTTACTACATACAGATACACTCAATCTTGTTTCATTAATCCAGAACTCCTTCTCTGGGGTTAACATAGAGGGAAAGCAGGTGACCCTTGAATATTCATTTGGGGTAAAGGTGAACATAGCCCTTAGCAACTTCCCTGATGTTCTCTCACTTACACATACTCAGAGCTGGAAGTGCCATCCTCATCACTGGAAGTACAGGAAAGGCAGAGGTGGAAGAGGGTGACATTAAAGCTAAGCTCAGAGGGGTTCACAGGGCCTAACTCAACCTCAGCTCTTCACAAGAGAGAGAAGGGGCTCTCAAGAGCAAGTGCCCTCTATTCTTCACCAAGAGATCCAGGAAAAGGATTTCTCCTGCTTCTGAACTTTAGGCCTAGTACCCTCTACCAAATTTCAATCCACTTGGTTCTGATACTTCCTGGAGCCTGAGTGGGACCCTGAGTCCAGCCCTATGATGTCTGGAAACCTATCCCCTATAGCTGTATAAATTTCAAAGTAGAGTGGAAGCAAGAGAAAGGCAAGTTGAGCCAGATCTTGGGTAAGGTCTTCATAGGTATTTCTCATATTTTTAGGGTAGTTTTTGTTTGCATAATGACAGTATCATGAAAACAATGTATAATGAAAGGATAAAGAGCAAGCCTACAATGCCCAAGGCCAAAATCCCTCCATTCTCCTCCCTTCTAGAAGCCAAAGTACATACTGAGCACAGCACAGACAAAAGCAACCATACTACCCTCTTTTGGGGGGAAAACATATATATTGGGGAATATTAGGTATTTGGATGTGCTAATGAGAAAAAAAACACTTTCTTTACATGGACTAATTTTTTTCTTGAAGACATATTTTCCTACTAGGAAAGGCTAAAGAAGTATTTTATGATCGACCAAACAGGGAGGCCTGAAGAAGACAGTGCCGTGGACAGTGTTGATGGTAGCCTGGGGCACCTGGTATCCTTGGCCTATACTGGCAGGGACTGACTGGAGACAAAGTCTTCTTGGGAGGCAGGGATGGGAGGTGCCTTGGGTCCAGTTGCTCATCCTCGAATCTTACACTTTTCAAGGACTGTCGGTGTTTAACCTGCCTTTCCTTGAAAGAGCTACTCTGACCATTGGAGGTGTCTTGGTGATTGTGGGCTGTATAACTCATTCTCCCATGCTCTGGGTAGAAGGGAACCCTGTGGTAGCAGAAACACCCACATACTGGTGCTTGGAGTTCCTGTTTGTGCTCATTTAACTTTGTGCCATGAAGTCCATGGTGGATTGCCATTTTCTCCTCTAGAATTTGTCCAACAGCTGTCATGAGTGCCTGAGCCTCAGAAGTCTCATTAGCCATAATTGATCTGCTTTTGACTGGTCCTTGGCTCTCGGCAGAGGCTATTATTGGCTTACATTTTTGCATAGTGTTCTGACCTTTGACTTTTCTATTGGGGAAAATCCATTGA
The DNA here is from genome assembly GCF_046562875.1 of Panthera onca. Classification (NCBI taxonomy): domain Eukaryota; kingdom Metazoa; phylum Chordata; class Mammalia; order Carnivora; family Felidae; genus Panthera; species Panthera onca. Next base: position 32,011,193 of record NC_138351.1, on the reverse strand, counting down.
AAAAAGTGCCTCATCCTTTTTCTGAAAAGGTTTTCTGGAGGACCTTGTTTCTTCTCTGGCAGGAACTGTATGCATCTGTTCCTAACAGAGTCTACTATTCCTCTGACTGAGGAAAGGTGACTCATACTTTCAGCTTGAGAGGTCCTCAATTCTTCAAACCGTTCTTTATTCTTTCCTGAGTTGGGCCTCCTACAGTCCTCTCTCTTATAAGTAGAGGCAGTCATCTTGCTCTGGCTCTTCCGTGAGTCCTGAAGTCCAGAGTTCATGGGATCTTGCTGCCTTAAGCAGCTCTTTTGGTTTGCCATTAAGCCATACAGCATCTGGGAAGCTATCTTGTCTCCAGTAGGCACTGTCTGGGGATAACACTGAGGTGCCTGAGAAGCCAAGTTGTCTACAGCAAGGATCACGTGTGTAGGACAGTCTTGAGACTGGCTCTCTGGCTTTATCTTCAATTTGGACTCAAATTCACTAACCTCTGTGTTAAGGCATGACTCTCCAGGATCTTGGATAGCAGACATTCTAGAAAGTTTTTTACTGGTATCTAAACCCCCCATATGTGCATTTATGGTTTGGGGTTTTGTGAGCACATTGGTTCCCAAGATGGGTCTTGGCTGAAGAGTAGGAGGCTTGGCCTCCACTGCCTCCCTAGCCTTTTCAGACCTAAGATATTGGGGTCCTAAGTTCATCTTCAGCATTGCTACCCTATGGCAGGGGTCTTGTGAGGCCCAATCCTCACTCTCCTCTCTTGGCTCATTCCCAGCCATTGCTGAACTGGGACTCAGCTCTAGGCTGCTCTTCTCAGCCCATTCTGCAGAATCACTCTGCGGAGTTCTGCCCATGAGGTTGAGTGTGAAGGACTGAGAAGGTGGCCTGCTATCCTGTCCAGTCAGAGAGGCCTTTGAGGACCCCTGGTTGTCATCAGATGGGGTCCTTATCAGGGCCCTCTGGATTTCCCCATACATAGGTGAAGGGGCAAGGAGAGGCCTCTCCAGGGTGAGACCTGATTCTTCTGCTACAACTTTCTTTCCCAGACATGCCTGAGAAGGTCTTCTTCTCAGGGATTCAGCAAATTTGATTATTGAGGCAGTTCCAGACACACAGGTGGCTGAGGGGTTAAAGGCAAACTGCAGAATGGGCAAAGGTTGAACCTTTTTCAACTTAAATAGATTTATGGGCTTAAGAGCCTTGAGGGGTAGACCCCACCTGTGCCTCACCCAAAACCTTATAATATGTGCTTCCAGCACTTCTTGAATGTCTGGATTGAGGAAGGAAACCCTGTGGGAGGTGTTCACATATGGTCCCCAACACTTCAAGATTCCTAGGTTTCTGATTTCCTTGTGAGTGTTGGACTTCGGAAAAGCATGGTTGACTGCAAGCCAGGATTTGTGCACACTCACAGGGATCAAACTCCCACTGATCTTCCCCAACTTCCTACCCAAATGGTCTTTCAGGATGTTTTCTAGATTCTTATCTAAGCTCTTTAGCAAATCGCTCCCTGAGTCACTCATTGACAACCCCAAGTCACATTCTGACTCTTCAGAGCTTACTTCCTGAAACCCCATTAGGGAGCTTTCTGAGTCCCTGGAGAGATCTTTTGGGACCTTCCCCAAAATATACCCCAGGCCCTTGCCCATGCCCTGGCTTAGCTGGAACTCCACTTTCTGTGTATCCTTGTTGCTTTTACCTGCACATGCAGAGGGACGTGAGGGTCCACGCTTGCCCTTTGCCTGACATGTCCCTGGTAATTCACCTTGAAGCTGCCTTAGTTCCAGAGACTCTTGGATCTTACGGGGCAGCTCCCACCGGTGTTCAATAAGCCACTTTTGTAGGTGTTGCTCCAGTTGCTTACGGAGTTCAGCACTGATTGGAAAGTTCTCAGGAAGGAGGGAGACTGCCCAACTGTCCTCAGGAAGATTGGAAGTGAAGACACTAAAGACTTCTTGAGATCTTTTGATTACAGAGGATAAAGCCCACCCACTTTCTAGTTGCTTCTGCAACAAAGGCCATTCTGGATGTTGAATCTCAGGTGGGATGAGAAATTGTGACTTATCCTGGGCTATAGGGCAGGATACTTCACAGGCCTCAATCTGAGGTGGCGAAGGTGATAGGATTGGAAGAGAGGATTGGCGATGATCCTGGGTCAGGATCTGAGCCAGAGACGGTGGTTGAAATTGAGGTACAGATGAAACCAAGGGTTGAGATTGGAACTCCAGTTGGGACGGGGGCTGGGACTGAGAAAGCAGTGGAGATAGTTTACCCTGCATTTGAGTTGGGCAGGCACTTGAGATTCCATTGAATAAGAAAGAGGAAGACTGTGGCACTGAAGAGCCCTCAGAGATCCAGGCAGTAGCCACCAGAGATTCGCTGTGTAGAGAGGGGAGACCCCAGAAAAGTTGGTTATATTTCTGCTGTAGATGGTGTCCCAAGACCTTAGGATATGAGAGCTTCTGATGACCAGGCAGCTGCTCTGGTTTTCCTTTTGTACTCCAGAAGTGTTGTAGGCTTGTGTTCTGTTCAGGACTCAGTGACTTCAACATATTCCCCAAAGAATTCAGGTGGTAGTCTGGGCTCATTTGTTTTGGATATGATTCATCTTTTTCTTTTTCTTTCCAAATCTTGACCTTGACTCTCTTTGTGACTTGTATTTCCAGGAGCTTCTGATTATCTGAGCTCAGCAAAGAGGGGCTAGTAACTCCTACCTGTCTGTTGGTGGGGTTTCCCCAGAATGAGGCCTCTGGTGAGTGGTGGGAAAGGTGTTCTTGCTGAGACTCATAATTTGATGAGGTTGAGAGGCACAGGGCTTTGGCAGCAGTGTGCCACCATGACAAGGCTGAAATGGGACAACTTGAGTGGCCAAGGCCTGAGATGGCTGGAACAGCAGAAGCTGACCAAGGGGTGTGAGATGACCTCTGTGGAATGGTGCTCGGTGGGAATGCCAAGGAGTCACATTGAGGAAGAGTCAGAATAGAGTCTGGAGGTTGTGGGGCAGAGGAGGCTCTCAGAGGTGGAGGGCAGGCCTCTGAATTAAGGGGACATGGAGGCAGAGGGGAAAGAGCAAGTGGCTGGGGCAAAAGGCTGTTGAGGGGAAGGAAAGGCTCTGGTGGCGAAGAGGCACTCAGAGATGAGTGGGAATGAACAGAAACTGAAGAGGTCATTGAGCCAAGAAGTAGAGGGCGCTGAGTCAGAGGAACTGGGGTAGCCAACAGGAACATGGTGGGAGCAGCATCATCCATAGGCTCCCTGCATGGCTGGTGGGCTCCAGCAGGCACTGCTTTGCACACCTCACCAGGGATGTCTTGACATAAGAGTTGATGAAAGCCACCCTTGTCAGGGAGCCTCCCCAGGCAGCTGCAGGAGACAGGAGGCACAAGCTGCAGCTAGAAGCTGACAGGGCAAGGAGGGCAGGGCAGGCTGGGCAGGGATAACACCTGCAACCTACAGCCCTCCTCAGTCTCCATACTGATTTCACATTGCTCCTGCTATTCCTTACCCCAGAGCTTTATCCATACTTTGTTTCTGTGGCCCCCCTCCCAGGGTTCCCTATGGACCAGGGGTCAAATCATAAACTCTGGGACAAAGGAGGACCAAGGAAAAGGGGGAAAAGGGGAAAAATTCTTTACCTTTGCAGAAGTGAAATCAGACTGCGAGCTCCCTCCAGTTCTTTCAGGCAATTTCTGCAAGCTGGAAATAAGGAGGCTGGGTTACAGTAGTGAAAGTAGGGCCCTAAGTGTTTTAGGGGAGGCTGAGTGCAGGGTGGAGCTTTTAGGCTAAGCTTTTAGGGGGAGACTGTTGGGAGATTAGACTATGGAGCCCAAGCATCACTGTTCAAAGCCACATGATCCCTCACAGTGATGGCCAGGTTTATTATGGGGAGTACTTTGTCACTTACATTACCCCCCAGAGCCCTCACAACTGCCTTGTTGGGGAGAAAGGACAGGGGTCACCTCACAAAAGAATCTGAGTGAAGTTAAACCAGTTATCAACCCAGAGGTTCCACCTCTTGATCTAGGCATTAATGGTCTACTACCGCCCACACACCTCTGCCAGCTGACACCCATTTCAGCCTCTATCAACTTCCTACCAAGCATGGAATCTGGGAAATATACAGTAACTGATCTCCTTCCCAAGAGCCTCTCTGAGGGCTCTTTTTCCTGAAGGATGGTCTCTGCCCCTGGCATCCTTGGAGACCATGGAATTAGACCCTCAGGAGCAAGAGAGATGGAGAATAACTTGGCACATGTAGGGCTAAATGGCATAAGCTTACCTTTTAAAGCTCCACTTTTTTTCTTACTCTTGCTCCTCCTCCTCAGCTCCACTTGATGCTATGAGAAAAGATGAGGGGCTGGGACTCAATTATCTCTTCTCTCTAGATGATTCACAGATGCTCAGTGTTCATAATATGACTTTCTACATTTCTACATATAATGGAGCTCTGTGGCTTTCTTTTCTTTTATTCATCTTTAAAATGAATAAAATATTTTTAGTTTTTCTTCTTTGAAAAATGTAAACATGGATTTTCTATGTGAGATCACTATGAATTTCTTTCATCACTATTCCTCTACTCAAGAAATGCACACACACACACACACATACAGGTCCTTCTATGCTCCACTGGATAAGACTCTGTTTCCAGAGTTCAGACCCCCACTCTAGCCCTTTAGAGGCTCTCAGGTTCAGCACTGCCTTCAGATCAGCCCAACACAGAGGAAGAGCTCACCTGAGACACCTGCCACAGGAAGGGGAAAGTGGCTGGTAAAACAATGTTTAGGAGTCTGTTCTTCTGCAGACAATGAACTCAGTATACAGTCCTCACTCACTGGTCACTGAATCTGGGACTTTGCCCAGGAGACCTAGGGTCTGGAGATCTTGGGATAGAAACCCTTGTGCCCACTCTAAGCTTTGCCTGGCCTAGCTAGTCCCTAGAAGGATGATGTTCTATTCTTTCCTGAGATTTCCCATCTCACAAGACTCTCTAGATGATTTAGAAAAGTGGATATAAGAATAAGGAAAAAAAAAGAGATAATCCCTGTTGGGGTTTAGCTAAAGTTTCCTTACCTTCCTGATATTTCTATATTTCTTAGCTGGTGATAAGGATGGATTACTCTGAAAACAAGGGAGTAACAGAAGGAAGAGCCCCAGTCCACACAGGAAGGCAAAGATGGCATCAATCACCCAGGAGGTGGGACCAGAGCTCAGCCAGGAGGTACCAGTGCTTCTCAGAGAAAAGAAATTCTCCATCTTTGGAAATCTGTTGTCCTCAGGCAACTGAGCACTGGTAGTTCACTTGGGGACAGAGCTCTAGGCCTGCATCACAGAGCTAAAGCCTTATCACAAAGGGTTCCTGAGAATGGGGGAGCTGGCTAGAGCACCACCCCTCCCCCATCATTCAGTCCCACAGATCCCTGCACTTTCCCGAGCCTTCTAGATTCCACCTTCCAACTCTACTGTCATGTCAGAGAGACCTTAGCCAATTTTCTATTCATTCCATCTAGAACTCAGATATTACCTGGTCCCTTTGTCCATTAGGGGTCTTGACTCAGGGCCCACCAATTTTACAACCCTTGAAAATCTGAAGTTGACCCTAGAATTTTGGCTATTTCCCAGGGAAATTTTCTTTTGGAATTTTCTCTGTCCTCAACTCTAGTTTCCCATATAATGTTCTTGTCTTGTATAAACCCAAGCACATAATTTAAATTTCTTTTGCAGTTAGTTTTATGAATTTTAGTGTTTGCTTTGTCTCATTTTCAAAAGGACATATACACAAAAAATAAGATAATTATTCAAAATTCATAAATTAAAGTATGAAAGTTACTTTCTAAGTTTGTAACATTTATAATTCTAAAGTTAGTAAAGCTTTAAACTTTACTACAAAAACTTTTGGGACATGTGGATACATACACACATTCACAGACACATACACACACTTATCCTTTCACAAACCAATCCAGTATTTCCAAGTCCAAGAATCCACACTTTCCTACTGAAAACATTTTTTCATATGTTGTCTTGACCTGATTTTGTATTTTATTTTATTTGTGTTTTATTTTTATTTTTTAAATTTTCCACACAAGTTTTAAAACATGTTGTTTTAGTTCATTAGGGTTGACAAAATATAACAAAATACCACAGAACAGGGTGGATCAAACAACAGAAATGTATTTCTCACAATTCTGGAGTCTAAGTCCAAGATCAAGGTGCCAGTATGGTCACATTCTGGTGAAGTGCCTCTTCCTGGTTAATAGCACTTTTTCACTGTGTCCTCATATGGTGGGAAGGGGCTAGGAATCTATCTGGAGACTTTTTTGTAGGGCACAAATCCTCTCCACAAGGGCTCATAAACATGTTCCAATTATCTCATCTCCTTTTTCTTTAGGAGTTAGAATTTGAATATATGGATTTGGGTGAGAGGACACATACATTCAGACAAGTGCACATATGCTACACTCAGAAGTCAGGAATGGGTTAGTTTATTCATACTCCTTTATAATAATCTCACCTGAAATTAAAATTTTATCAAAATTTAGACTTAGGTCTTCTTTGTATTCATATTTGCCTTCTATATTTTCTTTATTACTTTATTTTCAATATGCTTTGTTTGATGGGTTTTTTGATATTTAAAATCTTATCTGATAATTTTAGCTTGATTAAATTAATTGCTGTTTTCTTTATGATTTATTTCTGCCATATTATTTTGATTATTTTCCATATTTTCTTTATTGTTTCTTTTTTCTTCTCTTTTTGCATCTCCCACTTTATAGATCAAATGTTCTTTTTGTTCAAAATTTGGAAGTTTTTAAAATCCTAATGGTTTTATAACATTAATTATATTAATTTCCTTTTCAGTTTCTTACATGTGTCAATACTCATATTATCTCAGCACACCAAAGAGTACTCTTGCCTCCTCTGATTTTGCTTTCTCTGTCATGACAGCCCTTATTTCATGAGGATATTACTGGAGTTTCGCTTCTGGGTTATTCTGTATATGCCACAATTTCATGTATTTTTTATGATACAGTAAACATCACTAACATCAACCCTTATGTCCACACACTTGCATGTTCCTACACTTATTTTTCATCCTCCTTGAGAATTTCCTCTAAGAATATCTTCCAACAGACTTATGTAAAATAAAGCTTTCCTTTTTTTCTTTTTTTAAATGTTTATTTTTGATAGAAACAGCATCAGTGGGAGGGGCAGAGAGAATGGGGACAGAGGATCCAAAGAAGGCTCCATGCTGAAAGCAGCAAGGCCAATGAGGGGCTCAAACCCACAAACAGCGAGATCATGACCTGAGGCAAAGTCCGAAGCTCAACCAACTGAGCCACCCAGGCACCCTGGCCTTATTTTCTGATAACATCTTTTTCTCTGCCCTCATATTTAAAAGATCTTGGCTGCATATAATTCAAAGCTTAAAATTTCTTTCCTTTCAATTCTTTAAATTCCATCCTTGTCTCCAACATTGCTGTTGAAAAGGCTTATATCAATCAAAATCACATTTTCTTTAAAGAATGATCTGACTTTTTATCATTTTAACAGGATGTTATAAAAAAAAGGAGTGTAAATCACTTTGCAACTATAAACTTAATTAATTTTATAGTTTAATTATAGTTTAAACCTAAGTAAATTTAATTCCTTTCAATATTAAAGGGTATTTAAGTACACAAGAAAATTAATTATTATACACCCACTTAATTTTAAAAAATTAAAAATAAACTTAATAAATAAGAGTCATTAGATTCAAGTACTTGGGATAGTGCAAAAGAAGAAACAAAGGTAAGATGATTGGAAGACTAAGTATACCAAGAAACCCTTTCCTAAAAATGTGTATGATAAAATATTTAAAAGCATCTCAGTATGACTGAGTATTGGGAATTATTGGGAAGGTGAAGATGGCAGTGGAGTAGTCCACTACAGTGGGTGGATGTGCCTGGCTTAAAGGTGCTCAGGTGGTAAAGTGGGACAGAATCCCAGAGTAACAGCTTGTGATCCCCCAGGGTCACAAGAAGAAAGGGTGGTGCCAACATGCTGTGCTTTGCCAGGCATAGGAGCAGGGACTGGGGCTGAGGGCAGCAAGCAAGAGTGCTGGCTTTCTACTCTGATTTGACATGAACACTGAACTGTTGCACGGTCATGCGACTGCTTTCTTCACAAGGCAAAAGCACAGTGAGACCCTCTCCCAGAGGAACAGAGTGGGTCTGCACCTCTGAAGTCCCTAAAATTTGGAGTTTTGAAACTCAGGCACATGCCTGAGATAAAAAAGCATGGACACAGGCAGGGTAAATGCACAGTTCCAATGGAAATTGGGGACAAAAGAGGGATGATTGATTGCTCTTCTGTGAAGGTTTCCTGAAGACGGGAAGTTACGATCTTTTAGATCTGGGGCTAAAGAGTGGGACATCACTATATTCTTCTCACCCATCAGCACTGAAAGACTTCAGGGAGAAAAAAAGCACCACTTACTGGATGTTGGAGCCATTTACACCAAGTCCCACACCCCTGCACCCTTTAGGCACACTTCCACTGAAATAAGTTAGCTTAAGAATCAGCACAGCAGGCCTCCCCAGAAGACCAGAACAAAAAACTCACCCACACCAAGTCTACTGATCAAAGTACTACAAAGCTTCAGTTCTAAGGGAAGTAGGAGCAGGCCAAAACACATCCCGGATCTAATTTGGGTTTTCTTTCATTTTTTGCTTTGTTTTTGTTTTATTGGAGGGGGGGGGGTTGTTTGTTTGTTTGTTTTGATTTTTTTCTTTCTTTCTTGTTTTCTTTTGTGGACAAAATGACGAGATGAAGAAATTCACCCAAAAGAAAGAACAGGAAGTAAAAATCACAGCCTGGAATTTAATCAATACAGATATAAGTAAGACGTCTGAACTAGAATTAAAACAATGATTATAAGGATACTAGCTGGGTTTGAAAAAAGAATAGAGGATACCAGAGAATTCTTTCCTGTAGAGACAAAAGAACTAAAATCTAGTCAGACTGAAATTAAAAATGTGATAACTGATGTGCAAACCTGAAAGGGTTCCATTACAGGGAGGATGGACAAGGCAGAGGAGTGAATTAGTGATATAGAAGATAAAATTATGGAAAATAATGAAGCTGAAAACAAGAGGGTAACAAAGGTCATGGATGACAAAGGCAGACATAAGGAACTCAGTGACTTACTAAAATGTAATAACATTCATATCATAGATATCCTAGAAGATGAAGAGAGAGAAAAAGGAGCAAAGGGTTTATGTAAACAAATTATTGCTGAATATTTCTCTAATCTGGGGAAGGACATAGACATCAAAATCCAAGAAGCACAGAGAACTCCCATTAAATTCAACAAAAGCCTACCATTACCAAGGCATGTCATAGTCAAATTCACAAAATTCACAGAGAAGGAAAGAATCCTGAAAGCAGCAAGGGAGGGGAAAGTCCTTAACTTGTAAAGGAAGACAGATCAGGTTCCAAGCAGATCTGTCCACAGAACTGTGGCAGGTCAGAAATGAGTAGCAGGCTATATCCAACATGCTGAATGGGGAAAATATGAGCCAGTAATTCTTTATCCAGAAAGTCTGTCTTTCAGAATAGAAGGAGAGATAGAGTTTCCCAGACAAACAAAAACTAAAGGAGTTAATAACCACTAAACTAGCCCTGCAAGAAATTTTAAGGGGGACTCATTGAGTGGAGAAAAACACAAAAACAAAAAAGACCAAAAGCAACAAAAACTAAAAAGGACCAGAGAACAACACTAGAAACACCAACTCTACAGGCAAAAAAAAAAAAAAAAAAAAAGAAAGAGAAAAAGAAAAAGAAAAAAGTCACTAAATTCATCTTTCAATAATCACTCTGAGGGTAAATGGACTAAATGTTCTAATCAAAAGAGATAGGGTATCACAATGGATAAAAAAAAAAAAATAATAAGACCCATCTCTATTTTGCTGGCAAGAGACTCATTTTAGACCTAAAGACACCTGTAGATTTAAAGTGAAGAAAGAGAAATTGCTATGGCTGAGGTCAAAGAGGTTGTTGCCTGCTTTCTCTTCTAGGGTTTTGATGGTTTCCTGTCTCACATTCAGGTTTTTCATCCATTTTGAGTTTATTTTTGTGTATGATGTAAGAAAGTGGTCTAGTTTCATTCTTCTATATGTCACTGTCCAGTTCTCCCAGCACCACGTGTTAAAGAGACTGTTTTTTTTTTCCATTGGATATTCTTTCCTGCTTTGTCAAAGATTAGTTGGCCATACTTTTGTGGGTCCAATTCTGGAGTCTCTATTCTATTCCATTGGTCTATGTGTCTATTTTTGTGCCAATACCATACTGTCTTGATGATTACAACTTTGTAATGGAGGGTAAAGTCTTGGATTGTGATGCCTCCCATTTTCGTTTTCTTCTTCAGTATTGGCTATTTGGGGTCCTTCGTGGTTCCATACAAATTTTAGTCTTGCTTGTTCTAGCTTTGAGAAAAACGCTGGTGCAATTTTTATTGGAATTGCATTGAATGTGTATATTGCTTTGGGTAGTATTGACATTTTAACAATATTTGTTCTTCCAATCCATGAGCATGGAATGTTTTTCCATTTCTTTGTGTCTTCTTTGATTTCCTTCATAAGATTTCTATAGTTTTCACCATACAGATCTTTTACATTTTTGGTTAGGTTTATTCCTAGGTATTTTATGGTTATTCATACAATTGTAAATGGGATAAGTTTATTTCTCTATCTGTTGCTTCATTATTGGTGTATAAAAATGCAGCTGAGGGGCGCCTGGGTGGCTCAGTCGGTTAAGCGGCTGACTTCGGCTCAGGTCATGATCTCGCGGTCCGTGAATTCGAGCCCCGCGTCAGGCTCTGTGCTGACACCTCAGAGCCTGGAGCCTGTTTCAGATTCTGTGTCTCCCTCTCTCGGACCCTCCCCTGTTCATGCTCTGTCTCTCCCTCTCTCTCAAAAATAAATAAAACGTTTTAAAAAAATGCAGCTGATTTATGTACATTGATTTTGTATCCTGTGACTTTGCAGAATTCATGTATCAGTTCTAGCAGACTTTTGGTGGAGTCTTTTGGATTTTCCATGTAGAGTATCATGTCGTCTGCCAAAAGTGAAAGTTTGATTCTTCTTTGCCAATTTTGATCCCTTTTATTTCATTTTGTTGTCTGATTGCACAGAGTCAACCCAAAATATCAATGGTATAAAAGCTGAGAAACCCTGCTTTAAAGGATATCTCTGACTTGCATCTTATTCCAATCTTTAGAAGCCAAATAAAGGATACATTTTCATTGAACACCTGCCACATGCACATCACTGTACTGAGCAACTGTTCATTATTATGCTATCCTTTTGAAAATTCTTAAAATTTAGGAAAACTCTTTCCTGGTGGAACCTTGACTGCCTTCAGTCACACCCCTGCCTCTCCATCAAACAGGCAGCTCATCTACAAACCTGGAGAATGTTCTTCCAAGCATGACTAGACTCAAACAGCTCTTCCATCTATCTCTGTCCACTTAGGCAGCCCTTCCACCTGCCTCATCCTCCCCATTGGGCTTTTAGCACAGAAGAAAAAAGAAACATATAACATCAGGAAATGAAATGAGTCCATAAATTGGTTCCTGTGTCCAGAAAGGAATATTCTTTTTTGTTGTTGTTATTTACTTATTTATTTGTTTGTTTGTTTATTTTTCTTCCATATTTTTATTTAAATTCTAGTTAGTTAACATACGGTGCAATATTGGTTTCAGGAGTAGAATTCAGCTATTCATCACTTACATACAACACCCAGTACTCCTCACAAGTGCCCTCCTTAATGCCCATCAATCATTTAGCCCATCCCCCCACCAACCTCCCTCCATCAACTCACAGTTCTCTATCATTAACAGTCTTTTACGGTTTGCCTCCCTTTCTCTTTATTTCCCCCACCTTCCATATGATTATCTGTTTTATTTTTTAAATTCCACATATGAGTGAAATCAGACACATAGGTTCTTTAGATGTCTATTTTAAAATACTTGAAAAGTCAAGACTTCCCTTGTCTTTTTCCAAAATTTCATTGTGGAAAATTTCAAACATATAGCACAGTTGAAAGAATTTGCAGAAAACACCCATATGTCCACAATTTACACTTTGCCTTTGAAATATCCTTACTTTAGCATGTCTACCCTTCTATACCTATCTATTTAGCCATGAATCTATATTTTTAATGAACTTTGTTTATAATTTTTCTTTTTTCTGGCATTTTTCCTGGCAGCTTTTATTTATTTGTTTGTTTGTTTGTTTAATTTAAATTCAAGTTAGTTAACATATAGTGTAGTCTTGGCTTCAAGAGTAGAATCCAGTGATTAATCTCTTACATATGAGACTCAGTGCTAATCCCAAAATGTGTCCTCCTTAATGCCCATCATCCATTTAACCCATCCCTCCATCCACCTCCCTTCCAGCAACCCTCAGTTTGTTCTCTTTAATTAAGAGTCTCTTATGGTTTGCCTCCCTCTCCGTTATCTTATTTTTCCTTCCTTTCCCCATGTTCATCTGTTGAGTTTCTCAAATTCCACACATGAGTGAAATCATATGTCTTTCTCTGACTGACTTTTTTCACTTAGCATAATACCCTCTACTTTCATTCATGTTGCAAACGGAAAGATTTCATTCTTTTTCATCACCAAGGAGTATTCCATTGTATAATGTAACACATCTTCTTAATCCATTGATCAGTTGATGGACATTTGGGCTCTTTCCATAATTTGGCCATTGTTGATAGCACTACTATAACATTGGGATGCATGTACCACTTCGAATCACAGTTTTGTATCCTTTGGATAAATTCCTACTAGTGCAATTGCTGGGTCATAGGGTAGTTCTACTTTTAATTTTTTGAGGAACCTCCATACTGTTTCCAGAGTGGCTGCACCAGTGTTCTTTCTCACCAACAGTGTAAAAGGGGTCCCCTTTCTCTGTATCCTTGGCAACATCTGTTCTTTCCTGAGTTGGTTATTTTAGCCATTCTGACAAGTGTGTGGTGGTATCTCATTGTGGTTTTGATTTGCATTTCAAATCAAATGGTATATCATGGGGTTTTGTATTGGTATATGATTGGTGGTATATCACTGTGGTTTTGATTTGCATTTTCCTGATGATGAATGATGTTGAGCATCTTTTCATGTGTCTGTTTGCCATCTGGATGTCTTCTTTAGAAGTGTCAATTCATGTGTTCTGCCCATTTCTTCACTGGATTGTTTTTGGGGTGTTGAATTTGATAAGTTCTTCCTAGATTTTGTATACTAACCCTTTATCCAATATGTCATTTGCAACTATCTTCTCCCATTCGGTCAGTTGCCTTTTAGTTTTGTTGATTATTTCCTTTACTGTGCAGAAGCTTTTTATTATCATGATGTCCTAATAGTTCATTTTTGCTTTTATCTCCCTTGCTTCTGGAGACATGCCAAGTAAGAATTTGCTGCAGCCTAGGTCAAAGAGGTTGCTGCCTGTTTTCTTCTCTAGGATTTTGATGGTTTCATGTCTTACATTTAAGTCTTTTATCCATTTTGAATTTATTTTTGTGTATGGTGTAAGAAAGTAGTCTACTTTCATTTTTCTGTATGTCACTGTCCCAGTTCTCCCATTTGCTAAAGAGACTCTTTTCCACTGAATATTGTCTCCTGCTTTGTTGAAGATTAGTTGTTCATTTATTTGTGGGGCAATTTCTGGGTTTTTAACCATTTGTAGTTAGTTTCAAGATCTGGTTTGAAGAATATTTTACCATTTATACTTTTTTTTAAGTTTTTATTTAAATGCCAGTTAGTTAACATACAACATAATATTAATTTCAGGTGTACAATATAGTGATTCAGTACTTGCATACAACACCAGGACCTCATCATGACAAGTGTACTCCTGAATCCCCACCACCTATTTAACCCATTCCCCCCCACCTACCCACCTTTGGTAACCATCAGTTGGTTCTCAATAGTTAAGAGTCTGTTTCTTGGTTTGCCTCTTTCTTTCATCTTTTCCCCCTTTGCTGGTTTGTTTTATTTCCCTTTCCTTTCCTTTTTTTTTTTTTTTTTTTTTTTTTTTGAGAGAGAGAGAGCAAGTGAGCATGAGTGGGGTAGAGGGTCAGAGAGAGAGAGAGAATCCCAGGCAGGCTCCATGCTCAGTGCAGAGCCTGACACAGGGCTCGATTCCACAACCCTGAGCCAAAGTCAAAAGTCGGACACTCAACTGACTGAGTCACCCAGGTACCCCTGTTTTATTTTTTAAATTCCACATCAGAGTGAAATCATATGGTCTTTGTCTTTCTTTGGGGTTTTATTCTCTGGAGAGGTCTTTGAGTTGCAGGATGCCAGGCACATACCCTGACCCTAACACACTTTCTTGATTTTACATTTTGTATTAGTTTGAAATAGCAAACAGTTATATCATTGTGAGTTTTTGAATCAGACTAACCTGGGTTTGATTCTTACCATTTAGCTGCTGTTTGAAGTTGGGTAACTTTCTTAGCTAGCATGATGCTCAGTTTCCTTACCTGTTAAATGCAGACAATAACCATTTTTCAGATATTTCTTTATGGATTAAATAAAATAATATATGTAAAAAATGGATCAAAGTTCTAGGCACATAAGAAGGACTCAATAAATCCTAGTTTCTTTTCTGGCTCAGGTTTTGAGGTCAGAAGTTTGGTTAGATTTTTGCTTTTCTGCACATCTAAGACATCTACAAGTTTCTTAGCATATTACATCTCCCTTGAAGAAATGCTTCATCTGTAACTTTTGTTAGAATTTTAAAAATATGTATACTTTAAGGAAAGAAATGTATTCTCTAGCAAACTCTTGTTCTGCATATTGTTATATATTTTCTAATTTGTGTTTTTAATCTCCAACATCTAAACACAGTATCAGACATCTAAACACAAGAACTCTATCTAATAACCTTTTGTGAATATACTTTTGTTTGTATGGTTGAGTATAAGAAAAGGATGCTGTCTTGCCAGGCAATCAGAAATGCCCTCTAACTCAAAAAATTCTTGCTCGCGTTCTAATTCTGTAAGGGTTTTAAAAAAATTGAACTCTCTTTGTTGCCAAAAGAAAAATACATTTCTCCACATCTTTTTCTTAGAGCATTTTATCATGAATACTTGTATTTGCAAATCTTTTGTCTTTTCCCTTTGATATGTAGGTTTTGTGCCCTTCTTTGCTTTTTGCTTCTTTCTTTTTTCATGCTCTGGGTTTGTCTTAGGCCATGCTTCTCTTCTTCCTCTTTTTACTTCTCCTTCTTTTTCTCTTAGTTACTTGTCATTTTGATATAATTTCAGACTTACAGGAAATTTTCAACAATACTACAAGGATCTCTTACATATTTTTATCCAGATTTACCAATTGTCTACATTTTGATCAACTTTAGTTATCATTATCTATCTCTCTGCATTTTGTTTTGAGTCACTTGAGAATAAGTTGCAGACATGGTGTCACTTTACCACTAAAAAAATACTTCTTTAATACTAATGATACCACTTTTTCTAGCAGCTTTTAAAGAAATTGTCTGTTTTTCCCCCATTTATTTATTCTTTTATACTTTTATATCATATTTATGTGAATATAAACTCATAGTTTCTCTTTTTGTGTGTGATAGTTTTAAAATCCACTCTCTTAGTAACTTTCCAATATGTAATACAGTATTATTAACTATAATAATACAGCAGGGTACAGCATAGATTCTTATTTTACCTCATGGATTGCAATCCATTACTATCATCATTTATTTTGGTATTCCAACGGTCCCAGATTTGGCTGGCTTCCATGTCTGTTTGATAGGTCTCTCATTTTTAAGTATTTCCTTACTTTCTGGTAAACCAGATTTCCAGGCTTATCTCATACTTTCCCTGCCTTGAATAAATCTTTTTTTTTAAGTGGACTATGGTTCATTTTAGTGGAGATTTGTACTTAGAAACCAAGGTCTGAACATTAATAGTGCTTACTGCTCCTGGTTTGTCATATCTCTTAGGCCTTTTTTTAAAAAGTTAGGAAATGTATGCATGTGTATATGTGTGTATATTTAAACATACTTCTTTTTATTTATTTTTATCTTATTTTTATTTTTTTATTATTTATTATTTTTTATTATGAAATTTATTGTCAAATTGGTTTCCATACAACACCCAGTGCTCATCCCAACAGATGCCCTCCTCAATGCCCATCACCCACTTTCCCCTTCCTCCCACCCCCTTCAACCCTCAGTTTATTCTTAGTTTTTAAGAGTCTCTTATGGTTTGGCTCCCTCACTAACTTTTTTTTTCTTCCCCTCCCCCATGGTCTTCTGTTAAGTTTCTCAGAATGAAATATGGCCTCTTGTAGCAACATGGATGGAACTGGAGAGTGTTATGCTAAGTGAAATAAGTCATACAAAGAAAGACAAATACCACATATTTTCACTCTTATGTGGATCCTGAGAAACTTAAACATACTTCTATTTCTCTCCATATTTATATCTATCTACCTATCTAATCAATTATCATGTCTTTACCTATCTATATTTCTATCTACCATTATCTATCTAAAAGATCATAATCCTACAGATGTTTCCATTTCCATTCTGACATCATAGGGTATAATCCATTAAGTATGTTCTTTTGTGTCTGGCTTCTTTCACTTAGAATAAAGTTTGTGAGCCCTGCTCGTTTGTGTATCGCTTGGAACACAACCGTTTTCCTTTTTCTTTTTTAAGTTTTTATTTACTTATTCTGAGATAGAGAGAGAGAGAAAGGGAGAAAGAGAAAGAAAGCACAAGTAAGGGAGGGACAGAGAGAGAGGGAGAGAGAGAGATAATCCCAAGGAGGTTCTGGACTGTCAGTCCAGAGCCCGATGTTGGGCTTAAACTCAGGAACCATGAGATCATGACCTGAGCTGAAGTCAGATGCTTAACATACTGAGCCACCCACGCACCCCCTAGAACACAACTGTTTTCAGTATGTAGGTCTCATTCTTATGAGTATACGTTTTAATCAGGTTATAAATATTTTATTTCTATTTTCCTTAATCAAATATATATTTTGAATGAAAATTTAAAATGTTGGAGTTTTGTCTAAATAATATCGTAAATAATTTCTTGGCTTTTCCAAGTTCTGAATCTGTCATACCTTGAAACTAATCAGAAGCATATAAAGCATTTTAACATTTAACGTGAAAAAATGTTTTTCAGAAGTAGCAGCATTCACATTACTACAGGTAAAGCCATGTGCTAAATTGAGATTTTTAAATTTTACATGTTTCTACTCTCTCAAGAATAACTGAGCTTGTGCATGCCATTTAGTGTTTGAACCTAGATGCTATCAAATGATAAAACAACAACAAAATAAAATATTATTTCCTGATGTTATCAATCTGTCAGAATCAAGTTTATTTTCAAAGATGAAGGATCTCTGTGAGAGAATCTCTCCATCTTTCTATAGTTCACAGCTCTTAATAATTTAAGAACCATTAGAGTAACTTTACTCGAATTAGACATTGCCATTAAAAACCAAAGGAAAAAGGAATTGAATTTTATAAAGAGTGAATGGAAATGTAATATAAAATATATCAAGGCAGATATTTTCTTTTTCCAGAAATTTTCATAGCAAAGTAGGACACAGCAAACACACTTTGAAATGTTAGAAAGAAGCTGGCATTCAGATAACTGGGTCTCTAGTTAATCTGCTCTATTCCTAATTAGTTGTATGACCTTGAGTAAGCAGCTGCAGTTTTACTTATTTATTTATTTATTTATTTATTTATTTATTGGATTTCAGTCCTTCTGATCTAAGAGATTTGGAGAGGCAGGAATCCAAAGTGTATGATCTACATGAGCTTGATGGCCCATGCGATGTTCAAGCACTGAAGGGAGAGAGGAGCAAAATCAAAAGCATGAAACGTTGAGACCAAATCTCTTTAGCCTGATTGTACAGGGAGCTTAAATGCCCTGTGAGATAATGAAAAAGCCTTAGTCCTTATTGTGATACTTGACATAACTGTAACACTCTAGTATACTAGGCAAAGCCTCTTCCCTGCATTGGTTAATGGTAAGATGCCTGTAAAAACACTCTTTCTCTCAAATTTCTGAATCTAGTTTAGAAAAGAAGTAGGAAGTATTTCCTTAACTGCTACACTATTTGAAGCTCTTGATGCATTTTTCATTTCATTACCAGATTCTTCTTCTTGAAATGTTATTTCCCTCCTAGTTTTAATCAGTGTTTGTTGAACACCAGTACTGGGCCCTGGGGATACCATGGTGAGCTAATTGTGATATCTGTGCCCTCTTGGAGTTTACATTTTAGTGGGGGGGGGGGATAGGAAGACAGACAGACACACACACACACACACACACACACACACACAAGTCTGAAATAAAGCTCAGTGGGTCAAGTACCACGATGAGATCCTTTTGCAATAAGGAAACTAGTGTGTGGGTTGTCAGTCATTGGAGGCCTGCTGGAAGAGTCTGGATCTGAGCTGAGAGCTAACGGTAAGGGTTTAAGGGCAGGAGGGTGTCCCTTCCTGGAAGTTAGTACTCTTCAAAGGGAGATAAGAATGTGCAGACCTCAATGTTCTCAGCAAAGACGGGGGTAGTAAACAGCTCAGAGTTCTATTGAGAAATTGCCAGGGGCCAGACCCTTCATGCCGGGCCTTCTAGGTCTGGTTAGAACAGTGGATCTTGTGTCCTAGGGATAGAAGGGGGTCATTGACAGGCTGATGGGTAGCTCGGTGTTGATCTCCTGGAAAGGGCATTTTATTCTGTATTTGTCACAGGTCTATGGTTACAAAGAATACAGTTTTACATTCATACTCTTAAGAATCTACAATTGAAAAGGGAAGAATAATTTGGGATTGTGAAAAAAATAAGGTTTCTTTTTAAAGGAGGATGTATATGATCCAGAGCTAGAGAGCAGGGGTAACTCTGTCTTTATTGTGCCTAGGCTTCTCCCTGCATCTTCTCTATCAGTTATGGTGAGGGTGGTGATAATGGTGATGATGGTAAATAATATGATGATAAATAGGACAGAGTAAAGATGAAGGAGGAAGAATTTATGAGCCCATTCTAAGGAAGTCACAGCACAAAGTTTCCTGACAATTTCTTTAGCCTATTATGTATGTATGTATGTATGTATGTATGTATTTCATTCTTTTTGATTGCCGAGTAATACTTCATTGTATATATATATATATATATATATATATATATATATGCCACTTCTCTATCCATTCATCCATTGATGGACATTTGGGCTCTTTCCATATTTTGGCTATTGTTGATAGAGCTGCTATAAACTTTGGGGTGCATGTGTCCTTTCGAAACAGCATACATGTATCCCTTGGATAAATGCCTAGTAGTGTAATTCCTGCATTGTAGGGTAGTTCTATTTTTAATTTTTTGAGGAACCTCCATACTGTTTTCCAGAGTGGCTGCACCAGTTTGCATTCCCACCAACGATGCAAAAGAGATCGATCTTCTTTCTCCACATCCTCGCCAATATCTGTTGTTGCCTGAGTTGTTAATGTGAGATGGTATCTCATTGTGGTTTCAATTTGTATTTTCCTGATGATGAGTGATATTGAGCATTTTTTCATGTGTTGGTTGGCCATCCAGGTGTCTTCTTTGGAGAAGTGTCTATTCAAGTCTTTTGCCCATTTCTTCACTGGATTATTTGTTTTTTGGGTGTTGAGTTTTATAAGCTCTCTATAGATTTTGGATACTAACCCTTTAGCTGATACTTCGTTTGCAAATGTCTTCTCCCATTCCATCAGTTGCCTCTTAGTTTTGCTGATTATTTCCTTCGCTATGCAGAAGCTTTTTATTTTGACGAGGTCCCAATAGTGCATTTTTGCTTTGGTTTCCCTCACCTCTGGAGACGTGTTGAGTAAGAAGTTGCTGTGGCCAAGGTCAAAGAGGTTTTTGCCTGCTTTCTCCTCTAGGATTTTGATGGTTTCCTGTCTTACGTTTAGGTCTGTCATTCATTTTGAGTTTGTGTTTGTGTGTGGTGTAAGAAAGTGGTACAGGTTCATTTTTCTGCATGTCACTGTTCAGTTTTATCAGCACCATTTGCTGAAGAGACTGTCTTTATTCCATTGGATATTCTTTCCTGTTTTGTCCAAGATTAGTTGGCCATACGTTTGTGGGTCCATTTTGGGGTTCCCTATTCTGTTCCATTGATCTAAGTGTCTGTTCTGTGCCAGTACCATACTGTCTTGATAATTACAGCTTTATAATACATCTTGAAGTCCGGGAGTGTGATGCCTCCAGCTTTGGTTTTCTTTTTCAAGATCGCTTTGGCTATTCGGGGTCTTTTCTGGTTCCATAGAAATTTTAGGATTGTTTGTTCTAGCTCTGTGAAGAATGCTGGTGTTGTTCTGATAGGTATTGCATTGGATATGTAGATTGCTTTGGGTAGTATTGACATTTTAACAATATTTGTTTTTGCTATACAGGAGCATGGGATATTTTTCCATTTTTTTGTGCCTTCTTCAGTTTCTTTCATAAGCTTTCTACAGTTTTCAGTGTGTAGATTTTTACCTCTTTGGTTATGTTTATTTCTAGGTATTTTATGGTTTTTGGTGCAAGTGTAAATGGGATCGATTCCTTGATTTCTGTTACTTCATTATTGGTATATAGGCATACAATTGATTTCTGCGCATTGATTTTATATCCTGTGACTTTGCTGAATTCGTGGATCAGTTCTAGCAGTTTTTTGGTGGAATCTTTTGGGTTTTCCATATAGAGTATCATGTCATCCATGAAGAGTGAAAGTTTGACCTCCTCCTGGCCAATTTAGATGCGTTTTATTTCTTTGTGTTGTCTGATTGCTGAGGCTAAGACTTCCAATACTATGTTAAATAACAGAGTGAGAGCGGATATCTCTGTCTTGTTCCTGACCTTAGGGGGAAAGCTCTCAATTTTTCCCCACTGAGGATTATATTGGCATCGTGTCTTTCATATATGGCTTTTATGGTCTTGAGACATGATCCTTCTATCCTCACTTTCTTGAGGGTTTTTATCAAGAAAGGATGCTGCATTTTGTCAAATGCTTTCTCTGCATCTGTTGGAAGGATCATGTGGTTCTTGCCCTTTCTTTTATTGATGTGATGCATTAAATTAATTGTTTTGTGGATATTGAACTAGCCCTGCATCCCAGGTATAAATCCTACTTGGCCGTGGTGAATAATTCTTTTAATGTATTGTTGGATCCAGTTGGCTAATATCTTGTTGAGGATTTTTGCATCCATGTTCATCAGGGAAATTGGTCTGTAGTTCCTTTTAGTGGGGTCTTTTCTGGTTTTGGAATCAAGGTAATGCTGACTTCATAGAATGAGTTTGGAAGTTTCCTTCAATTTCTATTTTTTGGAACAGCTTCAAGAGAATAGGTGTTAATTCTTCCTTAAATGTTTGGTAGAATTCCCCTGGAAAGCCATCTGGCCCTGGACTCTTGTTTTTTTGGGAGATTTTTGACTACTAATTTGATTCCATTCCTGGTTCCAGGTCTGTACAACTTTTCTGTTTCTTCTTGTTTAAGTTTTGGTAGTTTATATGTTTATAGTAATTTGTCCATTTCTTCCAGGTTGCCCATTTTATTGGCGAATAATTCCTCATATTTTCTTATTATTGTTTGTATTTCTGCTGTTTTGGTTGTGATCTCTCCTCTTTCATTCTTGATTTTACTTATTTGAGTCCTTTCTTTTTTCCTTTTGATCAAACTGGCTAGAGGTTTTTCAATTTTGTTAATTCTTTTTTTTTTTAATTTTTTTTTTAACATTTATTTACTTTTGAGACAGAGAGAGACAGAGCATGAACAGGGGAGGGGCAGAGAGAGAGGGAGACACAGAATCTGAAACAGGCTCCAGGCTCTGAGCTGTCAGCACAGAGCCGGACGCGGGGCTTGAACTCACGGACCGCGAGATTGTGACCTGAGCCGAAGTCGGACGCTCAACCGACCAAGCCACCCAGGCGCCCCTCAATTTCGTTAATTCTTTCAAAGAATCAGCTTCTGGTTTCATTGATCTACTGTTCTACTGTTGGTTGGTTGGTTTTGATAGCATTAGTTTCTGCTCTACTCTTTATTATTTCCTATCTTCTGCTGGTTTGGGTTTTATTTGCTGTTCTTTTTCTAACTCTTTAAGGTGTAAGGTTAGAATGTGTATCTGAGACCTTTCTTCCTTCTTTAGAAAGGCCTGGGTTGCTATATACTTCCTTCTTATGACCACCTTTGCTGTGTCCCAGAGGTTTTGGGTTGCAGTATTATCATTTTCATTGGCTTCCATGTATTTATAAATTTGCTCTGTAACTTCTTGGTTAGCTCATTCATTCTTTAGTAGGATGTTCTTTAGTTTCCAAGAACTCTGTGGAAATCTTTCCACATTTTTTCTTGTGGTTGATTTTGGGTTTCATAGCGTTGTGGTCTGAAAATATGCACAGCGTGATCTCAATCTTTTTGTACTTGTTGAGGGATGATTTATGTCCCAGTATGTGATCTATTCTGAAGATTGTTCCATGTGCACTGGAGAAAAAGCGTATTCTACTGCTTTAGGAGGGAATGTTCTATATATGTGTGTTAAATCCATCCAGTCCAGTGTGTCATTCAAAGAAAATTTTTCCTTGTTGATTTTCTGTTTAGATGATCTTTCCATTGTTGTAAATGAGGTGTTGAAGTCCCCTACTATTAGGTACTATTATCAATGAGTTTCTTTATGCTTGTGATTAATTAATTTATATATTTAGGCGTCTCCACATTTGGATCACAAATATTTACAATTGTTAGAACTTCTTGGTGGATATATCCTTTAATTATGATATAATGCATTTTTCTTATCTCTTGTTGCAGTCTTTATTTTAAAAACTAGATTGTCTGATGTAAGTATGGCTACTTCAGCTTTCTTTTGGCCATCATTAACATGAGAGATGGTTCTCAATACCCTTACTTTCAATCTGAAGGTGTCTTTAGGTCTAAAATGTGTCTCTTGTAAACAGCATATAGATGGATCTTGTTTTCTTATCCATTCTGTAACACTATCTGTTGATTGGAGCATTTAGTCCAGTGATGTTTAGAGTATTGAAAGATATGAATTCATTGCCATTATGTTGCCTGTAGAGTTGGAGTTTCTGGTGGTGTTCTCTGGTCATTTATAGTCTTTGTTGCTTTTGATCTTTTTTTTTTTTTTTTGCCCCTGTCTTTTCTCCCCTCAGAGAGCCCCCCTTAAAATTTCTTGCAGAGCTGGTTTAGTAGTCACGAGCTCCTTAAATTTTTGTTTGGGAAACTTTTTATCTCTTCTTCTATTTTGAATGACAGCCTTGCAGATACAAAATTCTTGCCTGCATATTTTTCCAATTCAACACACTGAATACATCCTGCCACTCCTTTCTGGCCTGCCAAGTTTCTGTGGATAGGTCTGCTGCAAACCCGATCTGTCTTCCCTTGTAAGTTAAGGACTTCTTTTTCCCTTGTTGCTTTCATGACTCTTTCCTTGCTTATTTTGTGAATTTGACTATGATATGCTTGTTGATGGTCGGTTACTTGTTGAATCTAATGGGAGTCCTCTGTGTTTCCTGGATTTTGATGTCTGTGTCTTTACCCAGGTTAGGAAAGTTTTCCATTATGATTTGCTTACGTAATTTCTACCCCTTTTTCTCTCTCTTTATCTTCTGGGACCCCTATGATTCTGATGTTGTTCCTTTTTAATGAGTCACTGAGTTCTCTAATTCTCAAAACGTGCTGTTTAGCTTTAGTCTCCCTCCTTTTTTCTCCTTCATTGTTCTCCATAAGTTAGCCCTCTGTAATGCTGATTCACTGCTCTGCCTCATCCATCCTTGCTGCTGTGGCATCCATTCATGATTGCAGCTTGACAACATTATTTATTTCATCCTGACTAGCTTTAATCTCTGCAGAAAAGGATTCTAATCTATTTTCTTTATCTATCTAATCTATTCTCTTTATCATGATTCTAAATTCTGGTTTAGACATCTTGCTCGTATCTGTATTGATTAAGTTCCTGGCTGTCATTTCTTCCTATTCTTTCTTTTGGGATGAATACTTTCATTTTGTCATTTGACAGAAGAAAAGGAATTAATAAAGTTAAAAAACATAAATATTAAAGATTAAAAACAACACAAAAAATCAACCAAAAATGCTAGATCCTAGGTGTGTTTGGTTTGGTTATTGAAAGAAGCTGGATAGAATAGAGAAAAAAGGGAAAGAAAATAAAAAGGAAAAAAAAGGAAAAAGTTTGAAAATTTGGAAACATGAATACAATAAAATAGTATACAATGAGATGATGAGGGTAAAATGGAATTTTATAAATTTACAAAAGAGTAAAAGATATATTAGAAAAATTAAAGAAAAGTGTTTCTAATACAAATGGAAAATAAAAATATTTTTTTTTCTTTTTCTATCTGTATTCAAGAATAAGAAAAGAAAAAAAAACTGAATAGATGGACCAGCAAACAGACTGAAATATGATTGAAATTTCTTTGGCTTCCCTTAGAATTAGAACTATGAAGGACTTTATAGTCTGTAAGCTAAGCAGGCAGAGACACTTGTGTTGTTCCTTAAAGTCAAGGATAAATAACACCTACTAAACAATGAATGGGTCAACCAGACAATTAGAGAAGAAATTTAAAAATATATAGAAACAAATGAAAATGAAAATACAGCAATCCAAACGCTTTGGGATGCAGCGAAGGCAGTCCTGAGAGTAAAATACATTGCGATCCAGACCTATCTCAAGAAACAAGAAAAATCCCAAATACAAATTCTAGCAGCACACCTAAAGGAAATAGAAGCAGAACAGCAAAGACACCCCAAACCCAGCAGAAGAGAAATAATAAAGATTAGAGCAGAAATAAATAATATAGAATCTAAAAAAACTGTAGAGCAGATCAATGAAACCAAGAGTTGGTTTTTTGAAAAAATCAACAAAATTGCTAAACCTCTAGCCAGGCCTCTCAAAACAGAAAAAGAAGAGGACCCAAATAGATAAAATCATGAATTAAAATGGAATTATTACAATCAATCCCTCAGAAATACAAGCAATTATCAGGGAATACTATGAAAACTTATATTCCAACAAAATGGACAACCTGGAAGAAATGGACTACTTCCTAAACACCCACACACTTCCAAAACTCAAACAGGAAGAAATAAAAAGCTTGAACAGACCCATAACCAGTGAAGAAGTTGAACCAGTTATTAAAAATCTCCCAACAAATAAGAGTCCAGGACCAAATGGCTTCCCAGGGGAATTCTACTAAACATTTAAAACAGAGATAATACCTATCCTTCTCAAGCTGTTCCAAAACATAGAAAGGGAAGGAAAACGTCCAGACTCATTTTATGAAGCCAGCATTAATTTGATTCCCAAACCAGACAGAGACCCAGCAAAAAAGAGAACTACAGGTCAATATCCCCAATGAATATGGATGCAGAAATTCTCAACAAGATACTAGCAAATCGAATTCAAAAGCATATAACAAGAATTATTTACCATGATCAAGTGGGATTCATTCCTGGGCTTCAGTACTGGTTCAGTATTCACAAATCAACGTGATACATCACATTAATAAAAGAAAAGATAAGAACCATATGATCCTGTCAATCGATGCAGAAAAAGCATTTGACAAAATTCAGCATCCTTTCTTAATAAAAACCCTCGAGAAAGTCAGGATGGAAGGAACATACTTCAACATCATAAAAGCCATTTATGAAAAGCCCACAGGGGATCAAGAACACGACAGGGATTTCCACTCTCACCACTGTTGCTTAACATAGTGTTGGAGGTTCTAGCATCAGCAATCAGACAACAAAAGAAAATCAAAGGCATCAAAATTGGCAAAGATGAAGTTAAGCTTTCAATGTTTGCAGATGACATGATATTATACATGGAAAACCCAATAGATTCCACCAAAAGTCTGCTAGAACTGATACATGAATTCAGCAAAGTCACAGGATACAAAATCAGTGTACAGAAATCAGTTGCATTCTTATACACTAATGAAGCAACAGAAAGATAAATAAACTGATCCCATTCACAATTGCACCAAGAAGCATAAAATACCTAGGAATAAACCTAACTAAAGATGTAAAAGATCTGTATGCTTAAAACTATAGAAAGCGGGGCGCCTGGGTGGCGCAGTCGGTTAAGCCTCCGACTTCAGCCAGGTCACGATCTCGCGGTCCGTGAGTTCGAGCCCCGCGTCGGGCTCTGGGCTGATGGCTCAGAGCCTGGAGCCTGTTTCCGATTCTGTGTCTCCCTCTCTCTCTGCCCCTCCCCCTTTCATGCTCTGTCTCTCTCTGTCCCAAAAATAAATAAAAAACATTGAAAAAAAAAAAAAAAACTATAGAAAGCTTATGAAGGAAATTGAAAAAGATATAAACAAATGGAAAAATATTCTGTGCTCATGGATTGGAAAAATAAATATTGTTAAAATATGAATACTACCCAAAGCTATCTACACATTCAATGCAATCCCAATCAAATTGCACCAGCATTCTTCTTGAAGCTAGAACAAGCAATCCTAAAATTTATATGGAACCACAAAAGGCCCCAAATAGCCAAAGTAATTTTGAAGAAGACCAAAGCAGGAGGCATCACAATCTCAGACTTTAGCCTCTACTACAAAGCTGTAATCATCAAGACAGCATGGTATTGGCACAAAAACAGACACATAGACCAATGGAACAGAATAGAAACCCCAGAACTAGACCCACAAACGTATGGCCAACTCATCTTTGACAAAGCAGGAAAGAATATCCAATGGAAAAAAGACAGTCTCTTTAACAAATGGTGCTGGGAGAACTGGACAGTAACATACAGAAGGATGAAACTAGATCACTTTCTTACACCATTCACAAAAACAAACTCAAAATGGATGAAGGACCTGAATGTGAGACAGGAAACCATCAAAACCCTAGAGGAGAAAGCAGGAAAAAACCTCTCTGACCTCAACTGCACCAATTTCTTACTTGACACATCCCCAAGGGCAAGGGAATTGAAAGCAAAAATGAACTATTGGGACCTCATCAAGATAAAAACTTCTGCACAGCAAACAATCAACAAAACTAAAAGGCAACCAACGGAATGGGAAAAGACATTTGCAAATGACATATTGGACAAATGGCTAGTATCCAAAATCTATAAAGAGCTCACCAAACTCCACACCTGAAAAACAAATAATCCGGTGAAGAAATGGGCAGAAATCATGAATAGACACTTGTCTAAAGAAGACATCCAGATGGCCAAAAGGCACATGAAAAGATGCTCAACATCGCTCCTCATCAGGGAAATACAAATCAAAACCACACTCAGATATCACCTCACACCAGAGTGGCTAAAATGAACAATCAGGAGACTATAGATGCTGGAGAGGATGTGGAGAAACGGGAACCCTCTTGCACTGTTGTTGGAAATGCAAACTGGTGCAGCCGCTCTGGAAAACAGTGTGGAGGTTCCTCAAAAAATTAAAAATAGACCTACCCTATGACCCAGCAATAGCACTGCCAGGAATTTACCCAAGGGATACAGGAGTCCTGATGCATAGGGACACTTGTACCCCAATGTTTATAGCAGCACTTTCAACAATAGCCAAATTATGGAAAGAGCCTAAATGTCCATCAACTGACGAATGGATAAAGAAATTGTGGTTTATATACACAATGGAATACTGCGTGGCAATGAGAAAGAATGAAATATGGCCCTTTGTAGCAACGTGGATGGAAATGAGTGTTATGTTAAGTGAAATAAGTCACACAGAGAAAGACAGATACCATATGTTTTCACTCTTATGTGGATCCTGAGAAACTTAACAGAAGTCCATGGAGGAGGAGAAGAAGAAAAAAAAAAGAGGTTAGAGAGGGAGAGAGCCAAAGCATAAGAGACTCTTAAAAACTGAGAACAAACTGAGAGTTTGTGGGGGGTGTGAGGGAGGGGAGTGTGGGTGATGGGTATTGAGGAGGGCACCTTTTGGGGTGAGCAATGGGTGTTGTATGGAAACCAATTTGACAATAAATTTCATATTAAAAAAATAAAAAATAAAAAAATAAATTAAAAAGATATTTTTTAAGATATAATCTTTATGCCTGCATGAATTACTGCTTGCCTATTTCTTTCAGGTTGTGACTTAAGTCATAAAAAAATAATAGGGGCACCGGGGTGGCTCAGACAGTTGAGCATCCAATTCTTGATTTTGGCTCAGGTCACGATCTCACAGGTTTGTGAGATTGATCCTCGCATCAGGCTCTGTGCTGACAGTGCAGAACCTGCTTAGGATTCTCTCTCACTCTCTTTCTGTCCCTCCACTGCTTGTTCTCTTTCTTTCTACTCTATTTCTCTCTCTCTCTCAAAATAAATAAATAAATAAACTTTAAAAAAATAATAAAAATTTATTTTTCAGACTTCTGTTTATGATCAATTTGGCTTTATAGGTGACCACTGAAAAGTAAGATATATTTGATTTATATTTTTGTGGATGGAATACATATTGAAATCTTTTAGGCCTCAGTTATTTTCAGGATCATATTTCCATAATTTTAAAACCATCAAGAAGACTAATGCAAAAGTGGTGAAGGAAAAATTAGCAATGCTAGAGTCCAAAAGCTCCAACAGAAAATCCCCAGCTGGGGGCACCTGGGTGGCTCAGTTGGTTAAGCATCCAACTTTGGCTCAGGTCATGATCTTGTGGTTCATGGGCTTGAGCCCCGCATTGGGCTTTATGCTGACAGCTCAGAGCCTGGAGCCTGCTTCAGATTCTGTGTCTCCCTCTCTCTCTGCCCCTCCTCTGCTCATTCTCTGTTTCTCTCTCTCTCTCTCTCTCTCTCTCTCTGTCAAAAGTAAACAAACATTAAAAAAAATTTTTTTTAAGCCCCAGCTGGATCTTAGACATTGTCACTGATATGGATAGGCACTAGGAGCAGAAAGCTGCATTCCTTCCCACAGTGCTTGGGGGTGGACACTGTCCACTGTGAAAATAAAGGTCATGGCACAGCCCAGGGAAGTCTTTCTATAAAACCTAGTCAGTTTTCTCTGAAATCAGGATAAGAAAAATTTATCACTTAAATATAAAAATGATAAATTGAAAAGACAATATTTTGTCATCATTTTCAAAAAGACATAAACTTGTAAACATAAAAAAATGCTTAGAGAAATTTAGAGGAAAAAGATTTTATATTTCATGTAAGAAACATTTTTTTTCTGTAGTCTCAGCTAATATGTGATTATAATGTAATTTCTTAAGAAACAGACAATTTTTCTGTCTGGTTATAACACTTGCAAGTGAACAAACACTTCTATTATCAGTTGCATATTACATCTCTTGACAATACTCTTTTTCCTAATGAAATTAGCTCTTTAAAACACTGGCATAATTTTGTCAAACCATTATTTTTGGAGTTAAAATCACATTTTAGAGGAGAGAAAGGAAGGTAGAAAGGAGGGAAGGAAGAAGGGAGAGAAGAAGGAAAATTATTAAGGCTTACTGTATGACCAGCCAGTTCTCCTGGTAGTTTGTCTTTAATCTCTGAATAAACAAGTAGGATTTATCCGAGCAACACAGTTAACACTATGGACTCCAAAGACTATATATATATATATATATATATATATATATATATATATATGAGACCTCCAAAATCTCATGAGAATTTAGTAGTGATGGCCAGGAGGCAGCTTGGGGCTAAGCATGGCTATTCTCTGTCACAGCACCACTGACTGGGTCCTTGAAGATGCCAACAGTCGTAGGCAGTTTCTGGTCTGCCCTCTGCACTTCACTGGCCAAGACCATAATCATGATGAATGGGAAATATAAAACAGGGAGATCATGAGCCATTCTGGAGTAGGGCACAGAGTTGTGTTGGTTTGTGAACTGAGTTATGTGTGTTCAGCAGCTGAGGGGTCCATGTGCATGGAGCCTGAATCTACAGAGGCTGTGACTCTAGAGATGTGTATGGAGCCCTGCACTCTGTGTCCCAGTTGTGTGCATAACACCTGTGCTCAGAAGGCCTCCCTGTGATTGTCTATTATTATCTGACAAATTCATGCCATGACCATTATTTTTGTTTGTTCACTTAATAAATATTTATAAAACACTTGTTAGGCATTTAAGAATAAAAGTTCCTACTTGTGTGGAGCCTACACTTGTGAATGCATTATATTTTTGGAGTTATTACTTTATTATTATTACTGAGATTCCTCAACTTGAGAATGCTGGTGTGAAGTCTATATCTTAGTGAGGCACTCATGTCATTCAAGTTAAGTTAGAGGAACAGAATCTCCCTTTAAAAATAGGGCAAAGCCTCAAAGACAGCAGCTCCCCCTGACTTGTCAGTGGCTTCTGATAGGGATGTGATGAGAGATCTTTAGCTTATACATCCAGCTTCTGTGGTTCAATGCATTTTGGACACTCCAGGTCAGGGTGACCCTAGACAAGCATTCAGGTACTGGCTTCCTTGATCCTATGGGAAATGTGTCACACATCAGCCACAAAGCCCAAATGTTCAAAGCCAGCATTGAACTAGTGAAGATTTGAGACATGATTATCAGCTTTAAGACACAACAGTCACCACCACCAACCTTCCCCCCCCACCCCCCCACCCCCCCACCCCCGCCAAAAAGTAAGGTTTAGTTCCCACCACCCAGAACAATAGATTTCATGGAGTTAGAAACAAGCTGAGACTTCCCTACTCCAGCACTAAGAACCAACATGTAGCCCCCTGGGTGGAGAGGAGGGCTTTATGCCAGATAGCTGGTCAGCATGACCACTTTCTCCCTGCTACCCTTTCCATATGGGTTAGACTTGGGTAAGACCAGCAGTGCTGGCCAGTGGGAGAAAAAGTACGACTTTTAAATGGTGCATGTTGCAAACTATTTCCTCTTCCCCACCTGCTGATGTTACCCAAAGGTTCTCCTACTGCAGTGTTCCATGGGGTTGGATCCAAATGAACCTCTGATGTGCTAGCTCCTGAGGTTGCTATTTTAACCCCAAATATGGCAGAAAGGCTAGAGAAGGATGAAGCTCCACACAACAGAGAAGCCATTCTCTGAAGCAAGAAGCAGCCAGGCTTCCGGCACAGCCAAAACTGTGGTTTACCCTAAGAATTGTGGGAAGAAACCCCAACACTTATCCAGACCTCCAGGTCTGGTTTGATGGGCCCCAAGATACTGAAATTAGCAACACTGTTAACAACTATTCCAGAATAGTTGGTGTGTAACTGCTAATGTCTCTGCTCAGTTTTTAATTGTTACTCTTGTTTTTATTTTTAGGGCCTGCCCCTATGTCTTTGAGCTTAGTAGCCAGCCAATGAATTATCATACTTTGTGTTCAAAGAGCCAATAAACCTCTCAGTGTTCATTGTTGGATCTAAGTTTGGTTTAAAAAAATACATTCAAAATTTAGAGTTTACAACTCTGCACTAGATTTTGGTTTGCCCCACATCTTCTCATTTGTGGGTGGGTTCTATTCCAAATAGAACTATTTGGAATGTCTCAAAACAACCTGCTTAGCTACGCAAAATGTGGGTGGTATAATTTAGCACAATTCGTTCACAAAGCAGTTTCAAGTGTACATCAAGAGTAATTATACTTTGGGTCACCTGGGTGGTTCAGTTGGTTAAGTGTCCAACTTCAGCTCAGGTCATTATCTCATGGTTCATGGGTTCAAGCCCTGCGTCAGGCTCTGTGCTGACAGCTCAGAGCCTGGAGCCTGCTTCAGATTCTGTGTCTCCCTCTCTCTCTGATCCTCACCCACTCATTCTCTGTCTCTCTCTCAAAAATAAACATTTTTTTAAAAAAGAGTAATTATACTTCTATATCCCTTGACCCAGTGACCACACTTGAAAGATGGTGCTGATGGTGGTTCGCGCTGATGCTGCTGAACATGCTGATGACCATCATTTATTTGGCTCTTATCATGTGTTAAGACTTTTTTTTTTTTTTTAAACTTTTTTTTTTTTTTAATTTTTTTTTCAACTTTTTTTTTTTTTTTTTTAATTTTTGGGACAGAGAGAGACAGAGCATGAACGGAGGAGGGGCAGAGAGAGAGGGAGACACAGAATCGGAAACAGGCTCCAGGCTCCGAGCCATCAGCCCAGAGCCTGACGCGGGGCTCGAACTCACGGACAGCGAGATCGTGACCTGGCTGAAGTCGGATGCTTAACCGACTGCGCCACCCAGGCGCCCCTTGTTAAGACTTTTATACACCCAGCCACTACCTTGCTTTTCACTCAGAACCTTGGATACAAATGTTTATTTAATGGAAATCATGGCTTTTTGCACTGTTCAGTTGATCATAACTTAATAGTTCCAATGCAGTGGGTCACATCAGCAGATTGCAATTAAAATCAACAGGAAACCTTTGGAAATTCACTTTTTCCTGGAGTCCATTCTCCCAGAGGTTCTGATTACATTTTTCTGGGAATGTGACCCAAGGATAGGAATTTTAAGAGCCCTCCAGGTATCTTAATGTGAGTCCAGGGTGGAGATTCTTGCTCTATTGTGCAATCAGGTGGTTGTATTAAGGGCCATGGAATAACATTTGAGAACTGAAACCCAGTGGCTGTGTGACTTTAGCATCAATTTTCTCATCTGTGAAGTAGTAATGAAATAGTAATAGTGCTCCCATCCTGGGACTGATGTGAAGTTTACATGAAGTAAGGCAAGTGCATCGCTGAACTTAGTGCCAATCTTACAAGAAATATTCAGTAAATTCTTGACAAATAAAATAATTACAATTTCCTATTTAGGAACATTAGTCATTTCTTCAGGAATAAGTTTAATAAGAACATTTCTGCTTATAGAAATATTATTAGAACTGACCTAAGGTAAGTTTGTTGACCTACTTAGAGACAAATGATTCCTGAATGTGAGCTTTTATCACTGATGGCCAAATGATAGGAGTAGCTCTCTCTAAAGGCAGTTCTCAAGGCTACAAATTGGAATCACCTTGAGAGTGAGAGAGAGAGAGAGAGTAGTAAGGTGAGGACTTTCAAATGATAAAGAGCTCAGCAAATCCTCTCCCCAAAAACAATGATAAAACTGGACAAAATTTTCAAAAATAATTGGAGGACTTGAGGACTCTGGAAATCGACCAAAGACATAGAGCACATTGAAAAGCATTTATTCAATAAAAAGTACTGAACTTAAGGAAAAAGAGTGAGAGTCTCTGGCTTTCTTGCCTGGAGTTGTTCCCACCCCACCCCCCACATCCCTTCTCCACTTCCAGTCATCACAGTATTTCTACCAGGGCAGGGCAAATCAACAACTCCACTGCCAGAATGGACACTTTTGATTTCATGTGGAACTCAGAAAGCCCAGAGGCAATGATGAAAACAAAAGCAATTTTGGTTGCAAATGAACAATAGCAAGTATAGATAGATTGAGATTCCAGTTCTTCTAGGAACAAGCAATAAAAACAGCTAAACAGCCATAGCAGACTTTAATGACCTCAGACATATCCCTGATGGTCTGGAAGTGTGAGAGCAAAGACAAAAGTGCAAGTATGCACAAGGCTGGAAAAGAGCAAGAGACCAGAAAGCAACCTAGCTGTCCACTTAT
The DNA here is from genome assembly GCF_046562875.1 of Panthera onca. Classification (NCBI taxonomy): domain Eukaryota; kingdom Metazoa; phylum Chordata; class Mammalia; order Carnivora; family Felidae; genus Panthera; species Panthera onca. Next base: position 31,977,658 of record NC_138351.1, on the reverse strand, counting down.
CCTTGACTCAACAAGAGGTCATGTGATTATGCAAAAAACAAACAAAACAAAACAAAAAACCCACCCACAAATGAGAAGATGTGGGGCAAACCAAAAACTAGTGCAGAGTTGTAAACTCTAAATTTTGAATGTATTTTTTTAAACCAAACTTAGATCCAACAATGAACACTGAGAGGTTTATTGGCTCAAGGTCTTTGAACACAAAGTATGATAATTCATTGGCTGGCTACTAAGCTCAAAGACATAGGGGCAGGCCCTAAAAATAAAAACAAGAGTAACAATTAAAAACTGAGCAGAGACATTAGCAGTTACACACCAAAGCAGAGAAAGTCTCCACAGATTTAGTCTAGGCAAGTTATTAAACAAGAATAACAAAAGAAGAAAAAGGAGAAGAAGCAGAAGTAGAAATAAGAGGAGCAGGAGGAGGAACGGGAGAAGAAGAAGAAGAAAGAAAAAAAGGAAGATGAGGGGGATGAGGAGAAGAAAACAACAATGGCAGAGGAGGGGAAAGAGAAAAAATAACAATGCTCAGGAAGGAAAATCAGAATCCAAAGTTGGTTACAGTATACTATCTTAAATGATCTGTTTTCAAAAAAAAAAAAAAAAAAAAATTACAAAACATATAAAGTAAGAGAAAAGTGTTACCCATTTTCTGGAAAAACAAAAGTGAAGAGAAACTAAGTCTGAGAAACTAAGCCTGAGGGGACCAGATATTTGACTTAGCAAAGACTTCAGGATACCTATTATAAATGTATTCAAAAACTTTTAAAGAAATGTATAATAATTACATGAAAGTATGATAACACATACATAACAGTCTTAAAAGAGAAAAATGTAAAAAAGAACGATGGAAATCTGAAGTTGAAACCTATTAATACTAGAAATAAAATATTTAACTGAGGGCCTAGTAGCAGATTTAAGCAGGCAGAGAAAGAATCAGAAAGTTTAATGGATCAATAGAAATTATCTATATGAAAAACAAAAAGTAAAAAGAAGAAAGCACTCTTCAATGAAGAAAATTGAACAGTGCTGTAGAGAACTTAGGACATTATGAAACATACTAACATGTTTATAGTTGAAGTCCCAGAAGGCAAGAAGAATGAGGAAAACAAGAAAAAAATCCAAGAAATAATAGGCAAAACTTTCCCAATATGATTAAAAAAAATTTAATCTACACATCCAAAAAGTTCAGTTAATTCCAAATAGAATAAATACAAAGAGAAATAAATCTAAATACATCATAATAAAAATTTTGAAAGCCATAAAGTGAAAAATATTGAAATGCCCACAAAAGAAAAATGACCCATTACCTTCAGAGATAAAAAATACAATTAATAGCTGATTTCTCATCAAAAACAGTGCATACCAAAGGCGGGGGGATGACATATTCAAGATATAACAGTTATAAAAGCATACACACTTAACAACAGAGACCCAAAATGTATGAAAGAAAAATCAGTAGTATTGAAAGGGAAAATAGGCAATTCAACAATAATAAAGAGTTCAACACCCCAACCTTTAGAATTAATAGAACAAGCAGACAATAAAACAGCAGATATATAGGAGACTTTATAACATTATTAACAAACTTGACCTAAACTTACCTCTATAAAACATTCCATCTATCAAAAGAATACACATTATTTTTATGCACAGATAGAACAACACTAAACATAGTAGAACAATGCTAGTTCATAGACTAAGTTTCCATAAAAAGGTGGATATTTGGAAAGATCAATGAAATTGACAGATCTTTAGCTATATTGACAAAGAAAAAAGAAAAAAGACACAATTGATTAACATCAGATATGAGAAGACATCAATACTGATCATACAGAATTAAAGGTATTAAAAAGAATATTATGAAGAACCTTAGATCAACATATAACTTAGATCAAGAGAACAAATTCTGAGGAAGACCCAAAATACCAGAACAAGAAAAAGTAGAAAATATGAAGAGACCCATAACAAGTAAATACACTTAATTAATAATTAAATTTTTCCCCATAATGAAAAGCTCAGGCCCAGATGACTTCATTAGTGAATTATCTCAAATATTTAAAGAATAAATAATGCCAATATTTCATAGGCTCTTTCAAAAATAAAGGAAGACTAAAAACTTACCACTCTATGAGATCAGTAACACCTAGATATCAAAGTCAGATAAAAACATCACAAGAAAACTACAAACTAATATCCTTCGTGAACATAGATGAAAAATCCTCAACAAAATATTAGCAAACTGAATATACTAACATATAAAAAGGGAGCATTTATGCCAGAAATGCAAGAGCAACTTGAAAAAGAAAAGTCAGGATTGGAGGGAAGATGGCGGCGTAGGAGGACGCTGGGCTCACCGCTCGTCCTGCTGATCACTTATTTTCCATCTACACCTGCCTAAATAACCCAGAAAACCGCCAGAGGTTTAGCAGAAAGGAGTCTCCGGAGCCAAGTGCAGACAAGAGGCCCACGGAAGAGGGTGGGAAGGGCGGCGAGGCGGTGCACGCTCCACGGACTGGCGGGAGGGAGCCGGGGCGGAGGGGCGGCTCACCAGCCAAGCAGAGCCCCCGAGTCTGGCTGGCAAAAGCGGAGGGGCCGGAGGGACTGTGTTCCGACAGCAAGCGCGACTTAGCATCTGGGAGGTCATAAGTTAACAGCTCTGCTCAGAAAGTGGGAAGGCTGGAGGACAAAGGGAGGGAGAGTTGCTGAGCCCCCGGAGGACAGAGCTCAGCTTGGTGGGGAACAAAGGCGCTTGCCAGCGCCATCTCCCCCGCCCATCCCCCAGCCAAAATCCCAAAGGGAACCAGTTCCTGCCAGGGAACTTGCTCGCTCCGCGCAAACACCCAACTCTGTGCTTCTGCGGAGCCAAACCTCCGGCAGCAGATCTGAATCCCTCCCGCTGCCACAGGGCCCCTCCTGAAGTGGATCACCTAAGGAGAAGCGAGCTAAGCCTGCCCCTCCTGCCCCCGTGCACCTTGCCTACCCACCCCAGCTAATACGCCAGATCCCCAGCACCACAAGCCTAGCAGTGTGCAAGTAGCCTGGACGGGCCACGCCACCCCACAGTGAATCCCGCCCCTAGGAGAGGGGAAGAGAAAGCACACACCAGTCTGAATGTGGCCCCAGCGGTGGGCTGGGGGCAGACATCAGGTCGGACTGCGGCCCCGCCCACCAACTCCAGTTACACACCACAGCACAGGGGAAGTGCCCTGAGGTCCTCACCACTCCAGGGACTATCCAAAATGACCAAACGGAAGAATTCCCCTCAGAAGAATCTCCAGAAATAACAACAGCTAATGAACTGATCAAAAAGGATTTAAACAATATAACAGAAAGTGAATTTAGAATAATAGTCATAAAATTAATCGCTGGGCTTGAAAACAGTATAGAGGACAGCAGAGAATCTCTTGCTACAGAGATCAAGGGACTAAGGAACAGTCACGAGGAGCTGAAAAGCACTTTAAACGAAATGCAAAACAAAATGGAAACCACGACGGCTCAGATTGAAGAGGCAGAGGAGAGAATAAGTGAACTAGAAGATAAAGTTATGGAAAAAGAGGAAGCTGAGAGAAAGAGAGATAAAAAAATCCAGGAGTATGAGGGGAAAATTAGAGAACTAAGTGATACACTAAAAAGAAATAATATATGCATAATTGGTATCCCAGAGGAGGAAGAGAGAGGGAAAGGTGCTGAAGGGGTACTTGAAGAAATTATAGCTGAGAACTTCCCTGAACTGGGGAAGGAAAAAGGCATTGAAATCCAAGAGGCACAGAGAACTCCCTTCAGACGTAACTTGAATCGATCTTCTGCACGACATATCATAGTGAAACTGGCAAATACAAGGATAAAGAGAAAATTCTGAAAGCAGCAAGGGATAAACGTGCCCTCACATATAAAGGGAGACCTATAAGACTCGTGACTGATCTCTCTTTTGAAACTTGGCAGGCCAGAAAGGATTGGCACGAGATCTTCAGTGTGCTAAACAGAAAAAATATGCAGCCGAGAATCCTTTATCAGCAAATCTGTCATTTAGAATAGAAGGAGAGATAAAGGTCTTCCCAAACAAACAAAAACTGAAGGAATTTGTCACCACTAAACCAGCCCTACAAGAGATCCTAAGGGGGATCCTGTGAGACAAAGTACCAGAGACATCACCACAAGCTTAAAACATACAGACATCACAATGACTCTAAACCTGTATCTTTCTATAATAACACTGAATGTAAATAGATTAAATGCGCCAACCAAAAGACACAGGGTATCACAATGGATAAAAAAACAAGAGACTCATTTTAGATCTGAGGACACCTTTAGATTGAGAGTGAGGGGATGGAGAACTATTTATCATGCTCCTGGAAGCCAAAAGAAAGCTGGAGTAGCCATACTTATATCAGACAAACTAGACTTTAAATTAAAGGCTGTAACAAGAGATGAAGAAGGGCATTATATAATAATTACAGGGTCTATCCATCAGGAAGAGCTAACAATTATAAATGTCTATGCGCCAAATACCGGAGCCCCCAAATATATAAAACAATTACTCACAAACATAAGCAACCTTATTGATAAGAATGTGGTAATTGCAGGGGACTTTAACACCCCACTTACAGAAATGGATAGATCATCTAGACACACGGTCAATAAAGAAACAAGGGCCCTGAATGATACATTGGATCAGATGGACTTGACAGATAGATTTAGAACTCTGCATCCCAAAGCAACAGAATATACTTTCTTCTCCAGTGCACATGGAACATTCTCCAAGATAGATCATATACTGGGTCACAAAACAGCCCTTCATAAGTTTACAAGAATTGAAATTATACCATGCATACTTTCAGACCACAATGCTATGAAGCTTGAAATCAACCACAGGAAAAAGTCTGGAAAACCTCCAAAAGCATGGAGGTTAAAGAACACCCTACTAAAAAATGAGTGGGTCAACCAGGAAATTAGAGAAGATTATAAAAAAATATATGGAAACAAATGAAAATGAAAATACAACAATCCAAATGCTTTGGGACACAGCGAAGACAGTCCTGAGAGGAAAATACATTGCAATCCACGCCTATCTCAAGAAACAAGAAAAATCCCAAGTACAAAATCTAACAGCACACCTAAAGGAAATAGAAGCAGAACAGCAAAGGCAGCCTAAACCCAGCAGAAGAAGATAAATAATAAAGATCAGAGCAGAAATAAACAATATACAATCTAAAAAAACTGTAGAGCAGATCAACGAAACCAAGAGTTGGTTTTTTGAAAAAATAAACAAAATTGATAAACCTCTAGCCAGGCTTCTCAAAAAGAAAAGGGAGATGACCCAAATAGATAAAATCATGAATGAAAATGGAATTATTACAACCAATCCCTCAGAGATACAGACAATTATCAGGGAATACTATGAAAAATTATAGGCCAACAAATTGGACAACCTGGAAGAAATGGACAAATTCCTAAACACCCACACTCTTCTAAAACTCAATCAGGAGGAAATAGAAAGCTTGAACAGACCCATAACCAGCGAAGAAATTGAATCGGTTATCAAAAATCTCCCAACAAATAAGAGTCCAGGACCAGATGGCTTCCCAGGGGAGTCCTACCAGATGTTTAAAGCAGAGATAATACCTATCCTTCTCAAGCTATTCCAAGAAATAGAAAGGGAAGGAAAACTTCCAGACTCATTCTATGAAGCCAGTATTACTTTGATTCCTAAACCAGACAGAGACCCAGTAAAAAAAGAGAACTACAGGCCAATATCCCTGATGAATATGGATGCAAAAATTCTCAATAAGATACTAGCAAATCGAATTCAACGGCATATAAAAAGAATTATTCACCATGATCAAGTGGGATTCATTCCTGGGATGCAGGGCTGGTTCAACATTTGCAAATCAATCAACGTGATACATCACATTAATAAAAGAAAAGATAAGAACCATATGATCCTGTCAATCGATGCAGAAAAGGCCTTTGACAAAATTCAGCACCCTTTCTTAATAAAAACCCTTGAGAAAGTCGGGATAGAAAGAACATACTTAAATATCATAAAAGCCATTTATGAAAAGCCCACAGCTAACATCATCCTCAACAGGGAAAAACTGAGAGCTTTTTCCCTGAGATCAGGAACACGACAGGGATGTCCACTCTCACCACTGTTGTTTAACATAGTGCTGGAAGTTCTAGCATCAGCAATCAGACAACAAAAGGAAATCAAAGGCATCAAAATTGGCAAAGATGAAGTCAAGCTTTCGCTTTTTGCAGATGACATGATATTATACATGGAAAATCCGATAGACTCCACCAAAAGTCTGCTAGAACTGATACATGAATTCAGCAAAGTCGCAGGATACAAAATCAATGTACAGAAATCAGTTGCATTCTTATACACTAACAATGAAGCAACAGAAAGACAAATAAAGAAACTGATCCCATTCACAATTGCACCAAGAAGCATAAAATACCTAGGAATAAATCTAACCAAAGATGTAAAAGATCTGTATGCTGAAAACTATAGAAAGCTTATGAAGGAAATTGAAGAAGATATAAAGAAATGAAAAGACATTCCCTGCTCATGGATTGGAAGAATAAATATTGTCAAAATGTCAATACTACCCAAAGCTATCTACACATTCAATGCAATCAAAATTGCACCAGCATTCTTCTCGAAACTAGCGCAAGCAATCCTAAAATTCATATGGAACCACAAAAGGCCCCGAATAACCAAAGTAATTTTGAAGAAGACCAAAGCAGGAGGCATCACAATCTCAGACTTTAGCCTCTACTACAAAGCTGTAATCATCAAGACAGCATGGTATTGGCACAAAAACAGACACATAGACCAATGGAATAGAATAGAAACCCCAGAACTAGACCCACAAACGTATGGCCAACTCATCTTTGACAAAGCAGGAAAGAACATCCAATGGAAAAAAGACAGTCTCTTTAACAAATGGTGCTGGAGAACTGGACAGCAACATGCAGAAGGTTGAAACTAGACCACTTTCTCACACCATTCACAAAAATAAACTAAAAATGGATAAAGGACCTGAATGTGAGACAGGAAACCATCAAAACCCTAGAGGAGAAAGCAGGAAAAGACCTCTCTGACCTCAGCCGTAGCAATCTCTTACTCGACACATCCCCAAAGGCAAGGGAATTAAAAGCAAAAGTGAATTACTGGGACCTTATGAAGATAAAAAGCTTCTGCACAGCAAAGGAAACAACCAACAAAACGAAAAGGCAACCAACGGAATGGGAAAAGATATTTGCAAATGACATATCGGACAAAGGGCTAGTATCCAAAATCTATAAAGAGCTCACCAAACTCCACACCCGAAAAACAAATAACCCAGTGAAGAAATGGGCAGAAAACATGAATAGACACTTTTCTAAAAAAGACATCCGGATGGCCAACAGGCACATGAAAAGATGTTCACCGTCGCTCCTTATCAGGGAAATACAAATCAAAACCACACTCAGATATCACCTCACGCCAGTCAGAGTGGCCAAAATGAACAAATCAGGAGACTATAGATGCTGGAGAGGATGTGGAGAAACGGGAACCCTCTTGCACTGTTGGTGGGAATGCAAATTGGTGCAGCCGCTCTGAAAAACAGTGTGGAGGTTCCTCAGAAAATTAAAAATAGACCTACCCTATGACCCAGCAATAGCACTGCTAGGAATTTACCCAAGGGATACAGGAGTACTGACGCATAGGGACACTTGTACCCCAATGTTTATAGCAGCACTCTCAACAATAGCCAAATTATGGAAAGAGCCTAAATGTCCATCAACTGACGAATGGATAAAGAAATTGTGGTTTATATACACAATGGAATACTACGTGGCAATGAGAAAAAATGAAATATGGCCTTTTGTAGCAACATGGATGGAACTGGAGAGTGTGATGCTAAGTGAAATAAGCCATACAGAGAAAGACAGATACCATATGGTTTCACTCTTATGTGGATCCTGAGAAACGTAACAGAAACCCATGGGGGAGGGGAAGGGAAAAAAAAAAAAAAAAAAGAGGTTAGAGTGGGAGAGAGCCAAAGCATAAGAGACTGTTAAAAACTGAGAACAAACTGAGGGTTGATGGGGGGTGGGAGGGAGGGCAGGGTGGGTGATGGGTATTGAGGAGGGCACCTTTTGGGATGAGCACTGGGTGTTGTATGGAAACCAATTTGACAGTAAATTTCATATATTAAAAAAAAAAAAAAAAAAAGAATACAGAATGCTGGGACCCCTGGGTGGCTCAGTCGGTTAAGCATCCGATTTTGGCTCAGGTCATGATCTCACAATCCCTGAGTTCAAGCCCCGTGTTGGACTCTGTGCTGACAGCTCAGAGCCTGGATCTTGTTTCAGATTCTGTGTCTCCCTCTCTCTGCCCCTTCCCCACTCATGTTCTGTCTCTCTGTGTCTCAAAAATAGATTAAAAAAAAAAAAGAATACAGAATGCTGATGGGGTGCCTGGGTGGCTCAGTTCATTGTGCATCTGACTTTGGCTCAGGTCATGATCTCACAGTTTGTGAGTTCCACCCTGACGAGCTCTGTGCTGATAGCTGGGAGACTGGAGCCTGCTTCAGATTCTGTGTCTCCCTCTCTCTCTGCCCCTCCCCCGCTTGTGCTCTGTCTCTCTCTGTCTCTCAAAAATGAATAAATGTAAAAAAATTTTTTAAAAAGAAAAAAGAATACAGAATGCTGAGTCATATAGAAACAGCCACCTATGAAGGAACATTGACTTTCAGTGGAGGTCTAGAAGGAGCCAGGGAGGAAAAACTCTGATTTCACTCTCTTCTGTCCTCCAGCCTCTTGCAGAGCTCCTAATTGGCTAAATTGGAAAAAAGATGGCAAAAAGCAGAAAAGAAAAAGGATCTGGAGAGGCAATGGGAAGATTCCAGCTCAAGGATCCTGGTGAAGCTGTGCTGATTCAGACTCTCTCAACAACTGAAAACAACAACAACAACAACAAACAAACAAACAAAAACAACTTTAAGTTCTACCATATTTGATTCTATGATAAGATTTCCTGATGAGTTCTTTGAAACTGCCAATTTTGGAGGACTCCAGGGATAATGTTTTGGACTAACCATATCCTAGAAAACAATGATGACCTTGAAACTGCACGAAGAAAAACAGTGATAATAAAAATATCTTCAGTAAATGAGAAGTTTTATCACTGAATACCATGCAGCCTTGTGCAAGACTGGGATGCAAACTGAATACCATGTAGCCAGGTGAAAGATTGGGATGGAGTTATGTACTGATGAGAATATCTCTACAGTATGTTATTGTGTGTAAAAGCTAGGTACATAACAATGTACACAGTATCATTCTTTTGGGGTAAAAACAAGGAATAAAAAAGAATTATATATATTTTCACTACAAAAAAATACATCAGTGAACTAAAGTCAGTGGTCCCCAAAGTGGAGAAACAGATAGGAGGATAGAGAATCACAACTTACCATAGAAACTTCACTGGAAACCAGTACCAGGGTACCAAAAAAAATTAAACTGTAATTGACAAAGCTGGAGGCTTACTATGGACAAGTTTGAGAGTTAAAAGGCATCAGGGCAGACCAGTTTTAAGGAAGACCCCATATTTCTGTGAGTTTTATTTCCAAGGGCCCCTACCATGCTCTCAGTAAATATCTGGAAAATTCTCCTAATACTTCCAGAGAGAAGGGGAAAGAGCCACTCTGGAATGCACACACACCATTCTGTTCTCATTAAGCCTTTTCCTCAAGAGAAACTATTTTGCCAAACCATGACTGACTGAGGTTTTACCAGAGCCTAACTGACCAGGGGAAAGAAAATACCCAAATCCAGCCCCCCACTTGGTATTCCTGTCCCACCTAATGGATGGAAAATTGAGAATCACCTGTGAAGGTCATAACTCAGGGTCATGGGATCACCAAAAGTCTGAGACTTAAGCATAAACCTATACCATTCCCCTTCCCCTTCATATCTTACTACCATATCAATAAAGCTCCTGTATAACAAGAGAATACAACTAAACACTGTCTCAAGTGTTATTTAAGAAGTCTCTAAGGAAGGGCACCTGTCCATTAAGCAACCAATTCTTGATCTCTGCACAGGCCTTGATCTCAGGGTCCTAATCTCAGGGCTGTGAGTTCAAGCCCAGAGTTAGGTTCCACTCTGGGTTTGGAGTTTACTGTGTTAAAAAAAAAAAAAAAAGTCTCTAGGGAAATCCAATAACAACAGAGGACAAAAACAAAGATACCAGAGAAAATTTTAGCCTCTGACACCTACAGCTACAGCAAACAGTAAACACAGTCTAACTTGTAGCCAGATAAATAAAACCCCACACTAAAGGTTTATTTACCTCAGTTCTTTTTATCCAGTACATTATGTTTGGCTTTCAGAAGAATTATACAGCACATCAAGAGGAAAAACATATAGTCTGAAGAGAAAGAACAAGGATTAGAACCAGACTCAAAGATGGAAAAGATTTTGGGATTATCAGGCCAGGAACTTAAAACAATTATGATTTGGAACTCCTGGGTGGTTCAGTCGGTTGAGCATCTGACTTTGGCTCAGGTCATGATTTCTCAGTTTGTGAGTTCAAGCCCTACATCGGGCTCTGTGCTGACAGCTCAGAGCTTGGAGCCTGCTTCGGATTCTGTGTCTCCCTGTCTCTCTGCCTCTCTCCCGCTCATGCTCTCTCTCTCTCTCTCTCAAATAAACATTAAAAAATAATAATAAAATAAAATAAAACAATTATGATTTATAAGCTAAGGGATCTAATGGAAAAAAGACAACAAACATAAACATATGGATAATGTAAACAGAGAGAAAACAGATGTAAAAGCCCACATATTATATGATTTCATTTCTATGAAACATCGAGAAAAGGGTAGTAGTGGGGATTGACTGCAAACTGGCAAGGGGAATCTTTGTGGAATGATGAGAGTGTTCTGAAACTTGATTATACTAATAGTTGCACAACTTTATGAATTTACTTTAAAAAATCATTAAGCTGTATACTTCAAATAGGTTAATTTAAGGTGTATACACTATATCTCAAAAAAATTGTTTGAGAAAACCTCCTCCAGAGATTCTAATTTGATTAGTCTATGGTTCACTCTGGTTATTCATAATTTTGACATATATTCAGATAATCCAATGTGCAGTGAAGGTGGAAAAATCACTATTTTAGATCTGGGTTATCCAATCTGCTTACATTTTCAAAAAATAATAAACAAGGATGGAGTTAATATGACAGAGCACTAGGGGGATCCTGAGCTTGTCTCATCCCTGAAATGCAGCTAGATCAGCATCAAACCATTTTGAACACCTAGGAAATTGATCTGAGGATTAATGCAATAATCTTTATAATTTGAGCCAGAACTTGGCAGGTAAGCAGTGCAGAGAGGTGAATTGGGGGAGAGAAAAGCCTCAGAGCCTCAGAGGGTTAGGAGTCATTTTTGCAGAGAGAAGACAGAGAGAGAAACAGTAAGGGGGAGAGTGCTCCCCACAAAAGTAGCTGGAGAGAAAGAGAGAGAAAAAGTGAAAACACTTGCAGAGGCCTGAACAAGAAATCTGTTCCCCAAAACGATTGACAGGGGAAAAGGAGATTTCAACATCTCCATGATTCTATAAACAGTTGAGCAAGAGTCTAAAGGTTCAAAGCTCAGTGCCTGGCGATACTCTAATGAGGAAGTAGGGTGAATCCCCAGAAGCAGATGGCATGGCCTGAGGTGTCCATGTGCCACATGGGGAGAAGTGGTTCCCCTGCTTGGAGTGCAGTTTGGTAGAGGCCAAATGGCCTCCCCTTGGGCAAAAGTCCCAGTGGATCCTGGAGAGCTGCCATATTTATTGATATTGGAACAAAGACACCAGGGTGCAGCAAAACCTGGCACCAGCTGTGTATTGTGACTTACCATACACTCTGAGCTGCCACTGCGTGATCATGCATATATTTTCTGGGACAAGCTGGCACCTGGCCATTGCTCAGTGATACCCTCCCCCCCACCCCCCAGAAAATCAGTACAGGTCCAAGTCACAGGGATCACTGAAGTGTGGTTTGGTTGCTTTTTTTTTTTAAGTTTTATTTATTTTGGAGAGAGAAAGAGAGACAGAGAGACAGAGAGAGACAGAGGGGGAGAGGGAGAAGGGCAGAGTGGGAGACAGAGGATCCAAAGCATGCTCTGTGCTGACAACAGAGAGCCCATTGCAGGGCTTGAACTCACAAACCATGAGATTATGACCTGAGCTGAAGTTATATGCTTAACCAACTGAGCCACCTAGGTGTCCTTGAAGTGTGGGGTTTTGAAACATAGCCCCATCTGAGATAAAACTCTGGAGGGAGGCTCCACCTGGCAGGCAGACAGCTTGGATACAGGGTAAAGGCGGGGAGCTGACAGAAGCCTGAGACAAAGGAGGGGTGCTTGATCACATGTGTGTGAGGGCACAAAATACCCACACTAGAGACTAAAGAGCTAGGCGAAGCCATTTCCACCTCTAGTGTGCAAGCACTCAGGAATTTACCCCAGTGAGCTAAGCAGTGCCACCAAATGGAGAATAGGGCCATTACACTGAGCCCTGCCCACTTGTACCCTCCAGGCACATCCCATAGAAGACCAGCATGAATCCCTTACATCTGTTTAGTCTATGGGTTATCGTGTGCTGAAAAGTTTCCGTACTGGGGGAAATTAGATGTAACTTCATTCAGATTTCATTCTGTTTGCTTGTTTGTTCATTTTCTTTGCTTCTGTTTTTGTTCATGTTTTTCTTTTCTTTATTTTATTTCTTTTTCTTTCTTGGAGACTGAAAGAGAAATTTTTTTTTATTTTTTATTCATTTTATTTTCAGTATTTTATTTTATTCTATTAGTTAAATTATTTTGTTTTTAAATTTTTAAACTTTTTCCCCTTTCTCTATTTTCTCTTTTCTATCAAGCTTCTCTCAACAAGCAGTATGAAACACACCCAGCATCTAGCTTCCTTTGATTTTGTTGTTTGTTTTGCTTTGTTTTCAATTTTTTAATTTTAATTTTTTATTTTATTAATTTTTAATCCCTCCAAAATGACAAGATGGAGGAATTCACTTCCTCCAAAAAAAAGAATAAGAAGAAATAAATGCCAAGGATTTCAAGGAATCAACAAGATATAAGTAAGATGTCTGAACTAGAATTTAATACCATGATTATAAGGATACTAGCTAGGGTTAAAAAAGCATAGATGATACCAGACAATCCCTTTCTTCAGAGATAAAAGAACTAAAAGCTAGTCAAGCCAAAATTAAAAATGCTATATCTGAGATATACTCTCGAATTGATGTCATGATGACAAGGATAGATAAAGCAAAGCAGCAAATCACTGATATAGAAGATAAAATTATGGAAAATAATAAAGCAGAAAAAAGGAGGTAAATAAAGGCAAAAGATCACAATAGAAGACTTAGAGAACTCAACAACTTATCAAAGAGGAATAATATTCATATCACAGAAGTTACAGAAGATGAAGAGAAAGACAGGGGCAGAAGGTTTATGTGAACAAATTATACCTGAAAACTTTCCTAATCTGGGGGAAGACACAAAAAGCAAAATTCAAGAAGCACAGAGAACTCCCATTAAATTCAATAAAAACTGAACATCACCGAGCAAATCATAGTCAAATTCACAAAATACACAGACAAGGAAAGAATCATAAAGGCACCAAGGGAAAAAAGTTCTTAACCTACAAGGGAAGAGAAAACAGGTTTGTGGCAAATCTATATCTGAATCTGATCAGAAACTTGGCAGTCCAGAAAGGAGTGACCGGATATATTCAACGTGCTGAATTGGAAAAATATGCAGCCAAGAAATCTTTATCCAGCAAGTCTGCCATTTAAAATAGAAGAAAAGATAAAGAGTTTCCCAGGGGCACCTGGTTAGCTCAGTCAGTTAAGGATCCAACTTCAGCTCAGGTCATGATCTCACAGTTCATGGTTCAAGCCCCATGTCAGGCTCTGTGCTGACATCTCAGAGCCTGGAGCCTCCTTCAGATTCTGTGTCTCCCTCTCTCCCTGCCCCTCCCCTGCTCATTCTCTGTCTCTCTCTGTCTCAAAAATAAATAACTCTTAAAAAAAAAAGTTTCCCAAACAAACAAAAACTAAAGGAGTTCATGGCCACTAAACCAGCCCTGCAAGAAATTTTAAGGGGGACTCTGAGTGGAAGAAAAAAAAAGCAAGATAAAAAAGACCAAAAGCAACAAAGACTGGAAAGGAATAGAGAACATTACCGGAAACACCAAATCTACAGACCACACAATGGCACTAAATTCACATCTCTCAATCTAATTTAAGTGGACTAAATGCTCCAAACAAAAGATATAGGGTATCAGAATGGATAAAAAAAATAAAATTCATCAATACGCTGCTTACAAAAGACTCATTTTAGACTTAAAGACACCTGCAGAGGGGCGCCTGGGTGGCTTAGTCGGTTGGGCATCCGACTTCAGCTCAGGTCACGATCTTGCGGTCTGCGAGTTCGAGCCCCGCGTCGGGCTCTGGGCTGATGGCTCAGAGCCTGGAGCCTGCTTCCAATTCTGTGTCTCCCTCTCTCTCTGCCCCTCCCCCGTTCATGCTGTGTCTCTCTCTGTCTCAAAAATAAATAAAAACGTTAAAAAAAAAATTTAAAAAAAAAAGACACCTGCAGATTGAAAGTGAGGGGATGGAGAGCTATCTATCATGCTAATGGACATCAAAAGAAATCCAGAATAGCTAGCCATACTTACATCAGAAAAACAAGATTTTAAAGCAAAGACTGTAACAAAAGATGAAGAAGGGCATTATATCATAATTAAGGGGTCTATCCACCAAGATCTAGTGATTATAAATATTTATGTCTCCAACTTGAAAGCACCCAAATATATAAATCAATTAATTACAAACATAAAGAAACTCATCAGTAATGATACTATAATAGTAAGGGATTCAACACCCCACTTACAACAATGGACAGCAATGGACAGATCGTGCAAGCAGAAAACCAACAAAGAAACAATAGCTTTGAATGACACACTGGACCAAATGGACTTAACAGAAACATTCAGAACATTTCATCCTAAAGCAGCATAATACACATTTGTCTCGAGTGCACATGGCACATTCTCCAGAATAGGTCACATACTGGGTCACAAATCAGCCCTCAACAAGTACATAAAGCTCGATAATATCATGCATATTTTCAGAACATACCATTATGAAACTTAGAGTCAACAACAATAAAAAACTTGGAAAAACCACAAATACCGGGAGATTAAAAAACATTTTACTAAAGAATGAATGGGTTAACCAAGAAATTAAGAGCAAATAAAAAAGTACATGGAAGCCAATGAAAATGAAAACACAACTGTCCAAAGCCTTTGGGATGCAGTAAGGGTGGTTATAACAATTAAGCATATAGCAATCCAGGACTTCTTACAGAAGGAAGAGAAGTCTCAAATACACAACCTAACTTTACACCTAAAGGAGATGGAAAAAGAACAGCAAATAAAGTCCCAAAACAGCAAAAGAGGGGAAATAATAAAGATTAGAGCAGAAATCAATGATATTGAAAAAAAAAAAAAAAACAGTAGGAGCTGGTTCTTTGAAAGAATTAAAGTTGATAAACCTCTAGCTGGATTCATCAAAAGAAAAAGGAAAAGACCCAAATAGACAAAATAATGAATGAAAGAGGAGAGATCACAACACCACAGGTATACAAAAGAATATTATGAGCAATTAAATGCCAAAAAATTGGGCAATCTGGAAGAAGTGGATAAAATTTTAGAAACATAAACTACCAAAACTGGAACAGGAAGAAATAGAAAACTTAAACAGACCCATAACCAGTAAAGAATTTGAATTAGTAATCAAAAATCTCCCAACAAACGATAGTCCAGGGCCTAATAGCTTCCCAAAGGAAGTCTCCCACACATTTAAAGAATAATTAATACCTATTCTTTTGAAGCTGTTCCAAAAAACAGAAATGGAAGGAAAACTTCCAAACTCATTCATGAGGGCAGCATTACCTTGACTCCAAATCCAGACACAGACTCCACTAAAAAGGAGAATCACAGACCAATTTCCCTGATGAACATTGATGCAAAAATTTTTAACAAGATACAAGCAAATTGAATCCAACAATACATTAAAAAAAACTATATACCATGAACAATTGGCATTTATTCATGGGCTGCAGGGATGGCTCAATATCCACAAATCAATCAACATGATACATCACATTAATAAAATAAAGGATAAGAACCACATGATCCTCTCAATAGATGCAGAAAAAAATTTGACAAAATACAACATCCTTTCTTCATAAAAACCTTCAATACAGTGGGGATAGAAGAAACATAGCTCAACATATTAAAGGCTATATATGAAAGACCTACAGCTAACATCATCCTCAATGGAGAAAAACTGAGAGATTTCCCCCTGAGATTAGGAACACAACAGGGATGTCCACTCTCACCTCTGTTGTTTAACATAAAGTTGGAAGTCCTAGCCCTAGCAATCAGACAACAAAAAGAAATAAAAGGCATTCACATTGTCAAGGAAGAAGTCAAACTTTCACTCTTCACAGATGACATGATACTCTACATGGAAAACCTGAAAGACCACCAAAAAACAGCCAGAGGTGATACATGAATTCAGCAAAGTCTCAGGATATAAAATCAACATACAGAAATTGGTTGCATTTCTATACAGCAATAATGAAGCAGCAGAAAGAGAAACCAAGGAATCGATCCCATCTACAATTGCACCAAAACCATAAATACCTAGGAATAAACCTAACCAAAGAGTAAAAGGTCTGTTAACTGAAAACTATAGAAAGCTTATGAAAGAAACTGAAGAAGACACAGAGAAATGGAAAAACATTTCATGCTCATTGGATTGGAAGAACAAATATTCTTAAAATGTTGATACTACCCAAAGGAATCCATACATTCAATGCAATCCCATTCAAAATAACACCAGCATTCTTCACAGAGCTAGAAAAAACAATTCTAAAATCTGTATGGAACCAGAAAAGACCCTGAATAGCCAAAGTAATATTGAAAAAGAAAACCAAAACTGGAGTCCTCACAATTCCAGACTTCAAGTTATATGGCAAAGGTGTAATCATCAAGACAGTATGGTACTGGCACAAGAAAACAGACACATAGATCAGTGGAACAGAATGGAGAACCCAGAACTGGACCCACAAATGTATGGCTAACTTTTAACAAAGCAGGAAAGAATATCCAGTGGAAAAAAGACAGTCTCTTCAGCAAATGGTGTTGGATAAACTGGACAGCAGTTTATCCAGTCCAGAAGAATGAACCTGGACCACTTTCTTACACCAAAACCAAAAATAAGCTCAAAATGGATGAAGTTCTAAATGTAAGACAGGAAACCATGGAAAGCCTAGAGGAGAAAATAGGCAACAACCTCTTTGACCTCAACCACAGCAACTTTGTACTAGACATGCCTGCAGAGGCAAGGACAACAAAAACAAAAATGAGCTATTGGGACCTCATCAAGATAAAAAACCTTCTGTGCAGTAAAGGAAACAATCAATACAACTAAAAGGCAACCAAGGGAATGGGAAAAGATATTTGCAAATGACATATCAGGTAAAGGGTCCAAAATCTAAAAAGAACTTATCAAATTCAACACCCAAAAAAACACAAATAATCCAGTGAAGAAATGGGAAAAGACATGGACACTTCCAAAGAAGACATCAATATGGCTAACAGACACACGAAAAGATGCTCAACATCACTCATCATAAGGGAAATACAAATCAAAACCACAATGAGATACCACCTCACACCTGTCAGGATGGCTAAAATTAACAACTCAGGAAACAACAGATGTTGGTGAAGATGCAGAGAAAGGAGAACACTTTTGCACTGTTTGTGGGAATGCAAAGTGGTGCAGCCACTCTGGAAAACAGTATGGAGGTTCCTCAAAAATTAAAAATAGAACTACCCTATGACCCAGCAATTGCACTACTAGAAATTTATCCAAAGGGTACAAAAATGTTGGTTTGAATGAGCACATGCATCCCAATGTTTATAGCAGAGCTAGCAACAATAGGCAAATTATGGAAAGACCTCAAATGTCAAGCAACTGATGAATGGATAAAGAAGATGTGGTATAAAATGTCATACTACTTGGTGATGAAAAAAATGAAACTTTTTTTGATATTGCCATTTGCAACAAGGTGGATGGAACTAGAGTGTATTATGCTAAGCGAAATAAGTCAGTCAGAGAAAAACAAATATCATATGATTTTACTCATATGTGGAATTAAAAAACAAAACAGATGACCATTGGGGGAGGGAAGGAAAAATAAGATAAAAACAGAGGGAGTCAAACCATAAGAGACTCTTAAATACAGAGAACAGACTGAGGGTTGCTAGAGGGGTGCTGTGTGAGGGGATGTCTAAATGGGTGATGGGCATTAAGGATGACACTTGTTGGGATGAACAGTGGGTATAATATGTAAGTGATTATATGCATAAATATATATACATATATATTTGTTTAGCCAAGTCCTTCCCATAAATTTGATTATTGTTGTGAACTGGCAAACAGCTTATGTCATATTCTTACAATGTATCCTGTATATGAAGAGTATATATCTACGAAAGTAAAATATGCATTTCCAATATTAAAAAATAATAAACAAATTATCTTTCCAAATCTCACAACAAATCCCATTGTTTCTCATTAAACTGAAGTAAATATTAATCCTTAAAAGAAACTATCTCTTCATGAACTCCTTTTTATATGAATTGGGTTTTATTCTTCTAAAATGTGTCCATGCCAAGCTTATGTTTACCTAGCATTTGTTGCATATATGTCACTAGCCCGCTCTGCCAGGACAACTTATTTAATTTTGATTACTGTGAGATTAGTGCCAAGAAGGCTGATGAGAACTGTCAGCAACTTCTCTAGTGATGCTGAGGGCCTCATCCATCTGTCCTTTAGGAAATGGCCTTTTATTGGCTTCAACACTTTAATGTGTAAGAGTTCTTGTGAGGTGTCTAAAAGAAAAAAATTACAATTTCAAAGTTTAAAGCAAACATCTTCTATTTTAATCCCTTTTAAACTAAGAACTTGCCAATTGTAGTCTGTTTTTTCCCCAATACCTAAAGGAATTTATCAAGTCATACTTCAGTGAATAAAATTCAGAATCCAGTGTGGTTTCCTTCCTTCTTACACTGTTCCCTCCTGCAGTATACTATTCTGTTGAACACATTATTGTCAGAGGAGATGGCAGCAAAATGGCAGACTAGAAGGCTCTAAGCTCCTGTTCTCTCACAGAAACACTAAAAAAAAAAAAAAAAAAAAAAAAAAAAAAGCTGAAACAACTTTGCCAAGAGCTCTAGAAAACAGTAAAATATTTACAACAACCAAGAAAATGCCCAATCAAGAAAAAGTCATCTTCAAAATATAAGGAAAATTTTGTTACATATTTATTCATCCTTGTGCCACTACCTCCCCAGCACAATGGCAGTCCTGGTCTTGATTGGTAGCAGCAAGTTTGCCAGTTCCTTACCATGGTCCAGAGGAGGCAGACTTTATTTCCAAATTACTATGTGCATCTATTCTAACCTATCCAGGGAATACTTAGAAGATTGATACAAGATGCTCATCTCTGTTTTACATAACTTAGAACTCAGGTAGAGAAGCAGTGGACGTTGTTTATAAAAGCCACAAGGTGCCTGCATCAAGAGATTCCAGGTGAAGATATACAATAGACCATTTGAGGCATGGAGGAAAAGCTAAGGTATGATTATTTGGGAAATTAGGACATTCAAAGCAGCAGCAGTGTACATTGGAGAATTCTGAAAGCTATTCATATGCCCTGGCAAGAGGCATGCTAAGAAAAGATCTGAGAAGACTTTGAGCTTTCACCTTGGGTTGATCTCTAGGGTCAGAGCAAGCCTAGATAACTGTTGAAGGTGTGTTCTAGCACAGAGCTAATCTGTAAATATTGGGAGAGCTCCTGGCATTCAGGAAATCTGTCAAAACATTAGCTGAACCTGACCTGAACAGAGACTTCAGTGGTAAGACACAACTAATGGTCTTTTAAAAAAAATAGTTTTGAAATTTTTCAAAACAAAACAGACTAATATAACCTTCAACAATTAAAAAAGAATCAAACCTTGGGGAAGGCAGTAAATCTGATTTTCAGAGTTACCACATTATAATAGTCAAATGCCCAATTTTCAACAACAAAAAAGAAGTCACAGGCATGCAAAGAAACAGGAAAACATGGCTCTTCATAGGAACAAAATAATTGAGAGAAATCATCCCTGAGGAAGAGCAAACATTAGATTTACAAGACAAAGATGTTAAAACAACTGTCTTAAATAAGCTTAAAAGGCTAAAGGACAGCATATAAAGAGAACAAAAGGAAATCAGGAAAATGATGTATGAAAAGAGAATATCAACAAAAAAATATAAATCATTTTTTAAAAAAAGAACCAAACAAATTCTAGAGCTAAAAAGTACAATAACTGAATTGAAAAATTCACAAGAGGGATATAACAGCAGATTGCAGCAGACAGAAGAAAGAATCAGCCAACTAAAGAGAGGACAATTGGAATTATTGTGTCTGAAAAATAGATTTGGGTAGATGATGTCCAGGCACCTGTGAATATCCTATTTGCTCCTATTTTTCCCCACATACCTTGTATGTATCTGAAATATAAATTAAAATTGTACATGTTCTCATTATCATCTCTCTAAAAATTTTTTTAAGTTATACTTAATACAGACTAGTGTGGTGATGTTTTTCATTTATTTATTCCTACGTCAAAGCAATGGACATACTTTCTCCCTTCATTGTTTTTGCAATTACAAAAGCAAGATATGCCTATTGAAAGAAAAAAAATACACTTTTGTATAAGGAAAAGAATAAAAGTCTCCTGTTTGACCATATTGCTAAGACAACTACCATTAACATACTTGGTGTATATCTTCTCATTTTTTCAACACGTATCTGTCATATATGCTTATATGAAATTTAAAACACATATGTAGCCTGTATTGATATGTAAATGAACATATTCATTTTACAAAGGCTAATTTATATAGCTCTTTTTCCCACTTACAATATATTATGAAACAAACACACAGATACTACTCAACCACATTTTAATGGCCGCCTAGGAAAATCTGTTACAAGAATTCCCAGACCAACCTTCTCATCCAGTGGATTTAGGGTCTTTTAGCACTTTTCAAAGCTGCCCTTGCACCAAATGTCACTGCCTTAAACTCCAAGTAAGGGTAGTAGAAATAAGTCCAATGACTCTTACAGAAAGGGCTTGATCCTGTGGTTCTCAATCCCTAGAGGTGGGCCAAACCACTGACCTGAATTTGCCTCTCAACAAGAAGGGTCTGGGTACCAAACAGAACACCAAACTGATATCATTATATCTGTCCTCTATCATCACCTTCCTACCTCTCATCTGTTAGAGAATGCTGGGAGCCTGCAATAAAGAGACACAGAGGCAGCTGGACGCTGTAAAGACACAGCATTAGGTTCTGAAGTTTATGGGCTTTAAACATACTCCATAAGCCTGCTTGACATGTCTAGTCTTTCTATACCAGCATATTGTAAATTTACATCATAATTCTTTTAACCAATGTCCTGTGTTATGTTTGAATTGGTTTCCAATTCCTTGCTGATTACAATGCTATTCTGACCACATATCATACACATATATCCATGTCCAATTAACGATCATTTCTGTTGGATTAAATTCAAAAATGAGATTCCTAAATTAACTTGCTAGGTAAAATGTTGGTACCTATTGATAAAAAATCCTCTGAAAAAGACTTTTTTTTTTTCATTAAAAGGTTAAGTTTCAGTAGCTTTTTTGAAAGGCAATCTAATGTCATTGCCCAAAATATAAAAGGCTGTTTTCATCAGTGTGGCTGCCATAACAAAAATATGATAGACTGAGTTGCTTATAAACAACAGAAATTTATTTCTCACTGTTCTAGAAGCTAGAGGTCCAAGTTTAGGGTGTCAGCAAGGTCAGATTCTGCTGTATGATCAGAGCCCCCTTCATGGTTCATAGATGACCTTCTCCTTTACATGTTTCTTCACATGGCAGAGGGAGTAAGGAAGTTTTCTGGGGTCTCTTTTACAAGGGCATTAATTCAGTCAGAAGATTAGTGAATGACCCTCATGACCTAATCACCCTCATGACCTAATTACATCCCAAAGGCCCCCACATTCAAATATCATCACATTGGATGGAGATTAGATTTCAACATATGAATTTGGTGGGGGGGGGGGGGACAAACATTTGATATATGATAGGGGCCATGTTCATTGACCTAGCAGTTCCACCTCTAGGAATCTCTCTTATAGAAATAATTGAACCAGAAACTATTTACAGGGAAGCTTAAGGGCCACTCACTTGCACAAACCACAGCAGCTTTATATTTTTAATTGCATAATCATATTCCTAAAGACCAATATTGTATAAGATAAAGTACTCACAAAGTCTGGATCTACCACTGATGTGCACAACATGCATAAAGATGTAAGTATATATATGATTGATTAACAAAATCTAAATAACTGGAAATAAGGAAAATTTTATGTTATAGAATTTTCTGACCTCCGCACTATTTACTTTTTTTTTAATAAAGGGACTTTTATTATTTTTTAAGAGAATTTATATAGCCATTGATTATACAGAGCCATTTGTCAGTACTTTTTTCTTTCCACTTACGAAACTGGAATACACCATGATGAGGATGATAACACCAAAACAAGATTGCTGGCTGATCACCTAGAGTACAAATACACACTTACTTGTTTGACATTTTATTGAACATAAAGCAAGATTAAGCATCTTCATTTTACACAGCTGAAGCAGGAGCCCAGGTAGGGGAAGACTGCATGGCTTTCCTTGGCTGGGAAGATGTGAGTCCCTGAAGTCCCATCTTGTTGTGGTAAGACTAACCCATGTTCTGTCGGTTGCCATAGCCTCTGGGATGGGTGTCCTTCCAGTCATCCCACTCCCGAACTCTGTGGAGTGTTTCTTCCCCCTCCTCCTCCACCTCTTCCTCCTCCTCTGCCTCCTTTTGTTCCTGATCTTCCTGTTGCTGAGCTGCTCTTTTGAGCTCTGGTGTTATCTTGGCTATGCCCTGATCTGGTAATGCTCCATATTTCTGATGCTGATCATACCAGTCATTCACCGTCATAGATGCCAGACTTGGATAACCAGCTCCAAATACTTTGGCTTGGGCCGCATTCCGAGTGAGAACGAAGGGTTTCATTGGAGGCCTGTCCTGAGGAGATGAGTAAGAAGTTGATGCCTCTTTTGAGGAGTCGTCTTCTCTCAGGATCTTCATCTCCTGGTCAATGCTCTCAATCTCTTCTAAGCTAATACCGATCCACCTTCGAAGGTGAAGAAGGTAATATTCACGAACACACTCATCATCTGCTTGACCACTTTCCACAGCAGATTTCAGTGCAAACAACCTATGCTCCACCTCCTTCTTCTGCTTGTATCTCTCTATTTTAGCCTGTCTTTCAGATGCCACAGCAACGAGGCTAGGACACGCCATGGAGGAACTAGCAGTATTATTATCAGCTGAGTTGGTTTGGGGCAGCTCAAACTCTGCCACATGATAATACTGGCACTGAATTAAGTAGTTTAAAAAGTGTTCTCGAGCCCACTGCAAATGATCTAGACGCTTGCTGGGGTTGACTTGTTTCATGGCGAGCGCTCCTTGAAAAGCTGAGACCATCAGGTACTTCAGGTCTGTGGAAGCAATCTCTTCCAAGTCTTCATTTCGGCTGAACAAGTCGAGCTGCGATAACATTTCAGCAGCCTTCTTAAGGAGGTCTAGTCCCCTGAATACCTTATCTTGAATTATCTGGGAACTGGTGGGTTCAGTCGCTGCTTCCACTTCGTCCAGAAGCTGCTTGCTGGTTTCGAACAGCGCGGGGAGCCGCAGTAGCAGTAACGCGTCTTCGGCTGTTGCCATCTTGGGGGAAGGAGGAAGGCGGAAGCAGCGCTATTAACTTTTGACCTCAATATTCTTTGCAGCAGGCTCCTGTCCTGTGAATTGAAAGGTGTTTACCAGAGTCTCTGACTTCTCCCACTAGACGGCAGTAGCACCCCTTCCCTCCAGCAAAATGTCTGTAAACATTGTCATAGGTACTCTGGGAGGCAAGATGTCCCCCTCCCACTGATTATTGCTATAACCATACGAAGGCAAACTATGCAACTATTAAAAGGAGTGCCATCATTGTACAAGTGGATGTGGAGAAAAGATAAATACATCTGTTTAAGTGACGAAAGCAAGTTGATGATCTGTACAAGTAGTACGAGTCCGCTCAGTAAGAAGCGTATCATATATGGGTATATGCACATACATTTGCATGCATATGATAGAAAAACACTAGAAAAATGCACAGCAAATTGGTAGCTGTGGTTACATCTAGCGAGAAGAATGAGATGGGAGCAGCGTGGGAAGAAACGGTGGTGAAGAGAAACATTCATGTTTAAACACATCATTAAACACATTCTATTTCAATCTTTTACACCAGTAAATCTTTACACCGATGTTTTACTCATTAGAAAATTAAAGCAAATTATTTCCTAAAAGTGAATGAAAGTTATGGTACATGCTTTTTAAGTCAGGCTCCCACCAGAAGAGTATAAGAGTTTCTGCTTCCCCACATCCCAGCACTGGGTGTCATCAATGTCTTTATCATCAAATACCTGAAAATATTTTAGTATTAGTTTACTTTGTATTTCTTTAATATTGAGGTTGGTTGGATATTTAAATATTTATTTAATCTCTGAATTTCTTCTAAGAGCTGCCTATTCTTTTGCCCATTTGTTGTTGCCCACTGTTCTTAGATTATTTATCTTTTGCCGATTGACATTAACCTTTTATTTGTCATTATGTGGCCATATAGAAAGAGGTTTCAATAGTGAAAGAGACCTCATGAAAAAAAATGTAATCACCCTTCATTTATAATTATAGTCTTGG
This sequence comes from Panthera onca, assembly GCF_046562875.1. NCBI lineage: Eukaryota > Metazoa > Chordata > Mammalia > Carnivora > Felidae > Panthera > Panthera onca. The sequence goes on along the minus strand of NC_138351.1, from coordinate 31,952,641 downwards.
AAACCAAACCATCAGGACACAATAAAGATAAAAATAAGATTTTCCTTGACTTGTGATATTTTACTCACATTTGAAATCTCAACTTACGTTTATTTTCTTTTTGTTTAATTAACAGATATTTCAAACGACCTCTACATGCCAGGCTTTTTGGCTGTAAAAGTGGAGTTTTAAATTATGGACTTTCAAGTCCTTAGGAGTCTTAGAAGACATTTTCCCATCCACTCAATTTGTAGATAACTAAGATTCTGAAAGTTCAAATGCCTGCTTGACCTCAGTCAGGAACCCGGTTGGGAGCAGACATTTGGGAGGTCCCTGGCTCCCACCACCATGTCCATTCTCTTTCCATTTATTCAGCAGACACTCCACACCTTATCCATGCTGTACACAGTCAGCTAATTTTAGAGTATTTACACAAATATTGTCAGAAGAATTGTTTTATTGCACAAAAGCAGATAAAAAAGAAAGCATAATGATACTAAAATATGTCTGGTGACAAGGATTCTGGCTCACTTTTGGGACTATCTGTTCATAATGATTTTCCCATAAGACAATTCTTACTGCCATTAACAAAGCACTTACTTGAACAGCATGCTTTGAGGCTTTATCTGCTTCCTACAAAACAATCTGTTAATGTAAATGTAATCAGAAGTATTCTTGATTTCGTTGTATTATTTGCTTTCTTAGCAAATCTTACACTACAAATAAGCATGCAATTAAAAACCAGGTTCATCCATGTTTCATATTAGATAAATAAAAGGAACTCTCCACACTTTTAACTATGTCTATCTTGGCTGCTCAAGCACTGTCAAAGTTTTGGGGAGCACACAAATGTGAACCACATGCAGTACAAAGGACAAGATGAGCATCCTCTATTCTTAAGCCTTAAGTGATTCCACTAGTCAGCTAAAATAAGATTCCATATTAACAACAGGTTTACTCATATGTATAAACACTTATAAGTTCCTATTTGAGACTGCATTTGCCTAATTTGCTTTGTACCGTGTCCAGCACAATGTCATGTCCTTGTGCAATGTTTACTTAATACTATTAGATAATGACATGTATAGATTTAATAATTTGCTTGAGGGAAAAATGAAATTAGTTCTTTGTTTAGCACCTTTTATCTGAGAACTTCAATGTAATTTTCTAGCATCCATCTTTAAGATGCATGGGAGATGAGGGTGGCAAATAGTAGCTTTACTTTGCAGATAATAAAGAAAGTGACATTGAGAAGTGAATCTGCCTGCCGAAAGCCAGATTTTGAACTGATAATAATACCAAGATGCCTTTTATCATTGCTGCTATTGTATTAGTATCTAAAAATGAATTGACACCAGCCATAATTCTGTATATACTTTCATACACCCTGTAGAACCCATATTTTTTTATGTTTGCTATTCGTTGGATTTTCCTGTCTTAAGTCAACCTATGAAACAACAATTTAATAATATGAGACGGTTCATAGTTAAGGGATAAGACTTGAATCTTTGGCATAATAACCATATAAGAAAAATACTTCCCAGAACAATTACAGACAGATAGAAGAGATACACAAATTGAAAAATGGGTAAGAGATACACAAATTGTATTGGATTGCACATCTAGGACTCTTATCTCAATCATGCTAAATAATATCTAACAGGATTTTGGAGACATTCCAATCTTGCTTCCCAGCTAACTGTTGATCATTTATGCATGGTGGCTTTGCCTCAACCTCAGCTTCAACATAGCTAAAGTCTAATTTGTCATCCACCCATCTAAGTCACCAGCTCATCCTGATGTTCCTGATTCTGTCGGAGGCACTGCCAGGAATCCTGTGGCATCCGAGATCCCACTGTCTTGCCATCCCCTCCCTTCCATCAGCCAGCAATCCTGTTGATTTGTGCAAATGCTATGTCTTACATCTCAGAATATGTTTTATTAGTTATTTAATGTGAGTATGCAAATAGGTCCATTAGGAAATCCTTTGCATTGTATTAATTCAGCGTTTTAAATGATTATATTTCACCTTAAATGCTAATGAAGTTTATTTATTAATGTGTATCTTCCACTTTAAAGCCTGTGAAAGTTCTTTTTAGCATATCAATTTCTTTAAAAGTTAAGCTGACTTTTTTTTCCCCCACTGGACTTTTGTTCTGATCTGTTAACAAATCTAAACTTTATTATCCAGGAAAAGGAATGAGATAAAGAGGTCTATTTTCCATCCTGCTCTTTCGTAATTCACATTAACGTTAATGGGAGTTGTGCACACCTATTAAAAGAAGAAGAGAACCCTAATTAAACAAATAAACCTTTTGGTTGACACTCTATGTGATCATTTATTATGAAAACTATAAGAAAATCATCTTGCTTTGGACAGTCATAAACAGAACTACAGAGGAATCGAGATTACATACCGTAGGAGGGGAAGATGATGAACAGCAATCAGCTTTTAAAATGATTTTAAAAACAAGCTGCCCATACATTTTCATACTAATTAACTCCATTTATGCCCCTTGCTGCTCTATGAACATATACTGAAAGAAAACGACAGAATGATTAACAAACATTTGCAGACATGTGTGACAGCAAAACAAAAAAATATTATTAAAGTCAGACACCAAATAAACTCTGTATGCTGGGTAAAAAAATAAAAATAAAATAAATAAAATAAAATAAAATAAGACTCCAATCTTGCTGTTAGAGCCACTGGCATATTCTCCATTTGAAGTCACTGAAGTTGCTGGATGTCTTTTTAGCAGGAAATGATGATGATAATTGATGATGATGATGATGATGATGATGATGATGGGTTCTGAGACCTGCAGTACTGAGATAGATCATTCCAGGCTACACATCCCATTCTGGGGGAACTGTGATGGGTATTAAGGATAAGGAACATTGGTAAAGAAACAGGATTCCTCTTTATTTCTGAACGCCTCTCCCCAAACCTCCCTCCCAAGCTTTGCAGTCTTTTAGAGCAGCCCTCCTCATCTGAGGCAGAGGCTTAGAGCAAAGCTGTGCACTGCACTTAGAGCAAGGGAAGGTGGAGGGGGGTTTTAATCTCAGGAAGTACTGTACATCTTAACACATGTTCTTAGCAGCTTAGTGGAGTGGTTCAAACTGGAGTTGGCAAATGTTTTCTGTTAAGGGCAATTCTGTTGTTGCAGCATGAAAACCACCATAGCAACAGTGTGCAAATGAATGAATATGACTTTGTTCCATAAAACCTTATTTTTGAAAAGAAGTATCATTAGAATTAAAGCCAGGGGGTACATGAGTGGTTCAGTCAGTTAAGCCTCTGACTCTAGTTTTTTGCTCAGCATTATCTCACGTTTTGTGAGTTCGAGCCCCACATCAGGCTCCAGCCCTGACAACCTACTTGGGATTCTCTCTCTCTCCCTCTCTCTGCCCCTCCCCCACTGGCTCTGTCTCTTTACAAATAAATAAACTTAAAAAAAAAAAAGAATTAAAAACAGGTGTTTGGGGCATCTGGGTGGCTCAATCAGTAAAGGGTCTGACCTCAGCTCAGGTCATGATCTCACGGTTGGTGAGTTCAAGCCCCACATCAGGCCCTGTGCTGTCAGCCCAGAGCCTGGAGCCTGCTTCGGACTCTATGTCTCCCTCTCTCTCTCTCTTCCCCACCCCTGTTCACACTCTGTCTCTCTCTCAAAAATAAACATTAAAAATTTTTTTAATTAAAAAAAAGCCATGTCTTAAAAAAATTTATACACAAATTTTAATAGCAGTACTATTCATAATAGTCAAAAGGTAGAAACAACTCAAATATCTTATCAACTGATGAAATCATAAATAAAATGTGACATAGCCATACAACAGAATGTTATTCATCCATGAAAAGTAATCAAGTTCTGATACATGCTAGAACATGAATTAAACTTGAAAACATTATGGTAAGTGAAAGAAGCCAAACACAAAAGGTCACATATTGTGATTCCATTTATGTGAACTATCCAAAATACAATATTCCCCTCTTATCCATGGGAGATATGTTCCAAGACCCCAGTGGATGCCTGAAACTGAAGGTAGTACCGAGTCCTATATATATTATATTTTTTCCTATACATGCATACCTGTAATAGAGTTTAATTCTCAGGAAGAGATTAACAGCAATAGCTAATAATGTAATAGAACAATTATAACAATATACTATAATAAAATGTAGGTGAATGTGGTTTTTATCTCTCAAAATATCTTATTATACTACACTCCCCCTTCTTGTGATGATGTGATGATAAAATGCCTATATGATGAGATAAAGTGAGGTGCATGACATACACATTATAATGTAGTGTTAGGCTGTTCTTGACCCTAGACAATATGTCAAAAGGAGGATCATCTTCTGGAGAACAGTTGACCACGGGTAACAGGAACCATGGAAAGCAAAACCACAGATAAGGAGGGACTACTGTAGATAAATCCATAGACAGAAAGGGGATTAGTGGTTGCCAGGGACTGGGGAAGGGAGGATAGAACTGACCGCTTAATGAATATGGGATTTCCTTTAGAGATGATGAAAATGTTCTGGAACTATATAGTGGTGATGGTTGCACAACATTGTGAATATACCAACTGTCACTGAATGGAACATTTTACAATGGTGAATTTTACGCTATGTGTATTTAACCACAATAAAAATAAATAAATTAAAAAGAGGCAGTGGGCCAAATTTGGCCTAGGGGCTATAGTTGCTGATCCCTGGTGATCTGTGTGACTGCAAGCAATTTATCTAGCCTCTGTTTCTCAGAAGATCGAATGAGGATTAAAAGAGTTAATACTTAGAAAGTTTAAAATAACACTTGGAATATAGGAAATATTCAATAGATGTTAGATGTTATTATTGTTGTTGTTGTCAGCAAACTTTTTAGAGTCATGAACCCTTTGAGGATTTGAGGAAAGTTATGACCTTCTCTTTAGAAAATAATGTATAGATGTACACATATAAAAGTTCCCCAATGTCACAAGCCCAGAAAAAAAGGCAAGGGCTTAACAAAAGCCCCTAGACTTCTCTGCCACCCCAACTTCCTCTTGCTGACACCCTTAACAGGGCTTAGTGGCTAATAATGGGAGAGGCCTCAGAGGGGTCTCAGCCTGAAAAGATACAGCCATCAAGAGAAGGCTGGAAGAATGGGAAATAAAGGGGTGAGACCTTTATGAGAAGACAGGAGGGTTCCAGAGTTAGACTCTGCCCAAGTAACCACTTATCTAGAAGCTCCAGTGGCCAGGTTTCTGGGACCATTCACAGTGACCAGGTATGCCCAGACCATAGTCAGTGGGGGTGCAGGGCCAACACCCCATGCTTTGAGCTTAGCTGGCACGGCATTAGAAGCAAGAGGGAATATATAGAAGTTATACAGGAGGGTCTACTAGCTGTTATCTTAACTGTATTAACTATATTTTCTTTTTTTTTTCTTTCTTTCTATATATATATATATATATATATATATATATATATATATTCCTGATGCTCTAGCCTTTGGGGCTTTGGTCCCGAAGAGATTGTGCCTCCTAGCTAATTCCTAGAGACAGCAAATTAATCCCTTCTAGCACACCCTTTATATACAAATCAGCCAATACAAAGCCCACATCCCCACTGCCTCCTCTAAAAAACTATCACATCCCAAGCCAATATTTACCCTGCCCTAAATTACCCCAGAGCCAGGTACCCAACAACTAGGTACCACCCTTATAGTCTTCAGCTGGCCAAAATTATTCAAACTAGCCAATCCTAAACTTATTCAGAATACCTTCGTTACCTCACCCGTTTCTTCACTAAAAACAACAACAACAACAACAACAACAACACTAAAGGCTCTAGGCCGCGCTCTCCCCTCTCATGCCTCTCTGCCCCTGACTGATCCTGGTCCTTTCCAATGTGGCTCTGGGTCCATGAAGTGCCATACCTCCTAATTCTAGAGATCTATGAGTATCTTTTCTTTTAAAGTTTATTTATATATTTTTGAGAGGGAGGGAGAAAAAGATAGCACAAGTGGGGAAGGGGAAGAAAGAGAGGGAAACACAGAATCTGAAGTAGGCTCCAGGCTCTGAGCTGTCAGTACAGAGTCTGACATGAGTCTTGAACTCATAAACTGTGAGATCATGACCTGAGCCAAAGTCAGACGCTTTAACTGACTGAGCTACCCAGGAGCCCCATCAGCTTCTTCTTTCATAAATCATTTCCATGTTTGTCTGCCTTACCATACCTGGTGAAAACAAGTCCCAGGTACAAATTTTAACCCACATATCTGACAGCTAAACTGGAACTGGTTATCATAAAACAAAGGAAATAGAACTCAGACTAGATACCTGGTAGTGGGGGAAAAGTGCTGGGGAAGGTCAAGTACTGCCTGACTAAAACACAGGCCCAGGCCATGGTCAGATTAAGCCATCAGAGCCTTGCAATGCAAGATTTTAAACCAGGCAGTTTGAAATAAAACATCAGGTGAGAGACTTCCAATTTTACACTTGTTAATGAACAGGTTTCTCCTTACCTTTCATTGGCATTTGATTCCTTCATGATCACCTTCACCTCCAATCCCAGCTAGTCCCAGAGGGACTCATTCCAAGAGCTCATCTGCGAATCTTCTAGGTTGGAACTAAGAACTCCCAGACATGTATGCTCAAGAGAAGAGAGTCAGGGCTCTAGTTTACATCAGTCCTCTCTCACTGGCAAGGCTGCTGTGGCCTAGTTGGTGGCAGATTGTTTTAAAGTAAATATGGGTGTAATTTTCTTCTACAGAATATTTCTCCTTCTGTGCTTTTTCTTTTTTGCTTCCTTTGCATCTAATCTGTCAGGCCCCAGAGCCCAGTCTGTGTGCATGCCTCTGCTAAATGCAGGTGACACTCAGTAAACCTTGGAGCATTCCTTCTGTTCTCTGATGCAACCCCAGAGAGGCAAAAACATTAAAGTTCAAAAAGTGAAATGGCATGAATTCCCTGTTTCAAAACAAGGAGAAAGAAGGAAGGCTGTGGCTAATAATAGTATTAATAATAGTAATAACGGCAACAATCTATTGAGTGAATGTCTGTGCCAAGAGCTGTGCTGGGACATCCCACACTAATTCTTTTTTTTTTTTTTAAGTTTTATTTATTTTGGGAGAGAAAGAGAGCATGAGCAAGGGAGAGGCAGAGAGGGAGAGAAAGAATCCCAATGCGGGGCTTGAACTCACAAGCCATGAGATCATAACCTCAGACAAAATCAAGAGTAGGATGCTTAACCAACCAAGCCACCCAGGCACCCCATCCCACATTAATTCTTAAAACAGACTCCCCGGTGAGTATTTGAAGAGGCTCCCCCTAACCAGATGCCCCTACTTTGTTTCTGCTCCCATGTAGATGCTGCCTTAGCCACAGAGTTTTTCTGGGCCCTGATGTACTTCCAGGAAGAGGGATCCTGTAGGAGTCTGACCTGAGCACATGTTGTATTATGTTTTCTTCTTTCTTCCCCTTTTCTCACTATAGGGGAATGAAAGGTGGAAACACATGGGGCTTGGGACAGAGACATGCTGCCTTGTAAGTGAACATTTCATTTGAGTAAAAGCTTGAAAGTTGGACAGCCTGAATTCAGATTCCAATTCTGCCACTTTCTAGCTGTGAGACCCAACCTCTCCATGCCCCCCTCCTCCCAATCAAATAAAATATAAAAGTAAGATCAAAATTTGGACATGCAGATACTTATAAATTAAAACCACAGTTGAACTAGGAAGAACACAAATCTCATTCTTTAAAGTATAACAAATTATTAATTGTGCAAAATTCCATGTTAGTAGAATAGGAATTTACAGAATTGTCATAAATGAGGTGAAATAATACTACATAAGAGTATTTTGATAACCTTTCTCTTGGAATCTTGCTAATGGCTTAAATAAAGACTGAGGAATCTCATGTAACCAAAATGCTTGTCAGGGCTTTAGGAATATCAGTGATAAAGAGAAGGACTAGAGAGAAGAGTGGGAGGGGTAGAGGGCAAAGTGAGAAGGAAGAAAGAAAGAAAGAAAGAAAGAAAGAAAGAGGGAAGGGAGGAAGAGGGGAGAAGGAAGACATGGGGGAAGGGAGGAAGGGGAAAAAGACTGTCATCTATGTCTTCTGCTAGTTATTCAGTTTTCACTGTACTTTCTTAAATGGTGTATATGTAAACTTCACTTCTGTGATTTCAGTGTGCTCCTTGGAAATATTTTGTATTGAGGTTTTCTCTTTTATACTGTTGGTTTTGTATAGGTGGTACCCTGCAAAATGGTTTCAGAATTAACTCCTCTCACTCTTAATGAAAAAAAATCTCATCTCTAAAATTTGGTTCTGCTATTAAAGTAGGCATCCAGTTGAAAGTAAACCAGCTTGTTAAATTACTTTCATAGACCAACATTAAATATTACCACTTCATAAAGATAAAATTTGAATATCAATATTGGTCAAGATTGTCACACATCATGTAAGTTATAAATTTCTAACCCACTGAACCAAGTAATAAGTATTCAATTAGTAGCATGGTAGAAGGAGTTGATGAAAACCAGAGCTATTTTTGTTATCAGATGAGTGACTATTCTAACTGTTTTTCCTAAGGACAAAATGTGCTCCTCCATAATGGGATAAGAGCCACTCTAAAATGAGAAGTCGATCTCACTTGGATGCATTTTATTGGAAAACACTCACCAGAGGTCAATTCCTGCTCCAACTGGTTAGAGAACTAAGCAGACCGTGATATGTCATCACCAGATTCCATTCAAGGATTAATGGCTCCAAAGAACAAGATGCCTCTCTAAGTCTTCCTGTAATATTACACCCAAAAGTGACTTGTCCCACCATTCCAGTCCCTTGTGCACACCGAGGGTCAGAGGATGGCTTTTCACAAGTCTCAGAAGAACAGGGTACATGGATAATCCAGTACATGTTCTAAATCATCACTCTTAGCTCAGGCCAAGTCATAGCACTCATGGGACCAGCCAAAACAGAAGCTTGTCTGCCCTGAGCAGCTCAGGTAGCAAGAGATGGAATTTATTTAGAGCTATCTCTCACCACAAGTGAAGGCTGCAATGTCCCTGAAAAGATATTGTCTGATTCTGCTACTAATTAGGCTCAAGTGACCTTGAAAGTCTCAGGGATTTCTGTAACTCCTCCACTCCTATATAAAGGGGTGTAACAATGAGATTGTAGGACAGTGCCCGTGGCCTTCACAAATCAGAGCTGAGGAGTCAGGAGCAGGTCTGTGAAACTTACTCTCCTTTGTACCCCAGCAGGATATCAGCTCACCTGCAAATTCATCTTTAAGGTACAGTGTGTTGAACTTGTGTTGTCAGGTGTCGGATCAGCTCACATTTGGGGCTGGGAATTGAGACACACTCCTTATATGTTTGTCTTTTTTTGGCCACTTGGGCTCATTTTCTCTCTACTTTGAACACCTACCTTGCACCAGTTTGGGAATAGATTTAGACAGAGGCTTTCCATGTCTGATTTCTATGTGTTAACAATGCACGAATTTCAAGTTAAATAGTATATTTTAAAAAAGAGAGAAATCTGTGCTGATCTCACAGAGTAAATCTCTCTTAAGATTAAACAAAATGTAGAATATATCTCATATTGATTGATGGATAACTTAGTCCCAAGGAAACATTCACCATAGCTCCCCAAGCCATGGAGGCTTCTTGGAAAACTGGCAGTCAGAAGGATTAATCTTTAATTTTGGGTTTTCACTTGACTGAGTAAATTGGGATTTATGAGATTAAACTGCAGAATTTTCTTTCGTTTTAGTTTCTATGATTGGCCATCACGTAATGCCCTGAAAAGATGTAGCTCTTCTTTAGATAGACATAAGTACATGATCCTCACACGAAGTCAAGGTTTAATAAATGATATTTGATTAAAGTGATATTTATTTAAAAGGAGTTTCAGTACTTTTTAAGTGTAAATTAATCTATAAAGTAAATTTAAGAATTGCCATTGGAATTATGACTTTTCAAACTAGTAATGAATTACTGCCAATAAAACTAACCCTCTCGATAGATATTAACTTTAGTTTAAAAAAAAAAACTTTTGCTATAAGGAATACAGAGAAATAGAAATGTTCATTTATCAGAGGATAGCTCCTTTTTGCTAAAGGTCTAATTATTGATATTTGCCCTTCACTTATATGCAAGGCAATCAGGTATTCTTTCTCATCTGGGAGTGAAGAAACTGAAATACAAAGCCCCTGTACTGTTGAAGGCACAGATTATTCCATTGAACTTGATGCTGATGGATTTCCCTATTAGAGCCAGAGAGAATGTCAAAGAACCTCCATTCACAAATGAGGAGACTGAAGTGAGATATCTTTGCCAAAATCTAAAATAAAAAAGAAATATTTTAAACAGAATATGACACTCATAAAATAATACACATTTAAACATATATAAGAAATAACTATATGGTTAATAATAATATAGTTGAAATAACATAAGCTAAATACCATCCAAAGAAAATAGGAGAAATAGAAATTTTAACTGGCCATTTCAACATATCCACTATTAGAACTTTGAGTATTTCTTTTTCTTATCTCAAACTATTTTAGAACAAAATATCAAAACAATTCTTTTTAGCACAAGAATGCAATAAAACCGGTTAAAATTTATGTTTGTTTAAATGATGAGTACTTTTTACGTTTGAAACATAATTTCATTGAAGCACATACTGACTGTATATCAGCATACCATGATTTGCTTATTCATTAATTCAGCAAATATTTTTTAAGTGCCAACTACTTTCCATGTTCTGTCTTGGGGTGGCACATCTAGGTATGGTCTCCTGAGTACAAGACCAAAAGCTGTGCTTTGCCTTTTCACAAAGAACTGAATACATTGGTCTTTTCTGCCCTAGTGGAGACTAGAAGTACTTCTTTATTTTTTTTTAATATTTTTTTATGTTTATTTATTTATTTTTTGAGTGAGAGCAAGCCAGGGAAGCACAGGAGAAGAGAGAGAAATCTCAGCAGGTTCCACGTGTCAGTGCAGAGCCCCATGTGGGGCTTGAACTCATGAACTGTGAGATCATGACCTGAGCCAAAATCAAGAGTTGGACACTTAACCTACTCAGCCACCTAGCTGCCCCTGGAAGTACTTCTTTTTTTTTTTTTTTTTTCTTAATATTTATTCATTTTTGAGATAGAGACAGAGCATGAGCGGGGGAGGGGCAGAGAGTGAGGGATACATAGAATCTGAAGCAGGCTCCAGGCTCTGAGCTGTCAGCACAGAGGCAATGCAGGGCTCAAACTCATGGTCCTGGCTGTGAGATCATGACCTGAGCCGAAGTCAGACACTCAACTGACTAAGCCACCCAGGCGCCCCGGAATTACTTCTTTAGAAGAGGGCATTGGGGCACCTGGGTGGCTCAGTCTGTTAAGTATCTGACTTCGGCTCAGGTCATGATCTCACAGTTCATGAGTTTGAGCCCTGCACCAGGCTGCGTGCTGACAGCTCTGAGAGCCTGCTTCGAATTCTGTGTCTCCCTCTCTCTCTGCCCCTCCCCCACTCACACTCTGTCTCTCTCTCTCTCTCTCTCTCTCTCAAAATAAATAACCATTAAAAAATTTTTTTAAAAAAATGAAGAAAGAAAGAGGGCCTCTAAGTCCATAAATATTCCAACACTCATGTAACTGCAGAGGGCAATATTATACACTCAACATATGAACAGAAGTTTATGCTCTACATATACTTATATATATGAACAAAATGTATGATTCACTGCAATTTTTATTACTAGATCCAGACAGGAATTAATTTAAATGTCCATCAATACAAGAATGATTAAATAAATCATGGAATATCCCTAAAAAATGGGGACCGTAAAACGCAAGTTGGGCTAGTAAGGAAATATTTTCTTAAGTGAAAAAGCAAACTTCAGAACAATGCATGCAGTATGGTCCTATTTGCAAAAAAGAAAATGTTATATACACATATGCATGTGTGGTAAGGTCCTCTCCCTAAAGAAAGAAAGAAAAAAAAAAACCTCAAGGCAACCTGGCTATGAGCATACGTGACAACACCCCTCACAACCTTGTAACATGAGACCACTTAATCAGATTGCATGTTTGTGTGTTACCATATATGGGAGACAAAGAAGTAGAAAATGTATAAAAAACTACACCACGTGGCATTCCGGGCTCAGTTCTTCGGGTATGAACCCAACTGAACTGAGCTGACACAAATAAAGTTGCTTCTTGGAAAGAAAATCCTCAGTATCACGACTCTCTGTGCAAGAATCCTGCTACACATATGCACATAGGCTTTCATGAAAATGGAAATATCATCATTAACAGTGGATATCTTCAGGAAGTATAGCTGGCTGCAATGAGGAAGGAGGAGAAAGACTTTTCATTTTGTATCCTTCAGTACTTTTTTGAAGTGTTCTGCTATGTACATGTACTATATTTACATTTTTTAATGTAATGTAAAGTCTTAAAAGACCATCTTTGTTAATTGTGTAAAACTTTGTAATCCATTGGCCAAATTATTTGGGAGATTTCCTGCTGAGAAATATTGAATAAATTATGGGATGCAGTAATTATCATACACGTCCCCAACTACATGGACCATGACAACAAAAGGAAACAAAGAAAAAACACTGTCCTACAATATTCAGGGAGAAAAAGGAAAGTGAATGCACCTCTAAGCTTACATATTTCTCCTCTCAAGTGTCCTATTTTCTTCAGTACTGTCACCAAGTGTGCCAGCAGTGTTTGCTTTCCTTGTCAGCCCTGCTGCTCCCTGTCCCTCCTCCCACTCCAAACTTCCTGCTGACTTTGTGCATTTCGACACAGCTGCCTCTCACACCTCTTGAGTTTCCAATGAATTATGCTTTATTGATCACAATATTTTATTCTCACTCAACAGGACAATAGAAATGATAAAGGTGGATTTGTTCCAGACATTCCATTTGCTAAAAATGAAAAAAAAAAAAAAAAAAGTTTCTGGAAACAATAATTTGGAGAAGTTGGAATCTGGTTAGAGCCCGCTCTTTCTGTTCAGAAAAAAACAATAAAAATAACTAGTGACAGTTAGCCACTGGGCTGGGATTTTTGGTAAAGGCAGGGAGAGAGAAACAATATTTTAGCAAAATTTTGTATTTTAACCAACTTACCTTTCAAAGTTTTTAATAGGAATAGAATATAAAATTTGCTAAAGAAGCTATCATTTTTAGATCAAAATTCTTTGGGGATTTTTAATTGACCAGATGAGTGGTGTCAGCACAAAAGAATTATAGGTGCTTTGTCTATTGGACAAGCAAGTCTAAAATGCACCCTGTGAAGGGTACCCTATCAAGCAGGCTCCTTGCTTCAGAGTAGTTTAGAGCCCCATTAATGGGACAAGAGTATGGCGATCTAGCTCCTACTCCCAATTCAGCTGGGTGTGGAAGCTCTCCATTGTTTCAAAGGATTTGGGAAGACACAAACCCAGGGACCTGTGGGATGAGTTTAATGGCTTCTCAGTTCCCTTCCAGCCCCAATTAGGTGATCAAATGGAACCACCTAGAGGTGACCAATATAAACCTGCAGTGGTTAACAGTGACCTGGGAGGTGGAGGAGGCTACATTCTGTTTTGGTTTGTTTTGCAAGGTTTTATTTTAACTTTACACATGTCCAGGGTATGTTTGTTTTGGAATCGAAAACATAGCGTTAAAAAAAAAAAAAAAAAAAAAAAAAAAAAAAGTTCAGGGGCGCCTGGGTGGCTCAGTCGGTTGGGCGGCCGACTTCGGCTCAGGTCATGATCTCGCGGTCCGTGGGTTCGAGCCCCGCGTCGGGCTCTGTGCTGACAGCTCAGAGCCTGGAGCCTGTTTCAGATTCTGTGTCTCCCTCTCGCTGACCCTCCCCTGTTCACGCTCTGTCTCTCTCTGTCTCAAAAATAAATAAAACGTTAAAAAAAATTTTTTTTTTAAAAAAAGAAAACATAGCTACATGGCTCATGGGCAACTCGGGTTTTCCCTGTTAGTCCCTATAGGGTTCAAAGACTGGTGACCAAAGGCCAAATCCACCAACAGACATATTCTGATGTTTCATACAATACTTTAAAACATCTTAAATTCATTACTAACTTTTTAAAATAAGGAGATTATATGCATTTTTAAAAAATCAAGATTTCCAGCTTCTCTTGGAAAGCTCAAATATCTGGTAACACTGGGAACGTGCTCCACTGGCAAGTCAGTTGGAGCTGAGTAGGTCCTTCAAATGGACCATACATTCTAGAATTGGCCGCAGGGAGAGGCCAGTGTTCTAAGCAGAGTGTTCTAAGCACATCTGGATCACACAGGCTTCTGAATCTGTGGCCTTTGATTTATAGGTAATCAACATTAATTTATAGATATAAACTAGACAACCCAGGATTTTGTTAAGCATGTACTGTGTCAGTTACTAAATATTTACCACAGCAGCTTTTTCAGTTGAAATTCATTAACTTTGTGAAAATACGTATGGTTTTATTTTACAGATGAGAAAACAAAGACTTATTTCTGTTGTTGGGTAAGTAACTTGCCCATATGGGATGCAGGGGTCTCCTAACTCCTAGTGCAAACTGTTTTCCATGACACAGGTAGGGCTGTGCTCCATGACACTGTTGGCTCTGATAGGATTCCTTTGTGTGCATTGAAAACACTCCTCAGCAAAGAATGGCCCATAACTGTCCACAACTGTCCATAGTGTCAAATGTATGCTCTTGTATAAAGGCCTTTTTTTTTTTTTACTTTTTATTTTGAAGTCATTTTGGATTTAGACAGAGTTACAAGCTTGTCACCCAGTTTACTCTAATGTCAACATCTTAAATAACCAGATACCCTTATCAAAACTATGAAATTAACGTTTGTATAATAAAATTAACTGCAGACTTTATTTGGATTTCTTTAGTTTTTCCACTAATGTCCTTTTTTTTCTGTTTGAGGATCCAATCTAGGATACTACATTGCATTTATGTGGTAGATGATAGATACATACATACATACATACAGATGATGATAGATAGATAGATGATAGATAGATCATATATTTACATTACAATGTCTCAGTCTCCAATATGTGACAACTTTTCAATATTTCCTTGCCTTTTGTAACCTTGACACTTTTAATGAGTCGTGGTCAGGTATTTTGTAGAATGTTCTCAAATTTTAATTTATCTGCAGTATTTTCATGAATAGATAATTTTCTGGTGTTAGGAGAGGTATACCACGGAGGCAATGTGCGCCTCTGTCAAACCATATCAGGGGCATATAATATCAACATTGCTCATTACCAGTGATGTGCACCTTGATCACATGGGCAGATTGGTGCTTTTTTTCTCCACTGTAAAGTTACTATTTTCACTTTAGTCACCGAGTCATGCCAGATGCAAGGAGAGAATTCAGCTCTACCTGTGGTCATATGTTAAAACCACCACAGTAGTGGGGCACCTGGCTGGCTCAGTCAGTTAAGCGTTGGACTTCGGCTCAGGTCATGATCTCGCGGTTCGTGAGTTCAAGCCCCGTGTCAGGCTCTGTGCTGATGGCTCAGACCCTGGAGCCTGTTTCAGATTCTGTGTCTCCCTCTCTCTCTGACCCTCCCCCGTTCATGCTCTGTCTCTCTCTGTCTCAAAAATAAATAAACGTTAAAAAAAATTTTTTTTAAATAAATAAATAAATAAAATAAAACCACCACAATAGTTAATTTGGGGTGGAATATTTTTGAGGCTATGCAAATATCTTGTTTGCAAAGTTTCATCTGCTAATTTTAGTATTCATTAATAGATCCTGCCTGTAGCAATTATTATTACTGTGGTGTTCTCATGGTGATTTTCTATTCCCCTCTTTCCTTCTACATTTAATTCATCAGAATTCTCCTGAAAAGAATAATTGTCCCTTCTCCCTCATTTATTTTTTTCAATAATGTATATCAGTTTGGATTCACTCTTTGGATTGTAACTAATATGAGGTTGTATATATTTGTTACTTTGTAATTGAGAGTTCTTCCAGAGTGCCTGGGTGGCTCAGTCAGTTAACGGTCCAACTTTGGCTCAGGTCATGATCTGGCAGTTTGGGAGTTTGAGCCCCACATCAGGCTCTCCACTCTTAGTGCACAGCCTGCTTTGGATCATCTGTCTTCTTTTCTCTATGCCCTACCCCCGACCCCAAAGATAAATAAACATTTTTTAAAATGTAATTGAGAGCTGTTTCAAGTTGCCTCCTCAGTTTCTTGCAATGGCTCTATCTATTTTTTACTTTCTTACTTTTTGGCATTATAAAATACTCAGTACAGGGGCGCCTGGGTGGCTCACTCGTTTAGTGTCTGACTTCAGCTCAGGTCATGATCTCACAGGTCTTGGGTTTGAGCCCCACATCGGGGTCTCTGCTGTCAGCACAGAGCCCACCTTGGATCCTCTGTCTGCCTCTCTCTTTGCCCCTCCTGCCTCATGGTGTCTCTCTCCTTCTCTCAAAAATAAACACTAAAAAAAAAAAAAAAAAAAAAAAAAAATTAAAAAAATACTCAGTACAAAAAACTTTAAAAGGTAAAGTGTGTGTAGGGATTATTTACAGAGTTTAGTGATCTGAATAAGAAGTTGGGAATAAATGTGAGAGAAGAAAGCTAAATAGCAATTTTTCTCTTGAAAAGAGAGAAAATTAATTTTTATTTTTTTAACTTTTTATTTGGAAATAATTTCAAGATTGTGGAACA
Source organism: Panthera onca (assembly GCF_046562875.1). Lineage (NCBI taxonomy): Eukaryota > Metazoa > Chordata > Mammalia > Carnivora > Felidae > Panthera > Panthera onca. Next base: position 31,935,984 of record NC_138351.1, on the reverse strand, counting down.
TTACAAAATAGTTCAAAGAATTCCCATATACCTTTAACTCAGGTATTCCTATCACCACCCTGTTTGCTTTACTATTTGCTTTACCTATCTACCTATTTTTTCTGAACTTTTTGAGAATTAGTTGACTCATGAGCCTTCACCTCTAGCTAACTCAGTGGGTACTTCCTAAGAAGTCATTCTCTTCCATAACCACAGCACAGGTGTTAACTGCAAGAAATTTAACACTGATATGATCATGTTATTGTCCATATTCCAATTTTGTCCATTGATTCAATATTGACATTTATAGCATTTTGAAATTTGATCAACTAACTATATTGATGTTCCTGATCTTACTGGCCCTCATCTCCAGCTGGATGCCCAGAGCTCTCTCCTCCACAAGCTGCTGTCTGCTCTAGTTACCAAGGCTCCTGACCAAGCCCGCAGGGACTGTCAGGACTGACAGTGTAGGTTGGACCTGGGTGGATCCAAGCAATATTCTTGAAGAGCATCTTGGGGTAATTATATCTCATGATGATAGACACTAATTAGTCCTTTTTTTTTTTTTTTTTTTTTTTGGAAGGTAAACTTTTCCCTAAATGACTGGGGAAAGTGGTTCAAACTGTGGGAGGTGATGACAGGATCTTTGGAGTCAGACAGAGTAGTTTTAGAGCTCAGCTCTGGCATTTACTGGTTCTGAGATTTGGACAAGAACTTAAACCTTCTAAGCCTGGCTTCTTGTCTGTTGTCTGGGGAAATAATACCTACTTCCCAGAGCTATTGATATCATTAAATGAGATAATTTTCAAGATCTCATTAGCAACTGCAAAACATGATTCATTGCTCACCGTTACTAATACATGATGTCAGCACCCAATGAGTAAACAGACCAGGAACTGTGAAACCGACAGGTCTGGGCTAGATCTCTGGCTATCCCCCTTGTTACCTCTGGAACTAGGGGAAAGTCACTTAAACTCTCAGATTCACTTCCTCATCCTCAAATAAGGGAATAATAAAATCTAGCACAATATGTTGAGAATTAAATAACATTTGGTACTGTACTCAATGTGGGTTGCTAATATGAATATAAATGATGATAATGAGCATTTTTCCATAGACCAGATATTATGTTCAATGCCTTGGTTGGTAATCTCATTTAATTCTTAGAAAAATCCATTTTTTTAACATGAGAAATTTAAGCTTTAGAAAGGTTATGTAAGTTTCCCAAGATCACATGGACTCAAAGCCCCTTCTTTATTTATTTAATTATTAGTTACTTGAATAACAATTGTTGGTCTCCCCTTTTAATGACTTATTGTCATCCCAGTTAATTCAGACAAACCCCACAGAACACAACAGGGCTGAGTTATTATGGACACATTCAATACAAGTATTTTTTTTCTTACATATCTTCTTTTAGTTAAAATTTCCAACTACTCAAGAACTCACTCATACTGCCCCAGGTGGCTTTTTATTTCACCTGCGCCTTTTCTTAAGACCCAAATATCACACTGCGGGCAAAATCTGAAGTGGCTTTGAAGGATATTAATTGGAGGAAAAACTGTAGAGAGAGACTCAAGACTTAAATTCAAATAACCCGACTGGATTTTGGAAGGCAAGTTAAAAAAAAAAAAAGTTTTTTTCTGAAAAGATGCTACACTGAGGAGAACCACTTTCACATAATCCTCCAAATTCCATATGCGAAGGAGGAGAGGAGAAGAAAACTCATTCCACTCTCTGTTCAGTGGGACCTAAAGATGGAATGGGAAGAGAAACTCATCAAAGCATCTTAAGCCTATAATCAGCTGCTGTCATCTTAGCAACTGGACCTAGAAACATCATTCCTAAAGATATTTTCACTGAAGGTGAAAAAAGACCACCTGAGAGGAAATGGGCTGGTGTCTGTGTTCCCCAGTAGCTATAGAGGCAGAATCTCCAGATGACAGAACCAGCATTTGGCAGAATGGGAAGAAGAAGGTTACATTTTACTATGTACTGGTATAGGAGGAATCAGTGCCCTGTGTGTGTGTTTGTTTTAGTCCTTATCATGACACATATAAAACTGATAACAGTTGGCACCTCTGACAAGGTATCAGAAAGGAGAAAGGAAGTTTGTCATAGTGCAATAAGCCTGGAATAATCTTGAAAAAAAAGTTAATCTAGTTCTGCCTTGATAAAGAATTGATGACTTGCACATTGCTTAGAACAAACATAACCAGATGCGTGCTTCTCATGTGACCCAGTTCTTCCCAGGATCTATCGTCTTTCTGGCTGGCTGACTGGCTGGGTAGTGTGACAGTGGCAAGCACAGGCTTTGAAGCTGGGTAGGGTTTCAATCTCAGCTCCATCACCATGGAAGTGACCTTGGGCATCAATGACCTTGGGCAATGGCTTGCCTCTTTGTACCTCCTCTGTCAAATGTGGATAAGAATAAGATTGTGAGAGTTGAATGCAAGATGTAAAGCACTTTGAAGAGTGAAGGGTATTCAGTTAGTATTCAATAAAGCCAGAGATCACAGATAAGCAGCCCACCAGCCAGTAGGTGAATGTGTGGCAGCAAGTTTAATGGCACATTGGTGGGGGGAGGCCTACTGCATCCTTGGACTCACTTCCACTCTTTGTTGTCTCGTAAGGGCTGAGTATCCATTGCCAATACCCTATTGTCAATTTTAAAAAGAAATAACTCTCTGTATTCAGGGGTTTTTTTAATCAGAATTAGAGATACAAAAATGATAAATGCAGTGAATCTGGTATATATTTTTAAAGGAGGCGAAGCAGATACCTTTCCTAAGTGTTAATTATGAAAATACCCAGAATAACTCATTTATGTGGACTTCTGGCCACTAGAGTTATCTAAAATTGCTCCTCCCGAATTTTGAGCCATGGGGGGTGAATAATAACACAGCTCTCTGAGTATTAAGAAAAAGAAATTATCCTATATTCTTAGAGAATATGTTCTCTATATTCTTAGAGAATCTCAGGATTAGAGTGGGACCAAAAATAAATCAGAAGCACTCAACGCTCACTTGAGAAGCCTATTCCTCTCCAATCTGCACCTATAGTGAGAAGAAAGCAGCAAACTAAAATTAAGAAAGGATGAATCCAAACTTGGATTTATAAAAGAAAAAAAATCACTTGCACAAGAATAGAAGGAAGACACTTGAGTTTGAAAAGTCCCTCAGTAAAAAATAGGAACTTAACCTCAAAATCTTTAAAAGTGACTCAGGAGATTTCAGGTAATTGACAGGTTTATGTGTCCTCACATTCCATAGTATTTTTATTTTGTGACTATAAAAGCAGTACCAATCTGTCCCACAGGAGATCACAGAGGCTTTCTCTTCTTCCTGATCCCACTCAGAATAACTTGGGAAAGTAATGTCTTTTCACCCTCATTGGAGCATCTATAGGGCAGCACCATATACATAGGGCATATAGTGGGTGATTTTCTCTGCCTGGACCAGCTACAAGTGCAGAGAGAGTAACCATCAGTGCTTAGGTTTCTCATCAATACTCCCAGGGAAAAATAGACTTTTTAAATTTTCTCTTCCCTGCCTTATTTATATACATTCTTAAACATATTGGGCATCACTCAGTGAATGTGATTATAGGATCTGACCACAAAGATCCCCAAATATAACATCTTAAGTGATGTAAGAGTGAAACTCATCACCAAGAGCTTTTGCTAAAGGCTTCTCTGTATGCAGTCCAACACTGGACCTCAGACAAGAAGGGAAGCATCTTATCCCTGAGATCTAAGGAGTTCTAATTCTGACAGCCCAGCAACAGATAAATAAACCTTAAATACATGCTGAGTCAATAAGGAGCAAAGCATTTAATATCATGCATAAACTAAAGACAAGAACTTATTTAAGTGGTAGTTCAAATTCAGTTAACACTTTTGATCTCTTACCAGGGATAGGACAACAGATTGTGAGCTCCCCAAAGACAAGCATGTACTGGGTTGGTATATGAACATTTAGGGAGTGAATAGCAATATATTTGGCACTTTCATCCATATTACCACATTTCATCTCCACTTTGTGGATGATAGAACTGGGTCTCAGAACACATGAAGGGCTTATTGCCCAAAGTCACAATAGTGACAACAGTCCTGCCCTCCTATTCAGCTCCCTGGCCATCCTGGCTGTCAGGGCATGGCCACCAGGGAAGGTGACTGAGGTAGGACTGCAGTTGTGTTGGCAGGCAGGACAGCTGTCTCCACACATCCCCTAGTAGGCGAGGCAAGGCTTGGTGAAGAGTTCCAATCCTAGTTGCTTCAGGGATGACAGCAAGAGAGACTGGCCAATAAGGACAGTATCCCATGCTCAGGTGCAGAGGCAGGAAAAGGGCTACACAGAGAAACTCAGTAGGAAGGAAATCAGCAGAAAGAAAGTAAAATAGTTCAGGATGCCCTACAGGGAGAGCACAGGGAAGAGGTTTTAAGAAAGCTAAAGAAAAAAACCATAGTGCCAAAGCTGCAGATAGAGAATTCATCCCTTAAGAAGGGCAGTGAGGGAACCCTCAGACTGCATCAAGGAAGCCATCCTTCTTTCAGCCAGCACAGTGTTCTGTACTTGAATGAGGTGTCTCTACAGATGACCACAGTGCCCACTGCTTTCTGTTGTGCAGATCCAACAGCTTTACTCCTTTACAATACCTGCCTGTTCACTGAGAGTATCTAAATTTATGATTCTTGAAGTCTTCTCAAAGATCACAGCCCTTTGGAGGGAACAAGAAGTAGAGGCAGCATGCATCAGATCCTTCAGATCCTGCTGCCTGATTTCCTTAGGTCTCACTTTGATTTAATTTATTCCTTGAGTGTATGAACACCACACTGCTTACAACTGCTTCTCTTAACCTAGCTCATAATTATGCAACTACAGTGTCTGCTAGAATAAATCTTCCTTCCATATCCAAACCACACCTTTTTCCCAAATTGTGTAAATGTGAAACGACAGGATGATGTGAGCAGTCTGTGTGCCTGCATAGGCCTCTTTTTTTTTTTTTTTTTTATGAAAAAGTCTTTAGAATAAAATGTTATTGTAAATTTCAAGAAAAGAAAAAAATTCCAGTAAGTACCTATTTGGCCAAACTATCTTTTCTCTGAATACCAGATATCTAATATGAACTTGAAATGTTTAGGAGCATTTTGCAATAAAGGAGTGTGTGTGTAAGTCATGCATTATTACTCTTGGTATACTTAAGTTACATGTTTGCATCAATGCCTTATTCCCTGCTCAAAGCAAGCACTATTTTCTTATCTAGCATTTATACAGGCAGAATCACATGAGGAAAATAAGAAAATTTAAGACACCTCCACAGCTTGAACTAAATCTATAGGAAACTAACTGCTATAGGTGAGGGCAGGGAAAATATGACTTCATGTGTGGAAGTTACAGGTGGTTGGGGCCATAGACTCAGGATTGGTTGACATGCTTAGAGCAGACCTTTTGTTACCTCTAAGAAAAGGCTAGCTCTGGGCCTTTCCATGGCCAGCAAGCTTCTTATGATGTCAAAACATCATAAAATATAGAAAATTCAAGACATGATTAATTTATCTACTCATTCAGTCTTGCCACCACCTACTCTAGTTCTATGAGTTCTGATGTATATTTTTAACAAGTCTTTCAATGTTGAGTGACTAAGAATTTCTTCAAATTCTGTGCATCCATTAGCCTGAATCCATTAGCCTGGGGGAGAAAATAAGTGGAAAATAAGCTCTTAGTAGATGGAGTCTGTGCTACCTCCAGGCCAGAACTTCAGAACTCAAGCAGGGCTCAGACAGAATCTGGAGAGGCTCTCTCAGGCACAACACAAACCTCCTGAAACTAGAGAAGGCAAATATATTTGAGCACATCCCCTACTCAGAAAGTACAAAAATCGCCTTCCAGACCCTCCCTCAGCATCTGAGATAGTTCAGAGGGGACATTGGCAATTCCAGGCCAGCTTTTTTTAGAAAAAAATTAGCTTGACAAGGGTCATTTAATTTAATGAAGAATAACTGAGCACCTATTTTTTGTTCCAAGATATCAAAAACAACAGCAAAACAGTAAGGTCCAGGTCCTCCCTAATCTCCAGCCAGAGCTAGAGCCAGAGCTCTTGTCTGAACCAGTGCTCATCAGATGGATCTTTTCTGCAGTCCTTTGCATCTACCTGCCTGCCAAGCAGGCAGAGACGGATCTTTTCTGTAGTCCACTGCATTTAGCTCCCTGCCAGAGCCACTAAGATCTGGAAAATGGGCAATGTTCACATAAAAAGTAAACCTTTTTTAGCATTAAACATGTGCTCTTTCACGGGACACACACACACATGCCACACGAGCTTGCTCTGTATATGGCCATCTCCAGATATAGTGGCCATTTCTTGTGATGAGAATCTCAGAGCCAAGAGTACCCACTTTGAAGATGGACAGACCTAGGTTCAAAGTCCCACTCTACCACGTTCAGTTATGAGGATAGAGGCAAATTCTATTTCTCAGTTTCCTCATCTGAACAATGAGTGTAGAATCACCCAGCTCCAAGAGTTGTAGGGAGAATCAAATGCAAGTGTGTATAGAAGGCCTATCACACATTATGTGCTCAACAAATGGTAGAGGTTATTGTTATTCTGTGAGGAAAGATGGAAAGAGCTTAACATTTGTTGATTGCATATTTGCCATGTTTAGAGCTTCTGCATGTACCATCTCATTTTATATACATATACACACAACTGTGAAGTAACTGTCAAGACTTCTTTCTTTAAGTTAAAATCACAACTATCATAAAAATAAAATGAACAAGAAATAAATTAAATAAATAAATAATAATAAATTAGTCAAATATTTTATTTAATTTATTAATTAATGGGAAAACTAGTAAGGTATCACAACTAATTCAAAAAGAATTTTTAAAAAACATACAGATGTAGGATATCAAGAATACTGAAATGAATTAGAAGTAGATTAAAATTGCTTGGTATCCACACAACTATCAGTTGCATTCCCCTGGACAAAACTTATTTGACTCTTTATGTTCAAGAATCATTTGCATTACTATATTTTTTCTATAATTTCAGAGTTGTAAAATAGCTCAAAGACAATAAAATGGGGAGGCCCCTGGTAGAAGAAGATAATCTTTACGAGTTATTAGACACCTTTTTTGTTTTTGTTCATTTCAAAATTTTTTTATTATATTTTCTGACAGAACCACTATTATTCCCATTTGCAGTTGAGAAAAAAAATCATAGTGACTATGTAATTTGTCTACAGTCACAAAAAGTGTAAACGGAAGGGTCTAGATTCAAACTCACCTTTCATCACTCTAAAATTAGAGTGGCTCTAGGATTTCTTTTTCTTTTATTTTTCAGGGGATGAACAATCAATATATCCGTCGGGAAGTCTTCTGCTGTGAAACTTGTCACGAACTCAAAAGCTTCTGGGAAAAAGAAATTAGCAAACAGACTTGTTACAGGGAACTGGAGGAAGACCGTCAGGGAAGGAGCGCCCTGAGAAAGTATGTGGATTATTTCTCTACTATTTTTTAAATTAGATTTCTATAGAAATACACCAGATTGTGAATATGGGAGACTGAGTTCTATTCATTATTACTGTTCTAAGAATGCAAATGTTCAGTATGGTATGGTAACGTCAGTGCAGCCATGAGAATAAAGGAAAACAAGACTTGGATGAAGATTACATTCACAGGTCTCAGAGGAAGGGTCACCACATACTATTTAGGGCCACAGGGGAAGCAAAAGACAGAAGCATGGGGAACATCTAAGCCAGAGTATTTATTGGAGTTCCTGAGCAAAAGGCAAGGCAGAGCAGAGTAAACAGTTTAGCACTGTCTAGTTTGAGTAATTCCAGAGGGCTCTGGCTATAGATGTGCTCTCTAGTTGTATGGAACCTAGCCCTGGGGTGATTTGGGGCGGGGAAAATATGGCTTCACAGGTGGAAGTTAGAGGTGATTGGGGCCATAGACTCAGGATTGGTTGACATGCTCACAGCAGGCCTTTTGTTACCTCTAAGAAAAGGCTAGCTCTGGGCCTTTCCATGGCCAGCAAGGTTCTTATGACGTCAAAACATCATAGAATATAGAAAATTCAAGAGATGATTAATTCATCTACTCATTTCGTCTTGCCACCACATTTACCAGGGTTTCCAAATCTAGCATTATTGCCATTTAGGGCCAGATAATGCTTTGGGGTCAGGGGGCTATCCTGTGCTTTGTAAGATGTTTATCAACATCCCTCAAAACATTATATTCCAGTAGGACTCCCATTCCCATTGTAACAACAAAAAATATCTCCTGATATTACCGAGTATCCCCTCAAGGGCAAAGCCACCTCTGATTGAGAACCAGTGACTCATAAATAAGGTTGAGCCTTTTTTGTATATAAACAAAAATGAAGTTCTATTATTTATATCTTGATAAACTGAAAAAATCTTTCCCCCACCTTGCCTCTGTTGTAATCCCCAGCACATGAGGTACACTAAATTTAAGTCAACAGAACAGAACTATGAGAGATCTCACATTTGGGAAGATACTTATTAATATTCTTGGGAGAAGGCAAAGATGGTATTCCCCTCTTTGGCAAGTAAACTTGTTGTTCTAGCCAAAGGAATCTGTGGAGAGGAGAACATATCCTTATGTGAGAAGACATGTGTCACATGTGTCAACATCACTTGGAAAAAAAGAGCCAGCACCTGCTCTCACATGTGCAGAGCCTTGGAGCAGACAGATCAACTCAACTTTTCAGAGACTATCTGGGTTCTCTGTCCCTAAAATGGGAACAGCTCAGTCAAGTCGTCTATTTTGCTAAGACACCCACTCACAAGTGGAGTGGCAGCTAAATATTCTGCTGGCCAGCGAGGCACTATGTCTCCATGTTTCTGAACATGCTGAGCTGAAAACATGTGTAGTTCACATGTGTTGAACCAACATCAACTTCTAAAAATCTTGATTAACCCCTGAGGGGAAATAACTTCTCTCCTAGCCAAAGAAGAGCTCTGCCATCATTCCAGCTACATTCCTATTTATCCAGCAAGCAAAATCGGGCTTTTCTAGATGCTAGAAGAGTCACACACTAGAGCATCCAGTCCTGGAGATTCCAGGAGAGTGAGGAAAATCAGTTGTGTGGTTCATGCCATCTTCTGCCCCCAAGTCGTGGCCCACAAGCCAGGAAGCCAAATCCCATCATGAACCCTATACCTCATCTTCCCGTCCAGAACCCTCAAGGTATGGGATTAAAAGCATAATTTGTGATATCATTTTATTTTTGTCAAAATACATACACAGTCCACCTGTATATACAAGAAAAATATTAAAAGAAAATATGCTGATACTGAGTGATTAGTTTTGATTGGCAGAATGGCAGATTTTGTGTGTATGAGCTCTCCTAGCTTCTCCAAAGTTTCTACAACGATTCTGTGCCATTTTCTAATTAGGCAAAATGAAGTTATAAAAAAGGCAACTGATTGCAAATGGTCATAGAACAAATGAATTTACAAATAATTAAACAATTTTGTTTAAAATGTTAAAATACATGTTTAAACAAATCATTCTCCAGATTCCCATGTGCCTCAGAAATGACCCCCTTCCAAGTGGGTGCAGTTTTCTCTCCCCTCTATAACCAAGAGAATAAATCTTCAAAATGTGCTCATCATGAAACATTTCATCATTGTGTCCCACAAATAAATGTTAAAGAAGTGGACAGAGCCTCTGCATTGAAAATCTTAAGGAGTGAGGAAGTAGAGGCAGCTTCCTATGGTTTGTTTGCTCCTCTGTTGTGGAGTCTCATTAACCAGAGCTATTTCCCTTGTCAGCTGTGAAAAAAAGACCCAAAACCTAGTGGTTTTGTTATTATTTTTGTTAAATATCCCAGATTTATTTTCATACCAAGAGCAGAACGTTGGAATATTTGTTTAGATCTGAGAAAATAGTTTGAAACAGAGTAAGAGTGTACCTTCCAACATACACTTGCAGACCAGTGAATATCATAAACCCTGAAGTCCCTATTCTATCCCTGTGGTCTATATCTCCCATACTCCACTATACATAAGTACACTGGACACACATACATAATACTCACACTCTTTTTTGATTCTACTCTCCACTTATAAAGGCAAATTCAAGCCTCTTGAACAATACAGAAATATTCAGAGTGAACACTAAAAGACAAAAACCCTAAAAGTTCCCACCAACACCTTTGCTGATAGAACAAAATCAATATTGCTTTATGTTCTTCTCGGCAGATCTGACTAGCAAGACTTGTGGCAAAGCAGGGTAGAGTGGAAACAGGTGTTTCACCATGGACATGCTTGTTAGCACACTCTCCTGCAGGTTCACTGACAGAGGAATTCAGCCAGAGCTGCAGAGAATCAATTTATCCTGGCAACTGGTGTGTCTAGCAGAGGCCTTGGAGGCGAGATCATGAGGCGAGATGAGGGACCTCAGAACTGGAAAGCCCCTTACTCTCTCTGACAATGGCCAGAAAGAAGCAACACAACAGGAATAAGGGTGGTCCACAGAGAAGTTGAAAACTGTTTGCAAATAACTGATGGAGACAATCTGAGGAAAATCAAATGCAGTGTAGGTACTAGGACTAAACCTCCTGGTTTGTTGGGGCAGTCCAGGTGTACGCCTATCATTTTGTTACAGTTATGGATCATAATTTCCCTTTTTATTTTAAAAGTATCTCCATTTAGGGGCACGTGGGTGGTTCAGTCAGTTAAGCATCTGACTCTTGATTTCTGCTCGTCATGATCTCACAGTTCGTGAGTTCAAGTCCCTCATTGGGCCTGTACTGAAAGTGTGCAGCCTGCTTGGGATTCTCTCTCTCTCCCTCTCTATCTTCCCTTTCAGTGTGCAGCCTGCTTGGGATTCTCTCTCTCTCTCTCTCTCTCTCTCAAAATAAATAAACTTTAAAAGTGGGGTGCCTGGGTGGCTCAGTTGGTTAAGCATCTGACTTAGGCTCAGGTCATGATCTCAGGGTTCACGGATTTGAGCCCCACATCAGGCTTTGTGCCGACAGCAAGGAGCCTGTTTTGGATCTTCTGTCTCCCTCTCTCTTTCCCTCCCCTTCTCATTCTCTCTCTCTCTCTCTCTCTCAAATAAGTAAATGAACAAATAAAATAAATGTTAAAAAAACTTAAAAAAAAAAGTACTTCAGTTTAGATGATAAATTATATGGACACCTAAGTCTAAATGATCAGCCTGTAATTATAACTGAGAAGTTAAGGAGAGTCATCAGAAGGTGATATAGGTCCAACCTCCAGGAAAGAGAAAGGGAAGGAAGTGGATGCTCCCCACAGCAGCAACTCTGAGCGGTGCATTTTTACACCCATCATACCCAAGAAAAGTTAAAGCTCCTTTAATTAATGAATGTATCCACATTATATTAAAAAGTCCATTGAGTTCCATGAAATACACAGACTGCAGTCCTTATTAGTGAGCTTTAAAAGATCTCAGTGACAAGTCATGTACATTGGAGGAAGATTCAGTTATAGAAACTTTCAGAGACGCTTATAACAAGGCAGCAGTTTGGTTACAAATTAAGATGCATACTTAACAAGTATAATGGAAAATATAGCTTATGAAAATTACTAATAGGTGATATCAACAGGTTATATAAGCTCAATAAATCATCCCTTCTTTTTTTTTTTTTTTAAGTTTATTTATCTTGAGAGAAAGAGCACAAGCAGGGTAGGGGGAGAGTGAGAGGGAGAAAGAAGATCTCAAGCAGGCTCCTCACTGTCAGCACAGAGCCACGGACCCACGAACTGGTAAATCACGACCTGAGCTGAAATCAAGAGTCACCGACCCTTAACCAACTGAGCCACCCAGGCACCCCAGAAAATCATCACTTCTTAGATAAACCATGCAAGGACCTCTGAGGCAGTTGCCTGCTTATGAGAGAGAAGCCATTCTATGTTTTATCTCATCTTTCAAAGAAGCAAACTGTATTTTTATGTCCATTACCTTAATTTAATCTAAGGTAGAGTGAGGGTAGGTCTTATCATTATTCTCCATAACCCTCATTCTTCTCTCAATATTTCAACTTTCGATCTTTGGTTGCTAATGTAGCTAAGCAACAACTACACCTAACAACAGGATGACACTCCAGATTCTTTCCATTCTTTCCTGGGCCCATAATTGAGCAGAGTTTTAAGTGAGAACTTTCCAGAAGCCAACTTAGCAATAGGTGCCTGGAGCCTTCAAAATATTTATACCCTCTAAATTACTTGTCTCCAGGAATCCCTCTGAGGAAAATAGGTATATGAAAAGAGTAATAAGTATTATCATTACTCATTTTAGGGTTATTTGTAAGAGTGAAAAAATTAAGACTGAATCCAATTTTTTAAAATTCTTTATTATATAGTCTGATCTTCCTGCGTTAAGCATGCATTACTTTGCTTTAGCATTGTTATGAAATGAATTGTGTACCTTCACACATTCAGAGTGTGACTGTATTTTGAGATAAGGACTTTAAAGAGGTGACTTGGTTAAAATGAGACCTTTAGTGTGGGCCCTAATCCAATCTGACTGATGTCCTTTAAAAAAGAGGAGATTAGGATGCCCAAAGGGATACCAGGTATGCACACACACCAGAGAAAAGGTCACATGAGAGTGAAGCAAGAAGGCTATCTGCAAGCAAAGGAGAGAGGCTTTGGGAGAAACCAAATCTACTGACACCTTGATCTTGGACTTCCAGCCTCCAAAGTTGGGACCAAATAAATTTCTGTTGTTGAAGACCCCCAGTCTGTAGCATTTTGTTATGGCAACTCTATCAAACTAATGAAACCATTTACCCAATCTTTTCATTGTGGTTGTTTTTATTCTTATGAAACTAACACAAGCACATTTTTTTTTAACCAAGCATCACAAAAGAATATATAATTAGAAGGGAGTTCCTTCTTACTTGGGCTCCTAGACTTGCTCTCTAGGGAAAGCTGACATCAACAGTTTCTTGTATATCTTTCCCAAAAACTTCAAAATGAATAAGCAAATAAATGTGTGTGCTATATTTTTATGCAAGATGAGACTATACTTCTGCACCTTGCTTTTTTAAATTACTTGGAAGTTTTTCAATATCAGCACATTCAGTTCTTCTTTAATGTTTTCCATTACAATGATGTTAACAATTAATTTGACCAATCACATCAAAGAACACTTAGGTTGTTTTTTGTTTTCTAGCTTCACAAACAATGTTGTAATAAGAATACTTGCACATACATTTTTGCATACATGGACAAGAATTATGGGATATGTTCATAAAAATTAAAAAGTCAAAAGATGAGTTGGTTTTTTTTTTGGTTTTTTGTTTTTTTGGTTTTTTTTAATTTTGATAGTTCTTGATTTCTTGTCTTGCAGAGAAGTTGTATTCATTTAAACTCCCACCCTGAGTATGGGAGTGCCAGGTGGAAAGATTGCTCACGCTGTGTATTGTCAAACTCTTAATCACTATTAATCTGATGGGTGAAAATAGCATCTCACTGTTTTAAACTGAATTTAATTAATTATAAGTTTGGTTGAGATCTTTTTATATGTATAGGAAACAACTGGATTTCTTCTTCTGGTACAGCCAATTTATATCCTCTGCCCATCTTACTGTAGATTTTTTCTTAATTGATTTATAAGCACCATGCACTTCTTTTCATGTATGTACAGTTCTATGAGTTTTGACAGGTGCTTAGAATCATATAATTACCACAATCAAGATATGACATGGTTTTGTCACTCTGAAAAATCCCCTTTATGGTCATTTCCTCTGCCAACTTCCAGCCCCTGGCAACCACTGATGTGTTCTCCATCCCTATGATTTTGCTTTTTCCAGAGTGTAATAAATGAAAAATATAGTATGTATTCTTTTCAGTCTGACGTTTTTCACTCAGCAAAATGTATTGGGGATTAATTCTTGTTGTGTGTGTCAGCTGACTATTCCTTATCATTCTGTTATATGGATGTATCACAGTTTGGTGATCCACTCCCACTTGAAGGACATTTAGGTTACTTATGGTTTTTGATGATTTGAATGAAACTGCTGTAAACATTGACATACAGATTTCTGTGGAACACAAGTTTCCATTTCTCTCGAGTCAGTACCCAAGACTGAGATTGCTGGGTCATATGGTAAATGCCAAACTATTTTCCCAAATTACTGTTCTATTTGGCATTTCCACAGCAATGTAAGAGACTTTCAGTTACTCAGCATCCTGACCAACACTTCATCTGCATTTAGTTGTAAGGGTTTTTTTTAATTTTGTTGGAGTTTTTTTGATGGAGTGGGTTGAGGGGGGACATTGTTTATTTGTTTTCCTTTGTGTGTGTGTGTGGTCATTCTATGAGGTTAGTGATAACTTATTGTGTTTTAATTTGCATTTTCCTAATTATGTTAAGCACTACTTTTATGTGCTTATTTGCCATCCATACAACTTCTTTGGTAAAATATCTGTTCAAAATTTTTACCCACTACATTATTTTCTTATCATTCAGTTTGAACTTTATATATTCTAGAAACAAGTCCCTTAACAGATATGTGATTTGCAAATATTTTCTTCATTTATGGTTTGCCTTTTATTCTCTTTACAGTATCATTCATAGAGCAAATTTTTAATTTTGATACCCCCAAATATTCTTTTTTCTATGAATCATGCTTTTTGTGTTGTATCTAAGATTTTTTTTTCCCTAATCCAAGGGAAATAATGAATATGTTATTTTGTGGGGTTATCTTCTAGAAGCCTTAGCTGACAGCAGGATTCTTGCACAGAAACTAGTGACACCTTTCTGGCCTTTCTTCCCAGGAAGCAACTTTATTCATGCCAACATGGTCTCAGTTGGGTTCCTACTAGAAAAATTGAGCCTCGAATGCCACCTAGTGTAGCCTTTTATTAATTTTCTACTTCTTTGTCTCCCATATATGGGTAATGTAAAGACATAATCTGATTGGCTGGTCTCATGTTACAGAGTCGTGAGGGATATCACATACACATATAGCCAGGTTGCCTTCCCTTATCTAGAGGTCTTTTCATACAACATTTCTTAGGGAGGGGACTCTTGTCTTACATTTCATATTTAGGTCTGTGATCCATTTTGAGTTCATTTTGTATAAGATGTGGAGTATAGACTAAAGTACATTTTTTGAATATGAACGTATGATGCTCCAGCACGATTTGTTTTAAAAAAAAAATATCCTCTCTCCATTGAGCTGCTTTTGCCTCTTGTCAAGAATCAATTGGCTGTATTTGCACATACTTATTTCTGGATTCTATTCTGTTCCACTGATTTATTTGTTTGCTCTTTCATCAGTGCCATACTGTCTTGCTATACTTGTCACAGAATCAAGTAATGTGAGTCCTCCAGCTTTCTTCTTCAAAATTGTTTTGGCTAATCTACTTCTTTTGCCTTGCCATATAAAGTTTATCAATATCTACCAAAAGGTCCTTCTGGGATTTTGTTTGACATTATATTGAATCAATTTAGGAAGGAATAAATTATAAAAGCACATATTCATAGACTTTGCTCATTTATCTATTGATTTCTTCATTAATTTGTAAAAGCCATGTGTTTCTCAAAAATATTTGTTAGAAAAACAAAAGACTTCAATTGGACCATCAGATGTGGAGGTAAAAGCAGTAAGCATTTGTATTTTTCCTCTCCTCAGGCTCAGAGAAGAATGGAAGCAGAGACTGGAGAAAAGGCTACAGATGCTGGACAATCCTGATGAGAAGAAAAAGCAGACAAATACGGTGGGCTGAGAGCCTCCTGCTTCATCCACTTCAAAGATAACAAGCCACCAAGGGCACTCTTCTAGGAGAAAAATCTAACACCCAAGTTATGTTGATTTACTAAGCAGGACACTCTCTATTTGCTTTCCCATTTGTAAGGGATTTACATGTGAAAACTCCCCCAGTGCTAATGGGAGTCATTATCCAACTCAATCCTCTCTGCCATGGACAGGGTGACCGCCAGTGGGACAGGGAAGCTCAGGTTATTTAATATAAAAAGCTCTTAGAATTAGCACTCCCCAGGTTTCAATGATCCAAGTAGTGTAATTTATTTCCACATTTTCTTTTCATTTTGAAATCTGAATGTTTGATCTAAGCTTACCAAAGGCGATGATCTGGATAGGAATTTGGCTTCCCTGGGTCTTCTAGAAAAACAGAGTCAATCTTTTCTTCCTGTCACTGCTTTTTGCGAATATAGCTATTATTATGAAAATAACTGGTAAACAATACAGTTTGAAAATGAACTGAACTAATTATTTTTCCCTTCTCTTCATATGAATTCTTTTCTCATAAACATCTTTAACTAGAAACATGCAATGAAAATAAAATAATGCTTAATAAACGTGGTTGCCCTCTCTGGTATGTGCCCTGTGTTAACTCCCTCACGCCTGTCTTGTTTAGCTCTCTGGTGCTAGAGCAGCTCTGCTGGCCCCAGATACATTCTGGAATTTACAGTCACCCTCACTGTAGCCCCTTCTCAGTTACAGAGCATGACCGCAGGGTGGGAGAGGTTCTATCTGTCACAGTAGCTAGGGCTCTTCTTCCCATGGTTCCTCTCTGGGGGACGGAGAGAGGAGTCCTGAGCACCAAGGAATGCACATGGCCAGAGAGATCCTGGGAAGATAATCTGAGACAATGCTGGGGAAGGCATCCATCCCTCATAAATGCCATATAGTAGCATAAACTGCTTTCCTTGGAAAACTAAAAGGGCTTCTCACAGCTAAGAGAGCCATGGAGTGGCAAGAGGGTTGGAGAGGTGATTTCACATCCCCATAGTTATAAGATCCAGGCCCCTGCTACAGGCTCTTCTCCAATTTGGGTATAAAATATAAGCAGTAAACTACAGCTGGGAAAAATCTGAGCAAAGTTTGGAAAAAGAGGTTAATAATAAAATACAATTTTAGTAAGGACAGAGAACTATGGGAATACTTAGGGGATTCAGGTATGGTAATACATATTTCCCTGAACATAGGCGGTTCAGGGAAAGCCCACTGGGAAACTGCTATTTAAGCTGAGACCTATAAAATGAGTAAAAGTCCATCTGCGAAAAGAAAAGGGGTCAAATGTCCTGGACTGAGGAGAATGGCACATGTGAAGAGCCAAGAGGAGCATTGAACTGCAGAGCAGAGGGGACTAGGAATTCACAGGGAAGTAAAGAACTGGAAAATGTGTGTCTGTGACACAGACTGAAGAGGGAACTGTTTTATAGGAGGGTGGAAAGATGAGCAGTGGCCTCTAGAGCCCAGGCTAAAGATTCCCAATTCTGGGGGCACCTGGGTGGCTCAGTCGGTCGAGCATCTGACCTTGGCTCAGGTCATGATCTTGCAGTTCGTGGGTTCGAGCCCTGCATTGGGCTCTGCACTGACAGCTTAGAGCCTGGAGCCTGCTTCGGGTTCTGTGTCTCCCTCTCTCTCTGCTCCTCCTCTGCTCATATTCTGTCTCTCTTTCAAAAATAAATATTAAAAGAAAAAAAAAGATTCTCAGTTCTGGATTGAGCCATTGACACAGGTTTTAAGGTAGAAGAATGAAATAATTAGACTTATATTTTTAAGTTTTTTGAATTTTGTAATTCACATACACACATATATATACTTTCATATAAGTGCATAAATGATTATACCATACATGTTGGTAGGCTTTTATTAACTGTTTCTCCTTTGTTTTCACCGTCTTAACTTGCCCCCTCCCTTTTTCTGCACTCCCTACCATCTGCCACCCCTGTACCCTGTAACCCATGTTAATAGCCTGGTTTGAGTCCTCCTGTATTTTCTCCATGTTCACATGGCTGTATACAGAGACACACATTCACAATTACATTTACTTACACATTCACACAGACATACACATACACATACACACACATACTCACACACACTCTACATCTAAAGGGCATTGTGTGAATGTGTTTGTGTAGTAACGTTTTACAAAATAAGATCACTTTTCTGCATCTTGCTTTCCTCACTCAACCATTCCTCATATAAATGCTTCTAGGTGGGGCACCTGTGTGGCTCAGCTGTTGAGTGTCTGATTCTTGGTAACGGCTCAGGTCAGGATCTCAAGTTTTCTGGGATATGACCCTGCCTTGAGCTCTGCACTGATAGTGCAGAACCTACTTGGGATTCTCTCTCTCCCTCTCTTTCTGTCCCTCCCCATCCCCTCTCTCTCACTCAAAACAAATAAATAAAACATTAAAAACAAAAATTTTTTTTAAATAAAGATAAATCAATGCATAAAATAAATGCTTCTAGGTCAATTTAGCTCCAATTCATATTTTTCATGGGATCATATTATACCCTGATGTGGATGTTCCATAATAAAGTCAACAATTCTTTTAGAGATGGACAGTCACATAATTTTCAGGTTTTTATCATTCAAACAATGAAGCAGCAAATATTCTTATTCAAAAGTCCTTTATTCTAGTGGCTTTATGCTAGAAAATAGATATATTCCCAGGAATGGGAAATGAGAACAAACAGTATTGCAGTTCCTACTTATAAAATGCTTTCCAGACAGGCTGGCAAAATACCCATCTGAACAAGCAGTCAATAAGAGTTCACCCTTCTCCCCGTATCACTGCCAGGAATAAGTGTCATAGCTGCTCTTTGTATTTTCTGATCTGAGGGATGACGTCACTTGATTTCTCTGGCCACTAGTGTTGGGGTTTTCTTTTCACTTGTTTGTTTATTAGTTTAATTTCCTCATCTGTGAATTATTTAGTCAGACTGTAATTTTTCTAAGGTTTGCCTTTCTAAGTCAATGTGTATAAACTATTTATACATTATAAAACCTGACCCATGGATTATCATTTGCATTAGCAGTCTAGAAGGCAGGGATGGCTTGCTTAAACATCCATTATCAAGTCTGAAAACCTCAAAGCTATAAGGAAAAAGTAGACATATTTGTCTATGTAAAAATGAAAACCTTATATGTGGTGAAACATACCCTAAGCAGTGGTTTTGATCTGCAAGTTTAAATGATCATTTGACTGCAATTGGGAAAACAGATTAAAGGAGAAGTGGCAGGAAGTGAATTAACAGATTGTTTCCAATGTCTACATGGCCAAGAACAGGTTTGAGCAGATAGAGTGGACAGGTCATGCCAGTTAACTGAATGTAGGGAAGCAAGGAATGGAGATTATAAAAATATAAATGTTAACTTATTTTAACTAACATTTAATTAACATGGGTTAAGTAAAAAGAATATGAGCTCAGAGAGAGCACAGCTGGATCTGTCACCACTGGAGACCTACCTCCTCGGAACAAGGGTGAAATCCCTGAGCTATGCTTTCCTTATCTATAATAATGGGCATACTATCCCCCATTTCTCACAGTGGTTGGGATTAAATGAGCAGATGTAAAAGCATGTAGAGCAGGACCTGGTACAAGGCAAGACCTTATGTACCTCACCTCTCTTCCTCGTCCTATCTCTTCCTGGCTCTCACTAGGCTGGGCTCACAGAAAATTGCCGGAGTCCAGCTCCAGCAGGTCCAGGGGTCCCCGAAGGATGAATGGCGTCGGCGAGAATAACAAATGGACACAGACAACAGCAGTGTGTTAGACTGGCGACTTTATTGTGGCAAGCGTGGCATTATATGTGTTAGCAATTTCCTTGTAGCATGCGTCATCTATGTTTCTCGGCTTTACCTGATTCTAAAAATGTTCCTTTGTGTAATCACCCATTAAAGAACTTCATGCTTATTTCTTTGTAACGTTTCATCCTGCTTTTTTGTTTATTGATTAATTTCTTCATACTACTTTCATTATGTATCTATGTTTATTTATAGTTTATAAAGCGTTTGCTTTGCTATTTTCACGAAAGGTCATCTAACTCTCAACACCTCAAGTGGAACGTTTACAGGGACATGACTTCTTAATTGTTCCTATTTGCGGTACAAGGACAAGTACAAATTGTACTATTTGCGGTACAAGGAACAAAAGTATTCGCTTTGGTCTGGGGTGCCGGGAGGGAGCCAAGAGGGCCCTGGGAATCCACGCCCTATGCGCTCCTAGAGAGACAAGGTATACCTAGGAACTAATGAACCATTCTGTACCTTAACCCACCAGATCCAGTTATCATTAGGAATGCCTCCTGGGGGCCAAGTGGGCCTAGGGGCTGGAGTAACTTGTATCCATGGATACATTCCTTTGTTGCTAGAGTGGGGATTTTGAACCCATTTGTCCCCCTCCTTAGCTGGGAAATATATGGGGCTATCCTTCCTTTAGGTAGAGGACGGGCAGGTAGGCGTGGCACCAGCTGGATATAAGGTTTCTTTTTTGTCCTGGGGGTCATCCCCAGAAAATATCCCCGAGTTTGCCCCCATGGGTTTATTTTGACTCATCAGTGCCAATTGGACATTGGGGATGGCCATGATGAGTAACAGAAGGGATACCAGTAGCTTCCCATTCGGAGGGTCGCTGTGCGTTGCCCTTCTGCCAACCACCTGGGCTGTCACATCAGGAAGGCTGGATGGATCATGGTTCATGTGGGGCAGTAGTAACCAAGCCTGCTTGCTGGTCAGAATCACTTTTTTGAATTTATAGATCCCTGGGTTCCACTCCCAGAGATTCTTTTTTTTTTTTAATGTTTATTTATTTTTGAGAGAGAGACAGAGAACGAGTGGGGGACGGACAGAGACAGAGAGGGAGACACAGAATCCAAAACAGTCTCGGGCTCTGAGCAGTCAGGCTCCAAGCCCTGAGCTGCCAGCACAGAGCCTGACGCAGGGCTTAAACTCCGGAACGGTGATATCATGGCCTGAGCTGAAGTTGGACGCCCAACTGACTGAGCCACCCAGGCGCACCTCCACTCCCAGAGATTCTAATTCTGTTGGTCTGGTGTGGGACTCTGGAAATTTTGTATTTTTATCAAGCTTTCCAGGAGATCACGATAATTAGCCAGACTGGGAAACAGCTTTCCCAAAGGGCATAGAATCTAGTGGAAAAGACAAACGGTTAAAACCAAGCCAGTCACCAGGCTGTACATTAAATCACCAGAACTTAGTCATCCTGCACAACTGAAACTTTGTGCCCTTTGGCCAACATCTCCATTTCTGACACTGCTCAGCCCCTGGCAACCGCTGTAGTTAATAACACTGGATTGTATACTTGAAATTTTCTAAGAGAAAAGACTTTAAGTGTTCACACACACACACACACACGCACACACACACACAAGGTTTATGTGAGGTGATGGAGATGTTAATTAGCTTGATTGTGGTAACCATTTCACAAAGTATGTATGTATCAAAACATCACATTGTGTTGGGGCGCCTGGGTGGCGCAGTCGGTTAAGCGTCCGACTTCAGCCAGGTCACGATCTCGCGGTCCGTGAGTTCGAGCCCCGCGTCGGGCTCCGGGCTGATGGCTCGGAGCCTGGAGCCTGTTTCCGATTCTGTGTCTCCCTCTCTCTCTGCCCCTCCCCCGTTCATGCTCTGTCTCTCTCTGTCCCAAAAATAAAAATAAAAAACGTTGAAAAAAAAAAAAATCACGTTGTGTACCTTAAATATATACAATTTTTACTTGTCAATTATACTTCAATATAAGCAGTGGTTTTGGCAGACCTGCAAGTTTAAATGATCATTTGATTGCAATTGGGAAAACAGATTAAAGGAGAAGTAGCAGGAAGTGAATTCAGAGGTTGTTTATTGAATTATACTTCAACAAACAAGGGGGAAACTGAGTCAGGGTGGTATGGCCATAAGAAGGGCATGTGAGGTGCTATGAATGGTCCGGCCTCAGTGAGGTGTGGAGGTCTCACAGAGGGGGTGAGATCAGATCCTGAAAGAGAGAATGGACTGTGCTGTCAGCAGGGGAGTTGAGGGAGGGAAAGGAGAGGTAGGTTGAGGTTAAGTGGGAGGCTCTTGAAATGCTGGCTAAGGAGTTTGGACTTTAGCACAAAGGCAATGGAGACTCATCAAACGTTTTTAAGCAGGGCAGTAACTTGCTAAGAACTTGTCTTAGTAACTGAGTAAAACAACCCTGGCAGCCCTGTGGAGAATGCACTCTACAGATGTTAGGGATTGTCTTTGTTAAAACTATGATTATGCAAACAGCCTGATTTGGAAAATATACCCCTATGTGATCCTCCATTCTGTTCAAGGTGAGTGGAAGTACAAATAATAGTGTGGTCAAAGTGATGAAATATTGGGAAAAACACAGCAGCAAATTTGCCTCATGCCCTGTCTCAAGGTAAATACCTTTAAAGTTGTAGCTTTTTATTTTGAAATTAATTAGCACTTTTCCTTTAATAACCTTGCAGAGATATAGACTGAAAAATAGCAAAATCTTGAATTGCGCCAATTTAGAGGTGAGCTCAGCTGCTCAAAAAATGCTTTACTGAATTTAAACCACAGCTTTATATTTGCCAATGAGTAGTAATAAAAGATCCTTTTGTCTGTTGGACAAATGATTATTAGTGAAGGAAGAAATTAGAACACAAAGTGTATTTTTCACAAAGCAATTCAAAGTTAAAACTGTGAAGAGCCCTTGACTTCCAGCCCAGTACCCAAGTCCTTGTGCTGTTTATGATACAGACAAGCTGAAATGGGTGTGCCCAGCCAGGAGACACAATGGCACTTGGAGGCTTTGCATGAGAGCTATCATAAATGGAGAGGAGAAGGGAGAGGAAGAGAGACACTGGTTAGAAAGACTTACTGTCCTAGTCATCAGATGAGATGGGCAACACCCAAAGACTGCTGGGTAAATTGGAGGGTTACTTTCAGGTGGGCCCCTCCCCCAGCACGATAAGCACTGCTAAAGTGCAAGGGAGGCATGGAGCCAGGCCTCTCCAGACCACCACAGCAAGGATGGAAGAAGAAGGAGGAGCTCCAGTCAATCCCCTCAGCCCCTGCTTCGCCAATATGCTCCTTGAGAACATACAGATTCCAAAGGAAAACAATAGGATTCTCTCACACCAGGCATCTTATATTAGCTTAGAAAATAATGAGTTTT
The DNA here is from genome assembly GCF_046562875.1 of Panthera onca. Lineage (NCBI taxonomy): Eukaryota > Metazoa > Chordata > Mammalia > Carnivora > Felidae > Panthera > Panthera onca. Next base: position 31,913,073 of record NC_138351.1, on the reverse strand, counting down.
CTTTGAATAATAAAAAATGGCATTTTTTTCCAATTACAAAAATATACATATTTATGGTAAAAATTTAGAAAAGCAAAAGCTTATAAAAATTACCCAAAGCCCCCCACCCAACAATAAACACTGTTAATATTTTAAAAACTTGTTGCCAGATTTTTTACCTCAATATCCAGGATTTGTTGTCTCGCTGCTTCAAAGAATGAAGAGGTGGATGCAGAATAAAATGAGCTGCAGGCAAAAGTTTATTAGAGTATAAGCTTAGAAAGTAAGAATAGTATGAAAGCTCTCTTTACAGAGAGGGGGCATTCGAAAGTGAATACCGATGGACTTCAAGCTGTATTACAAAGCTGTAATAATCAAGACAGTATGGTACTGGCACGAGAACAGACACACAGATCAATGGAATAGAACACAGAAGCCAGAAATGGACCCACAAACATATGGCCAACTAATCTTTGACAAAGCAGTAAAGAATATCCAATGGAATGAAGACAGTCTCTTCAGCAAGTGGTGCTGGGAAAACTGGACAGCGACATGCAGAAAAATGAACCTTCTTATACTTTCTTATACCATACACAAAAATAAACTCAAAATGGATGAAAGACCTAAATGTAACACAGGATGACATCAAAATCCTCAAGGAGAAAGCAGGCAAAAACCTCTCTGACCTTGGTCGCAGCAACTTCTTACTCAACATGTCTCCAGAGGCAAGGGAAACAAAAGCAAAAGTGAACTATTGGGACCTCATCAAAATAAAAACTTCTGCACAGCGAAGGAAACCATCAGCAAAACTGAAAGGCAACCGACAGAATGGGAGAAGATATTTGCAAATGACATATCAGATAAAGGGTTAGTATCCACAATCTACAAAGAACTTAGCAAACTCAACACCCAAAAAACAAATAATTCAGTGAAGAAATGGGCAAAAGACATGAATAGACACTCCTCCAAAGAAGACATCCAGATGGCCAACCAACACATCAAAAAAATGCTCAACATCACTCATCATCAGGGAAATACAAATAAAACCACAATGAGATACCACCTTATACCTGTCAGAATGGCTCACATTAACAACTCAGGCAACAACAGATGTTGGTGAGGATGTGGACAAAGAGGATCTCTTTTGCATCATTGGTGGGAATGCAAACTGGTGCAGCCACCCTGGGAAATAGTATGGAGGTTCCTCAAAAAATTAAAAATAGAACTGCCCTATGACCCAGGAATTGCACTACTAGGTATTTATCCAAGGGATACAGGGATGCTGTCTTGAAGGGGCACATTCACCCCAATGTTTATAGCAGCTCTATCAACAATAGCCAAAGTATGGAAAGGTCCCAAATGTCCATCAACAGATGAATGGATAAAGAAGAGGTGGTATATATATACAACGGAGTATTACTCGGCAATCAAAAAGAATGAAATCTTGCCGTTCACAACTACGTGGATGGAACTGGAGGGTATTATGCTAAGTGAAATTAGTCAGTCAGAGAAAGACAAATATCATATGATTTTACTCATAGGAGGCTTTTAAGATACAAAACAGATGAATATAAGGGAAGGGAAGCAAAAATAATATAAAAACAGGGAGGGGGACAAAAACATAAGAGACTCTTAAATATGGAGAACAAACAGAGGGTTGCTGGAGCAGTTGTGGGAGGGGGTTGGGCTAAATGGGTAAGGGGCATTAAGGAATCTACTCCTGAAATCATTGTTGCACTATATGCTAACTAACTTGGATGTAAATTAAAAAGATAAATTAAATAAGGGCACCTGGGTGGTTCAGTCGGTTAAGTGTCTGACTTTGGCTCAGGTCATGATCTCATGGTTCGTGAGTTTGAGCCCCACATCAGGCTTTGTGCTGACAGCTCAGACCCTGCAGCCTGTTTCGGATTCTGTCTCTGGCTCTCTCTGCCCATCGCCGGCTTGTTTTTCTAAAATAAATAAACATTAAAAAAAATTAAAAATTAAAATTAAAATTAAAATTAATTGAATAAAAATTTAAAAAAAAAGAAAGAAAGAAAGTAAATACCAAGGACTTTAGGCAAGGGTCTTTGTTTTAAAGGGCTTTTGGTCATTCCCCTTCACCTCCTCCTTGTTCCTTCTTAGGGTCTACTCTTAGTGGCTAGGTAACTCTAAATGACTAGTCATTCCTTTTTGATTAACTAGTTTCTATTGTATGAGAGGTGGTCTACTGCCATAACTTTCCTTCTGGGTTCTACATTTTTTATGGTCTACTTATTTTTATTCAGGTCTTTTGTTTGTCAAATTCCTGAGGGACCCTGAGGGGGAATAGGTGGTGTCTGTTACATTCTTAAGAAGAACTTTACACCTGAGGGAGTTTGCCTGAGGTCAGACATTCCCAGAAGAAGTGTTTTAAAATTTGTGTTTTTCCTCACCCAGAAATCTTTAAGCCCTAGGCTCTCCCTTTCTGCCTACTGAATTCTATCATTCCCTATCACACTATCAAACATCTCTCTATTCATATAAACTAAAAAAGATAGTTTTTCAAAAGTGGACTCTTGTCACAAATAATTTTTGTAAGCTATTTTTCCATTCAACAATATGTTTTGGGCATCCAAAAATTGACAATTACAGTTATACATCCTCTTTTTGTCAGTTGCATAATATTTGGATGTGTAGGGGACAAGGGCAGGCTGCCCCAAGATGGGCCACTTCAGCATGAACATTATTTTGACTTAAAAGCAATCAAACCCAGCAGATTCAGGAAAACATCTTTACCTCCCCCTCAACTGCCTGCCTATGTCAGGATGAGACCTATTAACAGAGATTCCTCTTTACCTAAGAACTTAACTATATAAGAACAACCTTTGTTTTCTAGACATCTCCTTTCACCTTCCTACTAATGGCCTTCCTCCCCTTTGTATCCATAGACCCTGCCCCTCTCCTTAGCTCATATAAACATGTTGCCTGTCTTTGGAATTTCCATGTCTGTGTGGATTCCCCACATGTACACTGTTAAATATGATTTTCTCCTGTTAATCTGTCTCATATCAAATTGATTCTTAGTCAAGCTAGAAGGATCTTCAAGTGTGTAAGAAATGCTTTCTCTCCAACAAATGAAACTAATTCATTTAAACAATTCTCTTTTGATAGACTTTCTACTTTTCACTACAATAAGCAACATTCCAATAAACATAATCTATCTATCTAAATGGATAGCTTGGGGGGTTTTTGGCTTTCTTGGGGCTTTTTTGCTGTTCTTTTGTTTGTTTTTGCATGTGTGTCCAATTATCTGTATAGGATAAACTCTAAGAAGAGGATCACCCATAAAGTCGATACCTCCTGCCTCACAGCCACCTCCCTGCTCACCTCCAATAGCAGAGCTATGGGTTTTGCCTGACAAGCCACTGACCCGCACCCTTAGAAAACAGGCTGTATCTGCAGGGGAGATGCAGATCTTCAACTCACCTTTCATGTGAAAAAAGGAGAGCTAACTCCACACCGCAGCCCATCACACAATCCTGGCAAATCAAAGAAGTACCAGAGATCAGCTCAGGAAGGCCCATGATTCAGATGGGTCCAGAGAGAGGCGGGGCTGGGGCCTGGCCTGGAACTATAGGGTCTGTCAACACTAAAGCCTGGAGCTTCTGTCAGTCACTACAGGGAGAGTGTTCTCCAAGAATGAAGCCAATACAGAGGAAAGCAAAGTTGACAGATGGTTTTATTTTGGTCCCTGGACTCTGGAGCCAGCTTTATTTCCTATATCCTTTGATTTTTTTGAGCTGATATACATATACCCTCCTTTTCCTCCCATACCCCTCAAATCACTGTAGTCTCTCTATCTCATAATTAAAAAAGTCCTTCTCAGGGCCCAGCCCCCAGTATACAGGCACTGGCCTCAGGGCCCTGACTAGGTGGCACCCTAGTGATCCTGCCCAGTTGTCTGGCCTCAGTGGCTAATCTCAAGCCTGACAAATGCCAGGAGCCTGGCTGGCCAGAGACAGGAGTACTTGGAGACAGGCAGGTCAGCAGCTGATCTGGGAAGTGACGTTCCTCCCATTCCTACACAGAGATGCCCACGGAGGCCTTTCTCACTTCCTTATATGTTTTGCAGAATAATAATCTCATTTTAAAAGGCAGGGACAGGGGGTTTATTGTCAACTAAGTATGAGAAACTCTGGACTGAAGAACTATAAACAACTTTGATTTTAAGTGTTTACTGCTGAACTTCTCAGACTCATTAACATGCTAATATGCATCAGGACTCTCCAATGGTCCCACGTGGTCTGGGCTTGGAGAGGCCAGCCAGCCCAAAAGCTGCCAGGTGAGAGTCCTGGGCTACACCTTCCAAACCGAAGACTTTAAGCAAGTCACTAACCACTCTGAGCCTCAGTTTCCTCATCTCTAAAATACCTTCTTCTTAGGGCTGCTGTGAAGATTTCATCAGCAAAGTGTTTGAACAGCACTGAAACATCAAAAGTCTGCAATAAATGTTAGCTATTAACATTTTAGCATTAAAGTCCACAGTGTACGTTTTCCATTACTGCCTTATCTTCTTGATCACCTTTCTTCTTGATCAAATGCATAGTCCCCTCCATTCTCTTTGTACTTGTGTTTATATCCCCAAGTACAACCCCAACAAGGCAGGGAGCACTATGTGCTTACTGTTTGCTACTATGGCAGGAGGCCTGTTGACAAGAGGTGATGGTGGAAGGGTGTGGTTTAAGCAGTTAGATCGAGTCTGCTGGGAGCCAAGGTCACCTTGACTTCTGACCTCCACACTGGCTTTAGCCCCTGCTGAGGTTCTTCATGTGTATACTATGGTCACAGTGCATCTGCCAGAGGGGGGCTTCTCTTCTCAGCTGAGGTTTAATCAGGGTATTTTTCTCTTTCCTTTCTTTGTGCCTTTGGAATTTACAGTCTTAGAAATGTTTCCATTCAAAATAAAGTGGTTTTTTTTGTTTGTTTGTTTTTGTTTTTTATATTTTGAGGGAAAGATAGAGTGTGAGGGGGGGAGGGACAGAGAGAGAGGGAGACAGAATCTGAAGCAGGCTCAGACTCTGAGCTGTCAGCACAGAGCCCAGCGTGGGGCCCAAACTAGTGAACCCCAAGATCATGACCTGAGCTGATGCTCAACCAACTAAGCCACCCAGGTGCCCCTACAATGAAGTTTTTTATTAGAATAGTGCATACTGGAGTAACTGGGATAAATGGAGATATGGAGTATTCTAGATCCCACACATCCTGCTCCTTTGAGAAAGAGGCAGGTGGGTAGGATGGTGGGATGTGTATAAGTACATTGAATTTCAGAAGGGCACTTCTTGAGGTGATGACTTTAACAGATCAGATGCCCCTGCCTGTGAACTTCTGCCAAGGAGTCAGTATTTTAAATATCATTTGTTTTTGGCTGGTCCCCAAATATATAACAGTTCCTCCCAAGGAGAAATTTTTCATCTCTTTGGATACCTCCTTGAAGTTCAGGCAGCACCCCAGTGCAATAAATATGGGCTGGCTCCTTAAAAGTCCTATTCAATCCCAGGCAGGTGGTGCAGTTTTTAGAATCCTTGGGTGAGGGGGTCTCCTTACTTGATTGCAATTGGTAACGAGTATTTTCAATTTTTGTTTATTTTTCACCAGTGGCTACTATGTGGCAATCAGACCAACTGTGGTCAAAGGCTTCTTTTTTCTTTTTAAAAAAAATTTTTTTTGTAATGTTTATATATTTTTGAGAGAGATAGAATGTGAGCAGGGGAGGGGCAGAGAGAGACGGAGACAGAATCTGAAGCAGGCTCCAGGCTCTGAACTGTCAGCACAGAGCCTGACACAGGGCTCAAACTCTCGAACTGCAAGATCATCACCTAAGCCAAAGTTGGATGCTTAACTGACTGAGCCATCCATGTGCCCCAAAGGCTTTTTTTTTTTTTTTAGTTTATATATTTATTTTGAGAGATAGAGCAGGAGAGTAAGTTGTGGGGTTTTTTTTTGTTTGTTTGTTTTTTGAGATAGAGAGTGATGGGGTTTTGGGGTGATGGTGGGACTCAGAACTGATGGCCAAGAAAGAATTCTTGAATAAGTCTTTGGTGCAAAAAGGTGATTTTATTAAAGCATGGGGACAGCCCCCATGGGCAGAAAGAGCTGCACTGGAGTTGTGAAGAGTGACTGGTTATATACTATGGAATTAAGGGAGGTAAAGTCAAAAGGGAAGTTTCCAAAGAGATTTTCATATGATAAAGACTCACAGATTACTGGAGGCCTAGCTATTGTCAAGCTAAGGTTGTTTTTCCCTCTAGCAAAGCATTAACATTATGACAGTAGGGAGTTCCTGGACTTTAGGCTATTGATAAGAGTGCATCTTTTTTTTTTTTTTTTTTTTTTTTTTTTTATAATTGTACTAAGATATTTGTAAACTGATGGGAGACTCTTAATGGTTTAACCATCTGTTTTCTGTCCTTTCGTTTGTTTTTGGACAGCCAGGAGCTCCTGAGAAATATTACACATACCCCATCTTGTGGGAGAGGGCATGTGTGCTAGCTTGTACTTTGCCCCCAGTCTGCCTTATGCTGTCTCATCTGAGTAGGAGCAAGGGAGGGGCAGAGAGAGATAGAGAGAGAATCCCAAGCAGGTTCCACACTGCTATCATGGAGCTCAAAGTGGGGGGAACCATAAGATCCTGACCTAAGCCGAAATCAAGAGTCGGACTTAACCAACTGAATATTTAAAAATGCTTAAAAGATGTGTATACATATTAATATATTGATAAAATCTGATTGAGAAATGTAAAGTTGTTTCATTAAAAATGCATTTATTTAAATAAAAGAAAGTGAGCACATTTTTAAAAATATTTAGCAAATAACAAAACAGATGGTGCACAGATATGTCAAAACTTGTGTGCCCGGGCACTGGCACAGCAGAGGTTTGGGGCCCCTGCCCCAAAGCAGGAGCAGGAAGGGAGTCTACCCCTTGCTGTGGGCTGATGTATGTCTGTGAAAGCATCCTAGTCACTCTAGAGCATGAAACAGGTGTTGGGGAGTTGCACATGTATTTCACTATATTAAAAATTCAAATAGTATCATACACCCAGTTCAAGTGTTGAGGAATACAGTGCAAAGGAAGGCTCCCTCAGAGGCCCTACCCAGGGGCTCCACGATGCAGGAAGTTGAGTGAGTTGCAAAGGGAGGACCAGTCCTAAAGACTGAATTTACAAGGATCAACATCTTAAACATTGATTCTTTTCCTCCCCCCAGTTTATAAACTGTTTCTCTGTAAGTATTCTTCTCTTTCTCTAGTTTAAAAGGGAAAGGAAGAGAAAGCTGAACTTTTTAGACCAAGCAACTAACCTTTTTCTGCAGAATTCACTTTGCAGGCACCCTTTGTCATCAAGTTCACCAAGCCAACACTCCACAGTGCCACCTCCTGGACGTCTGTCCCAGTCAGTCTTCCCTCCTCCGCCAGTAGTGGAGACTTCAGGCAGATCCATTTCTGTTTCCAGGTCAACCACAAGTGCCCTTCTTCCCTCCAGAGTTTAATATGACACTGTTAAAAAACAAAATTCAACCAAGTGAAGTTTGAAGATCTCATTGGCTTTATTGAATGATTCATAAATTGGGCAGCATTCTACCTAGCAAGTACAGAGATACTGGAAGAGTTGTACAAATGGAAGGTTTTTTACTGGAAGGAGGACCTGGCAAGGAAGTTATTACCAAAAGAAAACAAAAGGATTGTTTCAGGCTGGGAGGAAAGACCCAGCAGGGTGTGTATCATGCAGATTACCTCACAAAGTGCTGATGAGTAAATTTCAGACCGATTGTTAAAAGGTCACATTCCTGGGACAGGTTGAAACTGTAATTAAGTCTTGGTTTGCTGGGGGTGGGGGGATAGGTTCCATTTGGGGCTTATTGCTTCTTTTTTAACACATATACTATCTGACTCTGAGGATTTGCTCATATACACAGCTGTGAATAGAGTCTTGGTGCAAAACAGAATCAATGACAATGACTCACAATCAGGTCAGAGCTGAACCTTCTCCTCCTGGCCTCACCCTAGGAGAGTATCCAGGTCACAACCGGGCATTGTTTACCCAGAAGCAGAGGGAAGAACTTTAAGCTTTCTTATAAGACCATTTGAAAATGAATCAGAATGCAAGGACTCCTCTTTGGGAGAATGTCAGGACTGAGCAATGTGGTGGCAGATGGGGTTGGAAATGTTTGCTGTCTGCAACAAATAAATCACAGAGTTTGGAGTTATTCTAATATTGGGATTTCCATTCAGCTTTCTTTGGTTTGCATTTGCCAGGTATGCCTTTTCCATCCCTCTATTTTCCACTGCCCTGTGTCTGACACACACTGAACATAGGATGAAACACCAGGACTCTGACATCACTCTTGTCTTTTCCACCTGCCAGCTCAGCCACAAGCACTCAGTGAAGTGCCCCCAAATGCAGCACAAAGCAGGCACCCTGTGTTGCTGAGCGGACACGTGGGGGTCCCAGAAGATGTCACCTGAATCCTCATTGACTGGTCTTTCTCCTGTCAAGTCTTTTGATTGGGAGAATATGCTAAGTGATTGAGTGTTAAAACTTCATTTAAAAAGTAAAAGAGGTTAGGGGCGCCTGGGTGGCTCAGTCAGTTGAGTGTTAGACTTCAGCTCAGGTCTTGATCTCACGGGTTTGTGAGTTCAAGCCCCGGGTCGGGCTCTGTGCTGACAGCTTGGAGCCTGGAGCCTGCAGCCTGCTTCAGATTCTGTGTGTCTCTCTCTCTGCCCCTTCCCCACTTCATGTTCTATCTCTGTCTCAAAAATAAGTTAACGCTTAAAAAAAAAAAGTAAAAGAGGTTAACAGAGCTAACTTCTTACCAAGTGTGGCCTAATAATCATTCTCTTCCAAGACTTTTTCCAGGATTAAATTCACAGTATTATTTAGGTAAATATTTAATAATTAATAGGCAACAGTCAATATGTATCTATCCTGTGTGGAACAATAGCTGGGAGAGTGATTAACAAAGAAACAGAAATCTACAAAACCTACAAATCTGTAAGTGTTGCTTGCTGGGAATGTGACCAAGACTCAAATACAAAGTCACTATTAGTAGAGCCTGGGGATTAAGTGCATGGGCTTTGTAGTCAGGCAGATCTGAGAGCTAATCTGTCTGCCATTTATTAGACACGGTAGCTAACTTCTGTAAGCACAAGTTTCCTCACCCTCAGGATGGGGACAATAATTCTACCTCATAGGAATTTTGGAAGGATCACTTGAGAAAATGTACATGGTCTGCTTTAAAATTGCAGCCTCAGTTTATCTCAGTACAACACTTGGGAGAGTGAGGAGTCAGGTCTTGCATTGAAGGGGCTGTTTTATCATGTATAACAGAGAAGGCTTGCATCCAGAATATCCTAAAAGTCATGAGATGAGCAGAGAATTGGGGGGAGCAATGAGCAAAAGAACTGAACAGGTACTTTTCAGGGGAAGACACCCAGGTAACCAATGAACATAGAAGAAGGTAGGCGTTCAACTGCACTGTATTGGGAAATGCAAAGCAAAACCATGATGGGCTGCCATACACACTCACCAGCACAGCTAGCAAGAGGATGACTGACAATACCAAGTGTTGCTGAGAGTATAGTGTGGGAATGAGAATTAATGCAGCCACTCTGGAAAATAGCTCAGCATTGTCTTCTGAAGTGGAGGATGCACACGGCCCACAGCCTAGCAATTCCATGTACATCAGGAAATGTCTGCAAGAATGTTCAATGATCATAATCTGGAATTGGCTCAGATGCTATTCAACAGTAAAGTGGATAAGTGGATTTATTTTCATGCAATGGAACGTTATATGTCAATAAAGATAAATTAATTTCTGCTGCATAAAACAATGAATCTCAAATGTGATATACAGCAAAAGAAACTGAACACAGAAGAACATATAGTGTGAGATTCCATGTTTGTGAAATTCACAAACTGCAAGACAAAACCCAACTGGGGAAAGACAAATTTAGTGATGAACAATCAAAAGGAACAGGGAAGTGATTACTTTAGATGTGAGAGTAGAGGCCACCTTTGATGGGGAACGTGGGGTTGGTGAGAAGGGAGGTACTTTCTGGAGGGCTAGCCGTGTTGTATTTCTTTTTTAATATAAGCAACATTTATATGAGTGTTTGCTTTGTGATAATTCTCTCAGATGTATATTTTTATTCTGTAAACTCTTTCTGTATGTGTGTCATATTTCACAACAACAAGGCTAAGGAAAAGAAAATGCATATAAAATCTTCAGCACTATGTTGAGTTCTCATTAAATAATGTAGTTGTGGGTTTTCTTAATGTTAATTTAGCAATGCTTCGCTAGAACTGCAAAACTAGATGAAGGACTTCAAACTGACACCTCTCTTTCTAGTAGTAAAAGCTAAGAATGAGACAGAATGTGCCCAGCCCATAGGTGCATCAGGAGATACAGCCAGAGAAGGACTTTTTCCCCTGGTGTTAACCAAACCAGCAGGCTGCAGGCAACCGTAAGGCACAGCACCTTGTGAGGTCATGTCCAGCAGAACCCAGAATTACCTAGGCTGGGTAAACAAGATTTTCTGAAGGTAGAGACAGCTGTGGGCATTTTACCAAACCTTCACTGGTGATTCTAACCTGCAGCCAGGGTTGAGAAATCTGTACCCGGCCTGAGGTGGAGAATGGCAGCTGCTGCCACAGGAGCATCTGCTGCTCCCAAGGATAATAGATACCCCAGAGATGGAGCAAAAGAGCCTGCAGCAGATACCATGCTCTCAAGGAATTTTGTGTGGCAGGCTGAGACGAGTAGTGAGGGGTGGGGGGAGAGCTGGTCCCCAACTCTGCCTCCTCCGGGTGACGAGTTGACCAAAGTTTGTTTCTTAAGGCATCAGAGCTTCTGTGTTCACAAGTAGTACCTTATGTCCCCTTCAATGCTTGATACTGGAATTAATTTTTCAGAGAAGGGTATAGGCATCCCTCAGGTTCAACATTATCCTGTGTAACAGCCCATATACTGGATGCACAGACATAAGTTGTTGAAAATGTGATTTTCAGACCTCCTAAGAAATTTTGACTTTTTAACTACTAAAAAAGTTATAAGCTATTTCAATGCTGTAGCAATACCCAAAAATGTCAACTTACATATTTATGAGTCTTTCCCAATACACATGTGCCTCTAGAGACAAAAGACATGAATGAAGAAATGAAATGAAGATAAGAGAAACTGAGCTTACCTGGGGGATGTGGCCCGGAAAGGATCCAGAGAACACCAGGGCAGCGTAGGTACGTCTCTGCACCTGCCATGAGTACAGCCTTTGTGTACAGCAACTCTGTTCAAATCTGATGCAAACACCTCGAGTTAGCATCAGCCTCCACAGGTTAGGGGGCATGGTACCCAACAAGACTGTCCCCACTAAGATGCCAGCCACAAGTTCAGGGATCCCCAGGCCATCTGCACTTCTGACCAAATGACAACAAGTCCAGGAGGTTCCCATTCCCAACTCTCCACCTTTGTTTCACTAATTCACTAGATCAACTCAAGGAGTTCAGGAAACCACTGTACTTAAAAACACAGTTTTTAAGATTTTAAGATTGAATAAAAGACTCAAATCAGGGCAGGACAAATGAAAAGATACATAGGGCAAGGTCTGAAAGAGTCATAAACACAGAGCTTCCATGCCCTCTCCCCAGGGAATGAGGGCACATCACCTTCCCAGCACATCAATATATTCACCAATCAGGAAGCTCTACCAAACTTCAGTGTCCAGAATTTTTACTGGGATTTTGCCACATAGCCATGATTGATGGAATCGTTGGTCATATGATTGAACTCTATATCAAGCTTCTCTCTCCTCCTAGGAGGTCAGGCTGGCTCAAAGCGCCAAACCTGCAATCACATGGCTGGCCTTTCTGGTGACCAGCCTCCATTCTGAGTCATCTTAAGATAAACTCTGGTGCAATCCAAGAGGCTTATGAGTAACGAATTCCTATTACCCAGGAAATTCCTAGGAGTTAGTCTCATTCCTAGGAATGAAGGACAAAGGCCAGGAAAATTCCTTATATAACAAGCTTCATACTTTAGGACACCATGTTGTAGAAGAGGTAAAAGAGGATAGTTACATTACAAAGACTGAGCTTTTGTCTAAGAGCCATACGTAAGGGAATACTTAAACCAACCCTGATATGGAATGGGACTTTAGATAGACCAAATGGTCAAATTCAAAATGTTCTTTGTAAACCAAAATACTGTTTGTTAGCTGACAAGTTCAAAATGTACTGCCAGTCCACAAATTGTAGGCTCAGGGGGAAGATCAAACAGTTTCAAGGTTATGGAACTGACTAGCATCAACCAAATTTACCAAAGAATTTATATAAATCTGAGTAACAATGTAGCAATTTACAACAAGGACTGTTTTGATTAGGTGATGGAGAATGATTGTACCAGTTTTTTGGTAATTCTTCCACCTACAGCAAAGCCAACATTCAGAGATAAATTAAATAAGAGAATTGTGCTTGGTGAGTATGGAACTGGAACAAAGGCAAACCCCCATGTATTCTCACCTTTTGACCCTCTTTCCTACACTCCAGATGTACTATCACCCTTCTGTTTTCATAGTAGAATCTTTCCTTGGTCATGCTTATATTTGTTTATATGTAACCCTTACTTGCATCCTATTATATTTTTTTCAAGGACACATAAAGGTCATCTTAATTGACATTTGTCAGCCAAGATTTAACAAGTTTCCCTCAGTACATATTTGCACTAAACCGTAAGGCTTATCTCATACTCATATCCACTTTTAAATCAGTTATGACCAGTAACTTCTGGAGCATCAATTTCTGATTTTTACCCCAGAATTTGGCCTGTACACCTTTGTATACCATGGAAGAATTTGGTCTTTGAGTATAATTCAAATTTGCCATTCAAGCCAGCCAGTGTTTACTTCTCCAGGCATGTGTGACTAATCATAGGCACTTATTACATGGTTAGTTGCCTAAGTGGTATGTCCTAAAGCTAGAGCCTTTTAAAATGTTGTTTTCTTGACATTTGGTTGTCCAATTGAAGCCTTTACATATCTTTCATCAGCAGAGCATGAATAAAGAGTGGAGTTACTTCAGAATGAGTCTGAGACAGTCCCAGGATTATGGAGAGGCTAGAGAGGCAGGAAGGAGAGAAGCTCAAAAATACAATGTTACTTCTGCCTGGATTGATCTCCAATGTGTACGTTTTTTTATTTTCCAAAATCATTAAATGAAAAGGCAGCTGTTCCAAGGATTCAAGCCCATGACTAGACATGACACTTTGCTTCAGTCATTCATTGCCAGCATCTGCTTGATATGCTGACATTTCAGAAGCCTTCATGATGGTTCATCCTTGGATCTAAAGGACTAGAGTTGGACACACAGATGGCATCCCAGCTGTGTATACACAACAACCCTGTTTTATCTGCCACCCACACCACATACAGTTTTGTCAAGATTCTGTCACAATGCCAATGTAGCTTCTTTGGGAGCAGCCATTAGAAGAAGAAATTGTTTTTGTCAGCTGCCCAGTGGAGCAGGCCAGCCTGCTGAATGAAGCAGACTGGGCGTTCCATCTGTTTTCTCTTGGGAGTGGTCATGATACTTCTCATGAAGTATCTCAGTGGTGTGAGGCATGTGACAGATATGCCTCAGGGAACAGCACTGTGCTGCGAGCCAGGTAGTAACACCAAAGACTGTCAGAAATCAGTGTGGGCCTCGGTGAACCCTGGGTCAATGCCCATGTGGAGGAGCTCTTGTACTGGCAGCAGCAAAGCTCCTAAGGCCCACAGACTCATCATGTCAAAAACAAGAACTGTGATCCACCTCTCCAAACACCTTCTCTCTGTGCTTCCTGTCCCAGTCATCAGCACCACCATCTATCAAGAAACCAGAAATCTCTCCTGGGTCACCTTCCCTCACCTCTCAGCAACCCATCGAGTTCAGCCATATGCCCTCTGAATTTTCTCAAATCTATCCACTTTTCTCCATCCCTAATGCCCTAGTTCAACTGGCATTGGGTATCTCCCTCCTGAAAAACTCTGACAGCTCCCTAACTGATCATCTTCATCTGCTGCCCCTCTGCTTGGTCTCCACCCTAGCCCAGGGTGATTTTTATTTATTTATTTTTTTTTTTAATTTGAGAGAGAAAGAGCACAAGCAGGAAGGGAAGAGCAGAGAGAGAGGGAAAGAGCTGTAAGCAGGCTCCAGGCTCAGCGCAGAGCCCGACTCTGGTTCGGTCCCATAGACCCTGGGATCATGACTTGAGCTGAAATCAAGAGTCAGATGTTCAACTGACTGAGCCACCCAGGCACCCCGAGGGTAATTTTTTAAAATACAAATACATCACTGCCCTGATGAAAGTCTCCACAATCTCCCACTGGTTTCAGGACACAGATCATCAATATTCAGGTTTGATGCCTCTGCTTGCAACTCCACCTTCATCTTGGGCCACCTACCACCTCCCTCAAATCTTGACAGACCAGCTTTGCTGGCTTTGCTCTCAAATGTCTCACTAGACATGTCTACCAGCTCTTCCTTCTGCTTGCAGCAGAACCTTCTCAACACCATCCCCCTCTGTTTTATTATCGTAAAATAGACACAACATAAAATGTACCATTTCAACCATTTTAAGTATACAGCTGAATAGCATTAAATACATTTGTGTTGTCATGCAAAAATACAGAACATGTCACTAGTTGCATGTCAGTCTTACACAGGGACTATGCTAATCTTCACTGTATTGTTCCAGTTCTAGTCTATGTGCTGCTGAAGTGAGTACTCACCCTCTTCTGACTATCAAGTCTGACCCATCCTGCAGATCTTAGCTTGAGTCACTTATTCAGGGAAGCCTTCCAAGACCAGGCCCATCCCTTGTCACACAACCCCTTGACTGCACAGTACCCAGCATGAGTGACATGATTGTCTGATTGGTGTCTGCTCCCCTCACTAGATTGTGAGTGAGCTCCATTAGGGCAGAACTCAGGACGTAGAGGAGTGGTAGGCACATAGTAGCTCAGAGCATCCTAGTTAAATGAGTAAGTGAATGAATGAATCAATGAAACAATGAAGAAATGCAATTCTACCCACAGTAAAGACCACCTTGGCACTATTGTAGAAAACAATAAAATTCTGCATTGTCTTAAACTCCATTCCAGAGTAGGATCTTGGCTTCAGCTTTGGAGAGGGTTTTTTGTTTTGGGTTTTTTTTTCCCTTTTCTCAAATAGAAAAATTACTAATTTGGGCTTTACCTCTCATAAAAAAAGAAAATACATGGTAGTCTTTAAATAGTGTGTTTTCCTTTCATTCTATTTATTGAGGTTTTAAAACAACTGAGTCTAGTGTTAGAGCTCTGCAGCAGTTTGTAATTTCTAAAAACTAATGTAAAGTAGAGCTTATTTGGCACAAGTCTGCAAGACACTAAGCATGATCCTGCCCCACAATATCTGCACAGAAGCCCCTACCATCCATCAGGCAACCAGTGGGGTCTGGAGATGGCTTCCCTTGGAACCTGAGGTTGTCTGCACCCACCAAGTTCACAGAAAACTCGTCATGCTCACCTCCAGGAAGCCCTGCTGTGGGCCAGAAATAGCAGATCTAGGCTTTCATGGGACCAAGGACTCCAACCCCGAGTTACAGCAAGGACAGCTGACACACACATTACCCTTCACACTTTATGTGTTATTCATAACACCAGGAGCTAGGGATCAACATCATCATCAACAACAGTATCCTAATTTTACAGATGAGGGGAAAACATTCAGAGGTCAAGCAGCTGGTCCAATATCTCTCAGTTGGGGCTTTTTCTTTTCATTTCATTTTGCTCTATATGACATTAACTGCTGCACTTTCAGAGGCAACTTCTATTATAATGGAACCCTTGAAGTGGTATAAACAAGGATTCTCTGGCCACTGTGCACTTGGACAAAGCCATAGAAAGTAGAAAGAAATGTGGCCTATGATTATAAAGCCCTTGAATATGACTGAACACTTAGCACTGATTGTACACTCTGGTTTTTCAATGTGTGTTGACTCACTGGCTGATGAAAAGTCTGAGAAGAGGTATCACATAGTGATCAAGACTGCCTGGTAACACACAAAACCCTAAAAAGCTCTGGGCCCAAGAACTGTCCCCCAGGCTCTGAGTCCACTGTAGAGTGTCCTTGTGCAGACACAGGCTGGGAGCTGGTTCCTGTCCTGGCTTTCTGCCGTTTCACTTTATTTTGGGGGAAAAGCTAGAATGCTCTCTGCCTCCAGGCATAGCATCTGGTAGGCAGGTCCCCCGGGGTTTCCTCTAAATCCTGACTGTCCCCACCCTCTTCATGGAGAACGTGGTAAAGAGCACACTAATCTCTCGGATCAAAGCAAGAACGAAATGCATAACGCTCCCACTGCAAGATCAGAGCGTGCTTAGATAACCCCGTGGGCTCTTGGCTGAGGAGGCGATGAGAGAGAGGCGCCTGTCCTGAGGTCACAGACTGAAACCCTCTGACACCTGTCCTTTTGCCACCACCACCCCTGTCCAGCCTTGGCACCACTGAGCCAAAGTTTCCAGTGACCAAAAATGTCCCTCAGTCTGGCATCTCCCATCTCCCCATTAGGTTTTCCTTTTTTTGTATCTACAAATCTGCCTTTCATCACCTCTGCCTTGTGTTCTCCTCAGCACCACACTCCCTGTGACCCTCACCTCCTCTTCCCTTGGCCACAGCTCATTTCTTTTCATGTCCACTGTCAGACATGAACAGTGTCTATTTATTATCTACTTTATTTATTTCTTATCTACTTCCATCTTATGTTTTCCAAAGTTCCTTTGTTTAACAAAGAAATCTTTCCAGAGTTCCTTCATCTTACTCAAGTAAGATGGTCTCACTTCCACTTAATGCAGAAAGGTCTTCAAATTTGGGGATGGGGATCATGTTATTTTCATGATTTTTAGAAGTTACCATCACTATTGTTACTATGATTATGATTAAGCATTAATTCCCACTGTGATTCCTACTTATAAAATTCTCTCCTAATATAAAAAGCTTCTGTTTTTGTATTTCCTGAAATAAAGGGTTTTATGGTTGAATCTTAACTTTGTCAGCCTAAGAACAATTTCCACTCACCGCATATTACCATCCATACCTGTTCATTTTCTCCCTAAGGTGTGTGTTCTCACACAAGGACACATTGTGTGTATAAAAGGCACCAAGAACATGCCTGTGGTCAAGGAGAACAACACCCTGCTTGTTCAGGTATTTATTCCTGTTCTTTTAACTTTTCCTTGCTTTTCAGAAAAAATTAATGCTCTGAGAAAACCACAAGTAGTTGTAGAGAAAAATACTAATGATTTATTGAGGGGAAATTCTTACAATATCCATCATCAAGTGCTTATTTGCTCTTAGTACTTACAGTTTAAATCATTTAAAATTATTCATGATCATGTATTTTGAAGTGCTCATTTAACAAACTTACTGTTGAAATTATGGAATGGAAAGGCTGCAGAAGAGGCATTGAAGACGGACACACTGAGTTGGAAACATCTGTGCAGTTTTCTTCTGCTAATGCCAAAAGGGCTAATCTGAAAGCCCTTTTGCAAAGGGGCTACAAACCATAGCATCATGCTGAGAGTTAAATTTCTTAGTTCACTGAAAGCAAAATGAATGATTGCCATGCATTGCTATGTGTGATCATTCAGTGTGTGTAGGAGGATTTGTGTCTTGTAACAACAACAAACTAACTAACTCTGGAAGCTGAAGATGAGGGGCCCATAAGCACAAGTAGCTGGCTAGGGAAGCAGCTGTGGTGATGTTAGGCATTGTCCTAACCAGACATTTATCATTGAGTGAGTATCAACCTGACTTCTTGATGCTTCAAAAGTATAAACAAGATGATTTATAGGGACTTGAAATCTCGTTTGTAAGAACAAAATTAGTATAATGAGCCCAACATGCAACTGGTTAGAGGCTAAGAAGTTTTCCTGAATACGGGGCAGTTTCCTTCTACTTCTTTCTCATTATTTCACTTTGCCAAGTATGGTCCTCCATTTTTGTGCCTTGATTTGCTACTATGGAAAAATTCCCCCCAAAATAACTTTATTATGATGCTCTCATTCTTACTCAGTAATTTGTTCTCTTACCTATCACCCCTATAGAAAACCTATTCTGAACATGTGGAGACTTTGTACTTATTGGGGGTCCAAAAGTGGGAAGAGACAACTAGAAATTTAATAACATAGTATTATTGCTAGCCCTTTTTACTATCAGGCCTAAATATGTTCTAATTTAAATAATGCCTTATACACAGCACTCAATACTGGTTTTCCAGATTAGAACATAAGATATAAACAAACATTTCAATCATTTATAGTTGTGAAGTATACCCTTCAAATGTAACCACTAACCCTGAAGACAGATATTATCTATCGCTATATAACAAATTACCCCAAAATTTACTGGTTTAAAATAACAATAAACATTAATATCTCTTACAGTTTTGTGGGAGCAGCTTAATCAAGTGGTTCTGCCTCCAGATCTCTCACAAGGTTGTAGTCAAAATGCAGATCAGGGCTTCAGGAATCTGATGGTTTCAAAGGCTGGAAGACCTACGTGCATACTGGCCAATTCACAATGCTGGCAAGTTGGTACTGGTTGTTGGTTTGAGTCCTCATTTCCACACCATGTGTGTTCTCCTCAAGGCTGCTTGAATGTCTCCATAACATAATGGCTGGCTCCCTACAGAGCAAACAGATTCTAAGAGAGAGAAGTTAGTGGAACCTACATCTTTTTATGACCTAGAATTGGACATCAACACAGCATCACTTCTGTTCATTAGAAGTGAGTCACCATGTCCTATCCACATTGCAGGGGCAAGGAATCAAGCTCCACATGTTGAAGAGAAGAGTGTCAAATAATTTGCAGTCCTGTTTTTAAAATATCATTGGTTATATGGGGTGCCTGGGTAGTTCAGTCAGTTAGGCATCCAACTCTTGATTTTGGCCAGGTTATGATCTCGCGGTTCATGAGCTCGAGCCCCAAATTGGGCTTCTTGCTGACAGCACGGAGCCTGCTAAGAATTCTCTCCCTCTCTCTGTCTGCCCCTCCCTTGCTTGCACGTGCTTGCCCTCTCTCTCTCTCTCTCAAAATAAATCAACATTTTTAAAAAGTATCAGTGAGGGGTGCCTGGATGGCTCAGTCTGTTAAGCAAGCGTCCGACTTCGGCTCAGGTCATGATCTCGCGGTCCGTGAGTTCAAGCCCCACGTCAGGCTCTGTGCTGACAGCTCAGAGCCTGGAACCTATTTCAGATTCTGTGTCTCCCTCTCTCTCTGACCCTCCCCTGTTCATGCTCTGTCTCTCTCTGTCTCAAAAATAAATAAACGTTAAAAAAAATTTTTTAAAAAGTATCAGTGTTATAGATAAATGTAAATTATCTTTAAATCCTTATAGCTTATTTTGAGGTATAATTTATATAAAGTAAAATTCATAAATCTTAAGTGGACAGCTGAGTGACTTTTTATATGAGTATATACCCATGTAATCAACCATCTAGATAAAAATATATAACATTTTCAGTTCCTTAGAAAGTTCCATCATATGAATTCCTTTGAATTTTTTATGTACACAATTGCCATCTACAAATAAAGATACCTTTAATTCTTCCTTTTTGACCTTTATAATTTTCATTTCTTTTTCTTGACTTTCTGTACTGTTAGGACCTCCACTACAAGATTGAGTAGAATGTGATATGAGTGAACATCTTGGTCTTTTTCTTGACTTAGGGGGTATATATTTGGTATTTCACCATGTTTATCTGTAGGTTGTTTTATAGGTAACTTTTATCAGATTGAGGAATCTCTGTTCTACTCCTAATCTGATTAAGCTTTGGCAGCAGAAGCATAAATGGAATCACAATTTATGATTTTACTATTGTTCATAGCTTTAAACATTAGTCAGGGTATTGCCTTTAGCTACTAATATTTTTTTTTTTTTTAATTTTTTTTTTAACGTTTATTTATTTTTGAGACAGAGAGAGACACAGCATGAACGGGGGAGGAGCAGAGAGAGAGGGAGACACAGAATCGGAAGCAGGCTCCAGGCTCTGGGCCATCAGCCCAGAGCCCGACGCGGGGCTCAAACTCACGGACCGTGAGATCGTGACCTGAGCTGAAGTCGGATGCTTAACCGACTGAGCCACCCAGGCGTCCCATAATATTCTTTATCTAATTTAGAAAAAAATCATGCCAGGTCTGTACATGAAAAAAATATTGCGCAGGTAGTCCTCAAGTTCCAAATACACTGATCTTCAAATGTACATATCAGTTCTTTGGAAATTGCAAGACTTTGTCATATGGAAGCTTAATTATGCTTGGTGCTTAACCATGGAGGTCAACTACAAAAAGAGTATTGAATCCACTTTAAGTGCAAAGTATGGTCTGTGCTACTGATGGGGGTGGCCGTGGCATTTTGAAGAGAAATGGGAGGAAGAACAGATGAAACCCAGCAGCAGCAGCAGCATGTGGGGAGGGTAGTGCTCACCTCCACAGACTCCCAGAGCTGCCCCAAAGCTAGATGTGGCTGACATTTGTGAATCAGCATCATATGATGCTCTCTGAACCCTGCCACATGTGGTAAAGAATTCTTAAGAGTCGCAACCTGCAATTTACACAGCTTTAAAAGCAATAAGTTTTAAAATGAGACTATTTGAATAGCACTGACAAAATGTTCTTAAATTTATTGTCACATTTACTCTTCACAGCAGCCCTGTGAGGTTAACATCTACATTTTTCAGAAGAGGACACTGAAACTTGGAAACATCCAGTGACTTGCCCAAGATCTCCTGGCTTACGAGGACTACACCCAGAACCTGATCCAAGACTCCAGGTATGTAATCTTTTTGCTGCATTATGTTGGTAACTGTTTGCCTGACAATTTTTAATGTTTTTTAATTGCTTCAGCAGGGGTGTTCATGCTTAATGTAATTTTAATGTTGCTTTCCTTAGTGTAAATTGAAGGCAGTGTTTTTAGATTCCCAGCTCTTGGTCTCAGTACATTAGCCATTTGGATGAACAAATAGAGGAAGTCTTTCTTCCTCCTCCAGCACATGAACCTTTTTCACATTTTAAGAATTCTGCTCCAGGCATCAAGGAATGAGAGTGTAACAAAGCTGATAAGAGAATAATTCTATAATTTGGCAACTAATCTAAATATGACACACCTAATAATAAATGAAATGACTAATAATGAATGAAAATCATTCAGCATCATCATTTCATTCATGTCAGCACATCTGTTTCCCATCACCATGTTGAAGGCCCTGTCTTGGGCACTATTACAGATATGACTAATTCTTCAGATAACAAATTTCAATTTATGAATACTTCCTAATGTAGATGTCAGCATCATCCTTGTTTTTCAGGTAAGATAAAAAACCACAGAACACACACAAGAACACTGTAGGATATACACATTTTAGTGTATTTTTTATTTTTAATTTCTTTTTAAAAATTTTTTAATGTTTACTTATTTTTGACAAAGAGAGAAAGAGAGACAGAGAGACCATGAGTGGGGAGGGGCAGAGAGAGAGGGACACACAGAATTTGAAGCTGGCTCCAGGTTCCCAGTACAGAGCTGACACAAGGCTCAAACTCATGACTGTGAGATCATGACCTGAGTCAAAGTCTGACGCTTAACTGATGAGCCACTCACGTGTCCCAGGACATACACATTTTAGATTCAGATTGATTTTCAGAGTAAGTTGTGGTCTGCAGTGCTGCTGGAGAGGCTGCTTTGATACCAGACCAGGAGGCAGTGGTGAGCCAGATAGGGATGTCTCAGGTGTCTATGTAGAGTGAAAGCCTTGTTTAACACAGGACACTTACATGAGCCAGAGGAGAATGGCATTAGGGCACAGAGGGACCCAGTGAGCTAATCACTAGGTGACCCTAAGGTTTCTGAGGTGACTGCAGATCCATCTAAAGGGCTGGTCAGCTGTCTAGAGGGCAGCTGGCTAGGCTGGGTGTGTGCAAAGGTAGCTCTGATGGACAGACCCAGCAAGGACAACAAAGGGGCTCTCAGTGTTTACATAATAAATGATGGCCTCTAAGGAAGGCAGACTCATACCTTCTCAAGGTTTTCTATTTGTATCAGATGCACTCAGTGTCAAATATGAAAGAGCATCTTTCCAAAGGCCATGAATATTAGTCTCGTTTGCTTTGTAAACAAGGACTGAAGGCTTCAAAGTCATTATGTCATCACTTCTTGGATTCTGAATGTTCGAGTAGAGCTAATTGCTCTTTGTTAACATTCTTCTTAAATCATTGATTGGATCAGCCCATGAAACATGAGAGTTCAGAACAAAGAGTTTTCCAAAAGTGGATCTGCAGCAGGATTTGAGTTTGACTTTCACCTCCTTGATTTTCTGGCATTCCCTTGGGGAAGAACCCCATGATCTAAATGATCTAAACAGTTGGTAGAAGGCTCTTTCAGGGCTCTAGATAGTCTGAAATCTTTTTTTTTCTTTCAACTCTTCTAGACATTTATATCGAAGTGCCCCTGCCATGTCTTGTATGACTGTCTACCTAGGTTTCAGATAGTTCCCCTGTCCAGCATGCAGTCAGGCATAAATCACTTCCCACAGGTAGAAAGGTGACAAGTACCCCTACCCACGTCCCCCCACCTCAGGAGCATCAGAAGACGAAGACTTCTACAGAGGACTTGGTCCTCACTGGAGGTCCTCACACTAAAGTCTGTTCGTTCATCATTTCCTGACCGGTGATTTCTTGAGCTATTTACTTTCTTCTTTAAACAAGATCTCTATACAGTATCAGGGGAAATGAGTTTTAGACTCTTCCACCAGGCATTTTTTCAAGGGCTTTCCAATGACATTTTCATCATTTACCACACTCTCATCTATTTACAGTTTGTGGAGTTCTCTGAGCTCTGGTTTATATCTTTGTATGCTCTATTCTTGTCCTGAGATAATGCTTTCAGAGCTTTGCCATTCTGCTGTGAGGCCTGTGTCTTACTCATATCAGAAGAATTAATGCCAAGGAGGCAAGGTCCCAGTTGTTTAATTTGGAAAGGCTCATTGTTGTTCATTCTTCTGAGGTCCTGCTTGAGACAGGTTTATCAAGTTCCTACATGTGATTTTTATGGCTCTTCCATCTAAGTACAAAAGTAGGCGTCAGTAATCATTATATCAAATAAACTGACTCAGAACTTTAATTAAGACTAATATAAGTATGTTAAGACCTAAATTTTTTTCTACTCTATTACTTTGTTGTTTAATTACTATTTTATAGTTAAAGGGCAGTATTAAAAAGAGTAGTACAGAGTCAAATAGTAAAGAATGTGGTTAAACTCTGGCACAGGAAACCTCTCAGTAAACATTTTAAAAGGACATAGATTAAGTCTCAGTGATGCACAGAAAAACTACAGGCTTTGATTACTCTCATTGCTTTTCATCTCTTTCCATTATTTACTGTTTGGGCCTCTTTAGTGAAGGGGCTTTGTTCTGTTCCTAATTGTCAGTCTTCCATAATTTCACAACAGCAAGTGAGAAATGTCTTAAATGAGAAAAGCTCATTTCTATTTAGATTTCTAGTCATTCCACAGAACTGGAGTTTTATATAATTTGAGATTGCTTTGAGAGTCTTCGATTACCCATTACTCTGAGTGTTTTCTAATCACTAATCATGGCTCACTAAATGTCAAATGTTCATCTAGTGATTTATGTTCTTGTTTCACAGATTTCCTTAATTGTTTCTACATAAACCCAAGAAATCGTAATTTGAAGAACTGGATGTTTTGGAAGATTTATCATTAGTTTATAATCTCCTCTGATAAAACCTGAAGTACTGGACCAACAGATATGAAGCAGTGTGTTAGTCACAGGACCTTGCCTCAGAGGAAACCATGTTTCCAGTGTCGGGCCAGTAGATGCAAAAGAGTCCACTTACTTCCTAGAAATGAGTGCTCTACAGCAAGAAACTGTGTGCTCTCAGCCTTTCCTGTGGGATCAAATGCACTAGTGACAAATAATAACATGATATCCTTTTCTGCTTTAATTTTTTTATTGAAGTATAATTGACATCCCATGTTATATTAGTTTAAGGTGTACAACATAATTATTCAACACTTGCACATATTGTGAAATGATCACCACAATAAATCTAGTTATTATCTGTCACCATACAAAGTTATAAAAAAAATTTCTGTGATCAAAACTGTTAAGATTTGCTTTCTTAACAACTTTCAAATTTGCAATGCAATAATATTGACTATAGTCACTATGGTGTACCTTATATCCCCATGACTTAATAATTGCATAACTGGAAGTTTGTACTCCTTGATCCTCTTCACCCATTTCGCCCACTCTTCCAACCCCCTTCCCTCTAGCAACAACCAGTCTATTCTTTCTATCTATGAGTTTGGTTTGGTTTTGTGTGTTCATTACCTTTGCTTTTTATGTTCCACGTGTAAGTGAAATCATATGGTATTTGTCTTTCTCTGTCTGGCTTATTTCACTATTATGCTAACATAATGCCCTCAAAGCCAATTCATGTTGTTGAAAATGACAAGATTTTATTTTTTGTGGCTGAGTAGTATTGCATATATACGTATATATATATATATGGCATCTTTTTTATCCATCCATCCATTGATAGACATTTAGGTTGTTTTCATATCTTGGCTATTGTAAATAATGCTGCAATGAACACAGGGATACATATACCTTTTCAAATTAGTATTTTATTTTCTTCAGATAAATACTCAGAAATGAAATTGCTGGATTGTATGGTAATTTTTTTTTCAATTTTTTGAGGAACCTTCATACTGCTTTCCATAGTGGCTGCACCAATTTATGTTCCCACCAACAGTACACAAAAGTTTCCTTTTCTGCACATCCTCACAAACACTAGTTATTTCTTGTCCTTTCAATAATAGTCATTCTGATAGATGTGAGGTGATATCTCACTGAGTTTTTGATCTGCATTTCTCTGATGATAGGGGATGTTGAGCACCTTTTCATATATCTGTTGGCTATTTATGTATCTTCTTTAGAAAAATATCTATTTAAGTACTTCACACCCATTTTTTAATTGGATTGTTTTGTTTTTATTTTTGTTTCCTATTGAGTTGTATGAACTCATTACATATTTTGGATATTAACCCCTTATCAAATACATAGTTTGAAAATATTTTCTTTCATTCTACAGGTTGTCCTTTTTTTATATAAACAAAAAAAATTTGTGGTTTATTTAACTGACATATAATAAGCTGAACATATTAAAAGCATAAAATGTAATCAATTTTAGCATTTATATATATCCATGAAATCATCACCACAATCAAAATAATGAACACATCTACATACCCCAAAAGTTTCTTTTTGTTTTTTAAATATAATTTATTGTCAAATTGGTTAACATACAGAGTATAAAGTGTGCTCTTGGTTTTGGGGTAGATTCCCATGATTCATTGCTTATGTACAACATCCAGTGCTCATCCCAACAAACGCCCTCCTCAATGCCCATCACCCATTTTCCCCTCTCCCCCCACCATCAACCTTCAGTTTGTTCTCTGTATTTAGGAGTCTCTTATGGCTTGCCTCCCTCCCTCTCTGTTTGTAACTATTTTTTCCCCTTCTCTTTCCCCATGGTCTTCTGTTAAGTTTCTCAAGATCCACATATGAGTGAAAACATATATCTGTCCTCTGACTGACTTATTTCACTCAGCATAATACCTTCCAGTTCCATCCATGTTGCTGCAAATGGCATGATTTCATTCTTTCTCATTGCCAAGTAGTATTCCATTGTATATATGAACCACATCTTCTTTATCCATTCATGAGTTGATGGACATTTAGGCTCTTTCCATAATTTGGCTATTGTTGAAAGCGCTGCTATAAACCAAGGGCACATGTGCCCCTATGAATCAGCACTCCTGTATCCTTTGGATAAATTCCTTGTAGTGCTATTGCTGGGTTGTAGGGTGGTTCTATTTTTAATTTTTTGAGGAACCTCTACACTGTTTTCCAGAGTGACTGCACCAGTTTGCAATCCCACTAACAGTGCAAGAGGTTTCCTGTTTCTCCACATCTTCACCAACATCTGTTGTTGCCTGAGTTGTTAATTTTAGCCACTCTGACTGGTGTGAGGTAGTATCTCACTATGGTGTGATTTGTATTTCCCTGATGAGTGACATTGAGCATCTTTTCATGTGTCTGTTGGCCATTTGGATGTCTTCTTTGGAAAAGTGTCTATTCATGTCTTCTGCCCATTTCTTCACTGGATTGTTGTTCGGGTGTTGAGTTTGGTAAGTTCTTTATATATTTTGGATACTTGCCCTTTATCTGATATGTCATTTGCAAATATCTTTTCCAATTCTGTCAGTTGCCTTTTAGTTTTGCTGATTAATTCCCTCATTGTGCAGAAGCTTTGTATCTTGATGAGGTCCCAATAGTTCATTTTTGCTTTTAATTCCCTTGAATTTGGAGATGTGTTAAGCAAGAAATTGCTGTGGCTGAGGTCAAAGAGGTTGTTGCCTGCCTGCTTTCTCCTCCAGGGTTTTGATGGTTTTCTGTCTCACATTTAGGTCTTTCATCCATTTTGAGTTTGTTTTTTTTTTTTGTATGGTGTAAGAAGGCAGTCCTGTTTCACTCTTCTAAATGTTGCTGTCCAGTTCTCCCAGCACCATTTCTATACACCAATAATGAAGCAACAGAAAGAGAAACCAAGAAATGGATACCATTTACCATTGCACCAAGAACCATAAAATACCTAGGAATAAACCTAACCAAAGATGTAAAAGATCTGTATGCTGAAAACTAGAGAAAACTTATGAAGGAAATTGAAGAAGACACAAAGAAATGGAAAAACATTCCATGTTCATGGATTGGAAGAATAAATATTGTTAAAATGTCAATACTACCCAAAGCAATTGACACATTCAATGCAATTCCAATAAAAATTGCACCAGCATTCTTCTCAAAGCTAGAAGAAACAATCCTAAAATTTTTATGGAACGACAAAAGACCCTGAATAGCCAAAGTAATACTGAAGAAGACCAAAGCGGGAGGCATCACAATCCCAGACTTTAGCCTCTACTACAAAGCTATAAACATCAAGACACTATGGTATTGGCACAGTAACAGACACATAGACCAATGGAATTGAATAGAGAACCCAGAATTGGACCCACAAATGTATGGCCAACTAATCTTTTACAAAGCAGGAAAGAGTATCCAATGGAAAAAATACAGGTTGCCTTTTGATTTTCTTTCTTTCTTTTTCTTAAAGTTTATTATTACTTATTTTGAGAGAGAGGGAGAGAGATTATGGGAGGGGCAGAAAGAGAGGGAAGAGAGAATCCCAAGCAGGCTCAGCACTGTCAGCACAAATCCTGATGTGAGGCTCGAACTTACAAACCATGAGATCATGACTTGAGCCAAAATCGAGAGCTGGACGCTTAACCAACTGAGTCACCCAGGCTCCCCACCTTTTCATTTTCATTTTAGATGTCCATATTGTCCAACATTGAGTCCCTGGAAGCCCATCCAGTCAGAACACATGTGCCTGATGTTTCACCAGCAACACAGACATCACACATGGAATTAAATTTTCCACAAGCTCAAACTACCTTCTAGTTTGGAGGCACCTATACCATTCATTTCTCTTGAGATGTTGCTGTCAACTTGGAGTGACTTTGCCTTCCAAGGGACATTTGGAAATGTCTGAAGACATTTTTGTCACAGTTGGGGAGGTACTAGAGATTCTACTAAACATCCTACAATACATAGGATGGCTCCCACAACAAAGGATTATCTGACACAACTAGCTCTTTTACCTGTGTAACTGCATGCTGCCCACCCAACTCTTATTTGGTCTCCATTGCACACTAATGGCAAAACCCTGCAACCACATGAGTGCACACTGACAGTGTCAGTCCTCTGACTTTGGTCTTCTTTAATATTGTGTTGATTATTCTGTGTCTTTTGCCTCTCATTATAAACTTTAGAATCAGTTTGTCAATACCAACAAAGTAGCTTTTGAGATTTTTTATTGGGATTATATTGAATCTAGTCTTGGTAACCAAGTTGGGAATAATTAACATCTTGACAATATTGAATCAACACTGAGTTCATATTCCATGCATTATAACATTTTATTATATTGTATAATCTTTCATAGTTTTTTTTCAAAATGACTTTAAAGTATTTCTTTGCTACTCAAAACAGCTCAGTGAAATAAATATCCTTAATCTTTTTTTCACCCTTGAATGCTGCTAGAAGTGAAATACAATGAAGAATGTTCTACTGGGAAAGGACTAATATTGAAGGAACTTTTTAGTTTTCTGGTTTAATTCATTTATTTTACAACAAGAAACTTGAGACCAATACAAGTGAAGTTCTTTGTTGTTGTTGTTGTTGTTGTTGTTGTTGTTGCTGTTGTTGTTGTTATTGTTTGTTTGGTGGGACCTTTTTTTAAAATATAATTTATTGTCAAGTTAGCTAACATACACTGTATATATACAGTGTGTTCTTGGCTTCTGGAGTAGATCCCCATGATTCATTGCTTACATACAACACCCAGTATTCATCCCAAGTGCCCTCCTCAATGCCCATCACCCTTTTTTCCCTCTCCCCCAGCCCCCCATCAACCCTCAGTCTCTTCTCTGTATTTAAGAGTCTCTTATGGTTTGCCTCCCTCCATGTTTGAAACTATTTTTCCCCTTCCCTCCCCGCCTCATCTTCTGTTAAGTTTCTCAAATTCCACATGTAAATGAAAACACATACCACTTGGGTGCAAGTGGACCCCACAGTTCAAACCTGTGTTGTTCAAGGGTCCACTGTATATAAACTTTGGACCTTAGTTTTCATCTCAAAATGGTAATAACAGTAGTTCCACCTTATAAGGTAATTTCAGTATTAATAAGAAATATTATATAAAATGTCTAAAACAATGTGAGTGCAAATAAGTGTTAGAGCCTGACCCTTATGGAAATGTTTTTGGTGTGACAAATACTGGGGTTATTATGGGGACAATGGAGCAGTATATATGAAGTCAGGGTTTTTCTGAACTATTGGAACCTCTGAAGGCCATCTCAGCTTTCCACTCCCTCTCTTCTCAAACCCTCTCTATAATCATGAGAGCTTGATTTCTTTTACCTGAGTAATTTCACTGTGTTTCTTATTTTTCTGTATGCTCTACTTGTTAAAGAGGAGCCTATCACAAATGTCATCAGCTTAAAACAGGTTCAGCATGTGCCATCCCGAGTGGTACACCATACAACTATCTCTTTCCATGAAACTGTTAGTATATTCAATAACTCATTCTCATGACCATCTTCCTAAATACCCTGACTGTGCTACTGGAAATTGCCATTGAGCATTGTGGAAGACACACTCAAAATTACTGCTTAAGAAAACAAAGCATCACTGGGCTTACCCAAAATAAAACTTATGGATGCTGAACTCTTATACTTTAGATTCCTCAAAAGCTGCTGAAGGGAACACATCTAAGGTAATTTGCATCTGTCTCCTGAATAAGCTTTTTAATGAAAAGTAATCTGGGGGTGGGGGGTGGGGGCGCCTGGGTGGCTCAGTCAGTTAAGCATCCAACTTTGGCTCAGGTCATGATCTCACAGTTTGTGGGTTCGAGCCCCACTTCGGGCTCTGTGCTGACAGCTCAGAGCCTGGAGCCTGCTTCCAATTCTGTGCCTCCCTCGCTCTCTGCCCCTCCCCCACTCACACTCTGTCTCTCTCTCTCTCTCTCTCTCTCCCTTAAAAATAAATTAAAATGTTTAAAAAAATTTTTAAGTAATTTGTTATGAAGCATATTGAAATATCTTGCCTTTGCAGGGGGTGAGATTGATTTATTCATATGCCTTTGCAATATATGGTCATATACAGTGCTTTACTACACTTATAAGTGAATTAGCAAATAGGCCACTTATTTGTATTCTCACAATGCTCAGAGCTAGAGGGTTTACTGTTTCTGTGAGTGCTAGCTTGTGGGTTAGTATGGCATTTCTTTGGTTATTATTATTGCAAAAGATACTATTTATCAAATAGGAAAGCAATCTTGAAATAATGTATGCCAATATCATTAAGACCTCATCTAGGACATCATTCATAAGCCCACATGAATATTTACCCAGCCCTTACTACCCAAGGGCCTGTGGTTCATACACCAGCAGCATTGACATCACATGAGAGTGTGTGAGAAATGCAGACTTGTAGGCACCACCCTAGACTGAATCAGAACCTATACCAAAATCTCCAGATGATTCATATGCATATTAATGTTTGAGAGGCATCATCTTCAACCACCCAGGTTTTAATATTTTTTTGAGCCATTCCTCCAGATGCTTTCACAAACAGATCCAATTCAGCTCTTATTATCTACATTCCACAGAAGAAAAGAAGACTCAGCAAGACTGAACCATGTGTATTAGAAGTGCTGACACATGAAGAATCAAAATTCAACCCACCCCTGTGAGGGGTTCTCCACTCTGCCTAAGGATCAGAATAACCTTGGGATTTATAAAAACTCAGTTGCTGAGGTCCTTTTCACCTATTAAATTAGAATCTCCAGGGACTGGGTTGCTGGGATCTGTTTACTGAAAAGTTCCCAGCCTTGGGTGCCTGGGTGGCTCAGTCATTCAGCATCTGACTTCAACTCAGGTCATAATCTCATTGTTTGTGAGTTCATGTACCACACAAGGTGAGCTAGAGCCCTGCTGCAGGTGAGCATGAGCCCTGATTCCAGTGAGCATGAGCATAAATAAATAAATAAATAAATATCCCAGCCTCATGCAGCCTACCTAGGAGCCTGCATGCAAGAGCCATCATCCCCATCCAGCTACCCAATGGGTCTTCAGAGAAAGCCAGATTTTAAATAGTTGATAATATTTGACATGGCAGCTTTCACTCTGTAGTTGGGAGATTTAAAAGCATAAGTCATTGTGTTCTTTTCCCACACACCCCTTCACTGAGAGGTCCAGAAGGTAGCAACTGACTAAGACATGTTCACCTTTGTATACTTTGGCCCAGCACAGTGTCACATCTAGCAAATGCTGGGTAAGTGTTGATAAGTGATGGTCTCCAGTGGCCCTCATTCTACATGGTCTCCCAAGCAGCCTCTGATGCTGCTGATCTCTTCCTCCTTCCAGAACAGTCTCCAATCTGGGCCTCTGAAATAACTTCTCTCCTGATTTCCCTACTGTCTCTCTGATCTAGCCATGCCTCATCTACCTTCTTTTGGGCTCTTCCTTCTCTACCCCCCATGACATGTGGGTCTCACCAAGACTCAGTCTTAGCTCCTCCTCTCATCACCCTGAGCTTTCTTCAACCATATGCGGATGCCCTTTTAAATCTCTAAGTTGGACCTCACCTCTGCCTCAAGTCAAGATATCCACCTGAATAACTCAGCATTTTCAGTGAATTTCCAGAATCTTAGGTTGCTTGCATGCAGTTTCTATGTCACTTAATCAAAATAGAATTCTTTTTTTCTTCCTTAATTTTTTTTCTCATGTTTTCTATATACATGAATGGTACTACCATCTATCCAATGCACAAGGCAAATATCTAGGAATTTTCCATAATATCTCTCCCTTCCCTATTTCCCCCATGTTTAATCTACTTCTAATCTATTACCCATCAATTTTGCCTTCTAAATATGTTCCCCTAGGGGCGCCTGGATGGCCAAGCCAGTTGAGCGTCCAACTTCAGCTCAGGTCATGATCTCACGGTTCGTGGGTTTGACCCCCACATCGGGCTCTGTGCTGACAGCTCAGAGCCTGCAGCCTGTTTCTGATTCTGTGTCTCCCTCTCTCTCTGCCCCTCCCCCACTCATTCTCTGTCTCCCTCTGTCTCAAAAATAAACATTAAAAAAATTTTTTAAATATGTTCACCTGGTGTTCACTATCACCACTACTACTGCCCTAGTCTAAGCTACAATCTGCAGTCATCTCTTGACTTGACTTCTACAATAGCCTCTGAATTCTGCTCTCTACATTTGCTCTGACTTCTCTAATGTCTTCACACTGCAGTAGGTAGCCTCTAAAGTGACTCCCAGTGATTCCTGCCTGCTGGTGTTCATACCACTGTGTAATACCTTCTTCTTGAGTGTGGGCTTTACTAGGTGACTTGCTCCTGTGTCTAGAATTTGGCAAAAGTGATGAGATGTCACAACTGTGATTAGGTTACAAAAAGATTGTATGTTCTTTCTTTTCTTTCCCACTCTGAGGAAATCAAACTGCCATATTACCATGTTGTGCATAGCCCTATGGAGCCCCACATGGCAATAAACAGAAATCTCCAACCAACAGCCAGTGAAGACCTGAAGCTTGACAACAGCCATGTGACTAAGCTTGGATGTGGATCCGCCCCTAGATGAGCCCTGAGATAACCACAGCCCCAGCTGACTTGGATTATAGCCTTGTGGGAGATCCTTAGAGGCAGAGGAACCAGTTAAGCTATGCTCAAATTCATGATCCACAGAACTGTGAAATAATAATGTGAGTTGTTTTAAACCATGACAAATTGGGATAATTTCTTATGCGGCAATAGATAACTGATACACCCTCTGATTTACTTCAAAACACCCATTATGCCACCCTCTGATTTACTTCAAAACACCCATTTAAGAATAAAGACTAAAACCTTTAAGGCCTTTCTGGCCTGGTATCTGGGAACTTCTGTACTTCATCTGGTATGAGGCTCCTTTGCTTCCATAGTTCATGGAAGTTCTCTCTCTCAATACAAGGCCTTTGCACTGGCCCATCTGGCTTCCTTCAACTCTCAGAAAAACTGTCACTTGCTATGAGAAGTCTTCCCTGACTCTGCTGATGCAGCCTGGGTTCCACTGATAAATGCTATTGTAGACACCTGTTCCTTGTTCCTTGATTTTACAAGACTGATCAACTGACTTGTAATTATATACCTATATTTGGGACTATTACACTAAGGTCTATCTCCCTCACTAGACTATAAATTCCAGAAGAACAGAAACCATGTAGCAGGGCCCATATCTGTTTATGTCACCTTTGTTTCCCCACTACTTGGCACAACAAAAACTCTCAATAAGAATCTAATAAAAGAATGAGTAAGCCTATGTCTTTGCTATTCTGCCATGCAGGAAAGCTTTCCATCTTCCTCTCCTAATCCAGGCATCAGTACTTATACTGGAGTCATTCCCAAGGACTTTGGTGATGTTGATGGGGGAAAGGCCAGTCACACAGAGTTGTGTGAGCCATAGTAAAAGATTAGCATTTTATTCCAAGTGCAATGGGCACCTTCTGTATGCCAGGCACTGGGTCAGATGGTGGCAATATAATGGTAAGGAAAACAGACCCAGCCTTTGCTCTCATACAGTTTGTAGTCTGGTAGAAGAGAAAATGATTATCAAATCATCACACCAATAATAATCTGTGATGATGCAATGTGTAGGCACTATGAAAACATCATGAGAAGGATAGGCAAGTCTAGTGATAAGGGGTCACCCTTTATAAGTGACTCCAGTCTTTTACTGCCCATCACACAGGTTCACTATTCCAAGTACAATTGCTATCATGACCAACTCTTGAGTTTCTCTTTCCCAAACTTCACTATCCCCGCCCCCCACTTTCATTCCCCATCATTACTAATGCTGTGAATAATTAAACTGACATATTACAGGCAGGGCACACTTTCCTTGTCATCTCCATATATGTATCTGGTTGTTGTTGTTGTTTTTCTTTAAAGCCAGAGAGAAAAATATGTATAGTGGAGTGGGACCCAAAATCTTTACTTTGCAATGATACACAATAGTACATCTAGATGTATACAGTGAATAACATCCATAAAATAATCCAAAGCCTATTAATAGAAAATCTTTACACTCAGATTTTAAAATTTAAGGCAACCAACATCCTAAAAAATACTTTTCCTGTTAAATAAATGGGGTACAGTAAGAATGGCTTCATTACTTCTGTTTTGAAGCTTAAATGCCTTGATAGAGAAAGTAGAAAAATATTTCTCATTCAAAAGTAAAAGTTAGGAAGTCAAGCTTGCTATTCAGTAGGTTCACTGACTAACAGCCATACATTATAATAGAATGTATATATGAATTATTTCAAATGCCACCTGAAAAATAAAAATGAAACATTTCTCTTTGATGAACTACTAATATGTCTTACCTAGACCACTTCTCCCCACAAAAACTGAATAAAAACTAGCAGAAATAAATGAGCTTCAAGTTGCCAACCTTGCAGGAAGTTCTGAAGTTTGCTACCAGGAGTAACTCCCAGGTGGGGGGGAGGGGGGGGGAAAGAGATGTGGTGAGAGGAAGGGAAATTCAAAAGGAACCAAGACATGGAAAAGTGGCTGGTAGCCCAGTTAGAGTGAGAATTTAGGTGTTTCTTGCTTTCTTCTCAAAGTCCTTGTCTCATCAGAACACTACAGATTACTGTCTGCTTCTAATTTTTAGTGTTGAGGTTATAAAGTATCATTCAGACATCAGAGCACAGACAGCAGTTTTCCACAAGACCTCATATCCCTGCGCTCCACTGCCTGGTTCCACTGCTCTGCACAGACGGCAATTTCCAAGAGTGATTTGAGTTCATCACAGGAAAGAGATCAATACTCTAATTTGTCCTGGAGATGACAGGTCCCATATGATGGTGTGAGGTTCATGTGTCTGAGGAATAACTGTCATCTCTCAGGCAGTTGGAAATGTCCTGCCAGGAGTGGGTGTGCCTGATCACATCATGCATTTTGACACAGTAAAGATAACTGACAGTACTATAGAAATAAAAGACAGTACTGTCTTTCCTCAGGACCATTTTGGATTTTCACATGGTTTAAGATATTTCATGGGTTCATTTCTTCTTTCCCCACCCTTTGAATATGTAATTCAACTTTTCAAATCACCTAGTGTGTATAATGCAAGCAAACAGCACCATCTAGTTTACTCCTCTTGCTGGCTTCCTTCAACAAAATGTATATGTTTTTCCAGTCCTCCTGGCTAACTAGAAGTTCTTTTATTTTTTTAATCCATGTAAATCACTTCTTTTATTTAATTTTTTTTTTTAGTTAATATACAGTGCAATGTTGGTTTCAGGAGTAGAATTCAGTAACTCATTATTCACATACAACAACCAGTGCTCATCACAAGTGCCCTCCTTAGTACCCATCACCAACCTAGCCCATCTCCCACACACTTTCCTCCATCAACCCACAGTTTGTTCTCTATCATTAAGAGTCTCTTGTGGTTTGTTTCCCTCTCTTCTCCTTTTACCCCTCTTCCCATATGCTTATCTATTTTGTTTCTTAAATCCCACATGTGAGTGAAATCATATTTGTCTTTATCTGATTCACTTATTTCACTTAGAATAATACATTCTAGCTCCATCCATGTTGTTACAAATGGCAAGATTTCATTCTTTTTGATGGCTGAGTAATATTCCATTATGTGTACCTTTACCTTCTTTATCCATTCATCAGTCAGTGGACATTTGGGCTCACTCCATAGTTTGACTATTGTTGATAATGTTGCTATAAATATTGGGGTGCAAGTACTCCCTTTGAATTTGCATCCTCTGGATAAACACCTAATAGTTCAATTGCTGGATCCTAAGGTAGTTCTAATTTTAGCTTTTTGAGGACCCTCTGTATTGTTCTCCAGAGTGGCTCCATCAGTTTGCCTTCCCACCAACACTGTAAGAGGGTTCCCCTTTCTCTGTATCCTTATCAACACCTGTTGTTTCTTGTGTTGTTAATTTTAGCCATTCTGACAGGTATGAGGTGGTATCTCATCATGGTTTTGATACGTATTTCCCTCATGATGAATGATGTTGAGCATTTTTCATCTGTTAGCCATCTGGATGTCTTCTTTAAAAAGTGTCAGTTCGTGTATTCTGCCCATTTCCTAACTCAGTTATTTGTTTTTTGGATGTTGAGCTTGATATGTTCTTTATAGATTTTGGATACTAACCCTTTATCAGATATGTCTTTTGCAAATATCTTCTCCATTCCATAGACTGCCTTTTCGTATTGATTGTTTCCTTCGCTGTGCAGATGCTTCTTATCTTGATGTAGTCCCAATAGTACATGTTTGCTTTGGTTTCCCTTGCCTTCAGTGATGTGCCTAGTTGATCCAGTTGAGGTCACAGAAATTACTGCCTGTGTTTTCTTCTAGGATTTTGATGGTTTCCTGTCTCACACTTAGGTCTTTTGTCCATTTTGAATTTTTTTTGTGTGTATGGTGAAGAAAGGGATCCAGTTTCATTCTGTATGTTGCCATCCAGTTTTCCTACTATCATTTGTTGAAGAAACTGTCTTTTTGCCATTGTATATTCTTTCCTGCTTTGTCAAAGATTAGTTGACCATATAGTTGTAGATCCATTTCTGGATATTCTGTTCTGTTCCATTGATCAATGTGTCTGTTTTTGTGCCAGTATCATACTGTCTTGATGACTACAGCTTTGTAATATAGCTTGAAAACCAGAATCATGATGCCTCCAGTTTTGTTTTTCTTTTTCAAGATTACTTTGGCTATTTGGGATCTTTCGTGGTTCCATACAAATTTTAGGGTTGTTGGTTCTAGCTCTGCAAAAAATGCTCGTGGTATTTTGATAGGGATTGCACTGAAAGTGTAGATTGCTTTGGGTAGTATAGACATTTTAACAATGTTTATTCTTCCAATCCATGAGCATGGAATTCTTTTCCATTTCCTTGTGTCTTCTTCAGTTTCTTTCATCAGTGTTCTTTAGTTTTCAGAGTGCAGATATTTTACCTCTTTGGTTAGGTTTATTCCTAAGTATCTTATTTTTTTGGTGCAATTGTGAATGGTATCAAGTCCTTGATTTCTTTTTCTACTACTTCATTATTGGTGTATAGAAATGCAACAAATATCTGCTTGTTGATTTTATATCCTGC
The DNA here is from genome assembly GCF_046562875.1 of Panthera onca. Classification (NCBI taxonomy): domain Eukaryota; kingdom Metazoa; phylum Chordata; class Mammalia; order Carnivora; family Felidae; genus Panthera; species Panthera onca. The sequence continues at coordinate 31,876,200 of NC_138351.1, read as the reverse complement.
AAGTTTGCTGAATGCATGTATCGGTTCTAGCAATTTTTTGGTGGAGTCTTTTGGATTTTCTACATAGAATAACAAAATAGTGAAAGAGTCTGCAGATAGTGAAAGTTTGACTTCATCCTCACCGATTTTGATGCTTCTTATTTCTTTCTGTTGTCTGAATGCTGAGGCTAGGACTTCCAATACTATGTTAAATAGTAACCTTGTCTTATTCCTGACCATAGGAGAAGGGCTCTCAGTTTTTCCTTATGAGGAAAATCCACTTATTGAGGATGATATTAACTGTGGGCCTTTCACATATGGCCTTTATCATGTTGAGGTATCTCTATCTCTACTTTGTTGAGGGTTTTTATCAAGAATGATGCTGTATTTCATTAAATCCTTTTTCTGCATCTATTAAGAGAATCATATGGTTCTTATCCTTTCTTTTACAATTTTTTTAAATGTTTATTTATTTTTGAGAGAGAAAGAGTGCAAGCAAGCAGGGGAGTGGCAGAGAGAGAGGAGACAGAGAATCCAAAGCAGGCTCCAGGCTCCAAGCTGTCAGCACAGAGCCCCATCTGGGGCTCAAACTCATGAACCATGAGATCATGACCCCAGCCAAAGTCAGACACTTAACCAACTGAGCCACCCAGGCACCCCTATCCTTTCTTTTATTAATGCGGTGTATCATATTGATTGATTTGTGAATATTGAACCAGCCCTTCAGCCCAGGAGTAAATCCCACTTGATCATGGTGAATAATCCTTCTAATGTACTGTTGAACTCAATTTGCTAGTATTATTGAGAGTTTTTGCATCCATGTTCATGAAGGATATTGACCTGTAATTCTCCTTTTTAGTGGGATCTTTGGATTTGGAATCAAGGTAATGTTGGCTTTGTAGAATGACTTTGAAAGTTTTTCTTCCATTTATATTTTTTGGAACAGTTTGAGAAGAATAGGCTAAAAGTTCTTCATTTGTTTTTATGTCCCTGTTAATCTAAGAAACATTATGAGGAAGATCTCTGAAAAGATGATGGAGTAGGAGGATCTATAGCTCACCTCATCCCATGGACATGCTGAGATAACAGCTACACCTGTGGAACTGACTTTGAAAATGACCCAAAGACTGACAGAACAGACTTTCCACAGTTAACCATAGGGAAAAAGCCACATTGGAAAGGATAAGAGGGACAGAAACAAGGTTGAAAACCAAGCCTCCAACAATACTAACCACAAATAGAAGGGACACCACAAGCACAGAAAAGTGAGAGGATCAGACCCCACACCAGGCACTCCATGCACAGGAGACCTGCACTGAGCAGATAAGTCTCTATAACTTTTAGCTTTGAAAGCCACTGGAGCTTAACTTTGTGAGTCTCTATAATCATTGATGGAAGCCGAGCTATCCCAGCCTGATGGCAAGGCCCAGGCTGTGGACGGATTGATGACTGCAAGGCAGCCCACCAACAGTGAAGCTTCTTGTACTCCCGCTTGTAGGTAATTTGGCCTTAATAAGAGTACCTGGGGTATTGGGGTATTGTCTGTTGGGGAATTGCCCGTGACAGGCCCCCTGAGAAAAGAACCATTAGGAAAGAAAATAAGGTTCCACAAGAAATTGTGCAGCCCTACATTTAGCCCTTACCATCCCCTATGGAGACTCCTCTACTTACAGGAAGGACAGCCTCATACATTTGTCAGCAAAGGAGGCCAATAAAGGAGAGACATATGGATTTGAAAGCCTCACTCCGGCGACTAAGGAGTGTATCTACAGGCACAAGTCACTCTAACCCTTAGGCCCACTTGGCCCCCAGGAGGCATTCCAGATGATGATGACTGAACCTAGTCGGTTAAGGTACAGAATGGTTCATTAGTTCCTAGCTGCATTGTCTCTCTGAGAATGTATGAGGCATGGGTTTCTAAGGCTTTTATGGCCCCTTCTTGGCACCTTGGACCGAGGCAAACACATTGTTCTTCTGGCTTCAAGTGGTTCGGGAAAAACAACTAGGAGGTCATGTCCCTGTAACTGTTCCACTTGAGGTGTTGAAAGATAGATGACCTTTCATGAAAACAGCAAAGCAAATGCTTTATAGATTATAGATAAACATAGATGCATAATGGAATAATGTAAGAAATTAATCAATAATCAAAAGGTATGAGGGAACATTACGAGAAAATTGCCATGTTACTTCTTAAAGGTTGATTACACATAGGAACATTTTCAAAATTAAGTAATGTTAGAAAAACATAGATGACGTATGCTATGAGGAAATCACAAGCAAATACAATGCCACATTTGCTACAATGAATCGGCCAGTTCAACACACTGCTGTTGTCTGTGTCCATTTTTATTTTTTGTTTTTATTTTAGTTTTGTTTTATTTTCACTTTTTTGCCAACGCCGTGCATCCTTCGGGAACCCCTGGTTGCTGGAGCTGGTCTCTGGCAAATCATCAGGGCTTCACTCCAAGCACTTTCAAAATCAGGGGGCTTAGCTCCAGGAAGACCAGTGGACAATAGGAAACTGAGTCCCCTTCCTTAAAGAGCCAGCATAACAAATAAGCCAGCTAAGACACAGCACAGAGGCGGTAGTTTGAAAATTAGCTGGGGTATATATAAAGACTCATGTACTAATCTCAGAGTGTGTGCTGGAAAGGCAAGGATCTTTAAGAGACTATTCCAAAAACAAAAGTGCTAACAGGCACCATTTCTCTTCCCCACCCCAGGCTACATAGTTGGACTTGTGGACCCAGTGTGAACACTCTCCAACCATGTTGCCAGTACTGCATACCTCACCCCCACATTCTCCTAAAGATCCACCCCACTCAAAAGGCATCAGTCCAAAGCAGTTTCTGCCCTGATACATCCTGCAAGTAACCTCAACAGGGACTAGTACCACTCCAAAATGACTTCTGCCCTGGGGAGAAGGGATGATAACCATACACAAAAGTGTACCTACAGTCCCAGCAACCAAAACTTATAGCTGATAGTGCAGAGAGCTTCCTGTCCATCAGTGCAACTGTAGCCCCAGCTGGCAGACTGATGGCAGTCATCTGGTCTGACTGCCAGCCTAACCCACCAACAAAAATCTCTCAGGAGGCAGTGCAGGGAGAGTGCCCTGAAGTTTGGCATGATGTCACCCTGGCAGATGGGCTGAGGGCAGGCATCTGGTTTGACTGCTGACACCACCCAACTATAAGCCCACACAGCTGTGAACAGGTCCCTTAGCGGTGCAGGGACCAAACCCTGCCCCATGCACCAGCCAACAGAACTGAAAGCAAACACAGCTCAGCAATAATAGTAAGGTGCACACAGCCCACATAGGAAACACCCATGGAGTACCTGGTTCTGGTTACCAGGGAGCACCACAGTACAAAGCACCATGGAACCTCTTCTTCATATAACCACTATTTGCAGGATCAGGAGACATAGCTGATCTTCCTAAAATATAAAAACAAACACAGAGAGTTAGGCAAAATGAGGAGACAGGAGAATGTGTTCCAAATGAGAGAACAGGATGAAACAGCATAAAAGCTAAATAGAATAAACAATATGCCTAATAAAGAATTTAAAGTAATGGTCATAAATATACTCAATGGACTTCAGAAAAGAGCACAAGATCTCACTGAGACCCTCAACAAAGAGATAGAAAATATTTTAAAACACCAGCTGGAAATGAACTCAATAACTGAAATTTCAAAAAATACATAATAAGGAATCAATAGCAGATTAGAGGATGAGGAGGAATGGATCAGTGATCTGGAAGAAAATTAATCAAAAGCAACCAAGCTGAACAGCAAAAGTAAAAAAAAAACAAAAAAACAAAAAAACACAACTTTTTCTTCATACAAAATGAGGATGATCCCATGAAGTTGTTGGTAACTACTTGGCCCAGCCTCTGAACTGTAAATACATGGATATGATCCTAAATATAATTCCACAGGCTTTGAACACTCAACTGCATGGTAGACCAATCCTGGTCTCAGGCTTGTCACTAAAAGTGGTCATGAAACACTAATCCAAATAGGCATGCCAATGTTTTCACAACTGACAATAGAATACAGTTCACTGAAGGAACTTGCAGATTGATTCTGACCTGGATGATCAAACAACAACAACAAAGGCATTATCTTGAGGTTTTTTGTTATGTTTTTTTTTTATTAAAAAAAATTTTTTTAACGTTTATTTTTTTTTGAGACAGAGACAGAGCATGAACGAGGGAGGGTCAGAGAGAGGGAGACACAGAATCCGAAACAGGCTCTAGGCTCTGAGCTGTCAGCACAGAGCCTGATGCAGGGCTCGAACTCACGGACCATGAAATCATGACCTGAGCCGAACGCTTAACCGACTGAGCCACCCAGGCGCCCCTCTTGAGGTTTTAAACAAGACCCAGATTCTCATAAAATAATATCTAAAATATCCAGGGTACAAGTAAGAATAAGTCAGCATTTAAAGAATGAGGAAAATCTCCATTAAAATTTTTTTAAAAAGCAGGGGGTGCTGCCTGGGTGGCTCAGTCGGTTAAGCGTCCGACTTCTGCTCAGGTCATGATCTCAGAGTTCACAAGCATTGGGCTCTGTGCTGACTGCTCAGAGCCTGGAGCTTTCTTTGGATTCTGTATCTCCCCCTCTCTCTGACCCTCCCCTGCTCACACTCTGTCTTTCTCTCCCTCAAAATAAATAAACATTAAAAATATTTTTTAAAAAATAAAAAAATAAATAAAGAATGAGGAAAATCTCAGTGTGCAAGGAAAAAAAGAAAAAGACAATGACAGATACCAACCATGAAATAACACAGATATTGGACTTTAAAGCAGCTATTATGACTTTTATTCCTTTATTTCTAACTTATTTATTTACTCATGTACTTATTACTATTTTATTATTAACTTATTAACTATTGTACTATTTATTTCAAGCACCTATTACAACCCAAGTAAGGACAAATATTCTTGAAATGAAAAGAAAGATAGAAAGTATCCACACAAAATAAAAAGATAAAGAGCAACATGGAAATTTTGTAACTAAAACAACCATCACTGAAATAAAAATGCCACAGGATGGGCCCATAGCAGAACAGAGATGACAAAGGATAGAGTCAATGGATCTGAAGGTAGATCAATACAAATTATCCTATATGAACAACAGAGAAAAGGAATTATTAAATGAACAGAACTTCAGGGACTTTGAACAATACAAAAATATCTAACATTCACGTCAGTGGAATACTACAAGGAGAAAAGCACAAGCATGGAGCAGGAAAAAAAAAATTTGAAGAAATAATAAATGAAAACTTCCAAATGTGTCAAAAAAACATAAACTTACAGATCCAGTAAGCTTAGCAAACCCCAAACAAGATAAGAAAAAGTAATAAATAAATAAATAAATAAATAAATAAATAGGCTTAGATAACAAAATTGTTGAAAACTAAAGACCAATAAAAATAAAAATTCCCTGAAGGAGTCAGAGAATCCCCAAGGTACAGACCAACTCCCATGGACCCAGACTTCAGGCTAACTCTCATGTTAAGCCAGCGCCCATAACCCAGCCTTCAGGTTGGCTCCTGTGCACCGAGGCTTCCAGTCTGCTCCAGCTCCACAAAACCAAATACCAGGCCCACACAGTAATCTCTGGCACCTGGTTAGCCTCCACTGACCCAACATCCAAGCAACACATGCTGACCAGATCCTAGGCCTATCATGTGGACTCAAGTACCAAATCCACTTCAGTAAGCCCAGACACCAGACAAGCCCTCATGAACCCAAGCACCAGGACTGCCCCCACCTGAGGATTCCAGCAGCAAGCCAACTTCAGATATGACCAGATGACTCACCCAGAATCTCTGAATAAACCAACTGGCAAAGGCCCTTCCTTACCAAAGCTAGTCTATAAAGATTGACAGAGAGGCCTTCTTCTTCAAATGCACAGATACCAGCACAAGGCCATTAGGACCATTAATAATCAAGGAAACATGAAAAAACTAAGGAAAATTAATAAAGCTCTAACGACTGATTCCAAAATTAAATGGAGATCTATGAAATATCTGGCAAAGAACTCAGAATAATCCTCTTAAATTCCATAAACTACAAGAAAACACAGCTAGACAACTAAAGATTAGTTGATTAAGGAAATAATGCATAAACAAAATGAGAGGTTCAACAAAAAAATACAAACAATTATAAAACTAAACAAAAACCTTAGAGTTAAAGAATACCATGATTTATCTTCAAAGGCATTCAACCAAGCAGAAGAGAGAATTAGTAAATTAGATGTCAACTATTTGAGATTATCCAGAGGAAAGAGAGAAAGAGAGAAAGAGAAAGAAAAAGAAAGGAAGGAAGGAAGGCAATAAGGGAGGAAGAAAAGAAAAAAAGAAAGGAAAGGAAAGGAAAGGAAAGGAAAGGAAAGGAAAGGAAAGGAAAAGAATTTTATGTACTACCAGGAAAAGAGAGGAACGGAGGGAAGAAATCTTATTTAAATAAATAATAGCTGAGAACTTCTCAAACCTGGGGGGAGATCTGGACAACCAAGTTAATGAAGCTACTAGGTCACCTCAAAGTTTCAATCCAAAATGATCTTCTCCAAGACAAAAATCAAAGACAATTTTAAAAATATCATGAGAAAAAAAAGTATCCATCTATAAGAGAACTTCCATAGCTTCAGGGAATTTCTCAACAGAAATCTTGCAGGCCAGTAGAGCATGGGATGATATATTCAAAGTGTTGAAAGAAAAACTGCCAACCAAGAATGCTTTATCCACAAAAATTGTCCTTCAGAAATGAAGTAATGTTAAAAATTTTTCCAAACAAACAAAAGCTGAGGGAGCTTAGCCTTAGGAGAAATGCTAAAAGAAGATCTTCAAGCTGAAATGAAAGGATACTAATTAGCAACATGAAAACATATGAAAATGTAGAATACACTGATAAAATTAAGCATATAGACGGATTCAGAATACTCTAATACTATCAGATGGTATGTGTTAACCACTGGTCTAGTATAAATATTAAAGAAAAAAAGTATTAAAAATAGCTATAGCCACAATAATTGGTTAATAGATACACAGTATAAAAAGATGTAACTGTGATGTTAAAAACATAAAATATGTAAGGAGGGGGTAAAAGGTTAGAGTTTTTAATACAATCAAAGTTATGTTGTTCATCTTCTAAAAATATACTGTTGTATCAATAAGATATTGCAAGTATGCCTCAGCATAACCACAAAACAAAAACCTATGTAGATAAACAGAAGATAAAAACAAGGGAATCAAAGTTTGCAACTACAGAAAACCATCAGTTCACAAAGGAAGACAGTAAAGGGGAAAGAAAGAGAAAAAAAGGCACTACAAAACAGCCAGAAGACAATTAATAAGATGTCAATAGTAAGTCCTTACCTATCAATCAATACTTTAAATGTAAATGGATTAAATTCTCCAATAAAAAGGCAGAGTGGCTGAATGGATAAAATAAAACAAAACTCAACTATATGCTATTTTCAAGAGACTCACTTCAGCTTCAAAGACACACATAGACTCAAAGTGAAAGGAGGGCAAAAGATATTTCATCCAAATGGAAACCAAAAAAGACCAGCAGTAGCTATACTTATATCAAACAATACAGACTTTATTTTTATTTATTTATTTATTTATTTATTTAACTTTTTTAATGCTTATTTATTTTTTGAGAGAAGAGACAGAAAAGAGCAAGCATGAGTGGGGGTGGAACAGAGAGAGAGGGAGACAGAGAGAGAGAGAGAGAGAGAGAGAGAGAGAGAATGCCAAGCAGGTTCCACGCTGTCAGCACAGAGCCCAGTGCAGTGCTCAAACCCATGAACTATGAGATCATGACCTGAGCTGAAATCGAGTTGGGTGCTCAACTGACTGAGCCACCCAGGCATCCCAAAAAATGCAGACTTTGATTGAAAAGTTTTAACAAGAAATTTAAAAGTTCATTACATAATGATAAAGGGATCAATTCCCTTTATCCTCAAGAAGATATAACCATAGTAGATATATATGCACCCAACATTGTAACATTTAAATATATTAGGAAAATTCTAGCAGATCTGAAGGGAGTAATAGACAACATTATAGTAAGTAAGGGACTTCAATGCCCCACTTTCAGCAATGGATAGATCATCCAGATAAAAAATCAATAAGGAAACATCACTTGAAATATACTTTAGAACATATGGGTCTAAGAGATATATACAGAACATTCCACTCAATAGCAACAGAATACACATTCTTCTCAAGCCCACATGGAACATTCTCCAGTATAGGTCATATATGTTAGGTCACAAAACCATTTTCAGCATATTATAAAAAGATTGCAAAGATAGTAATTATCTCTTCTCTTTTTTTAAGTTTATTTATTTATTTGTGTGGGGGAGAGGCAGACAGAGGGGGAGAGAGAGAATCCCAAGCAGGCTTTGAGCTGTCAGTGCAGAAAAAAATGGAAAATACATAAATATGTAGAAATTAAACAACACACTCCTAAACAGCCAATGGGTCAAACATGAAATCAGAAGAGAAATAAAAAATATCTTGAGACAAACAAAAATGGAAACACAATATACCAAAACTACTGTGATGCAGCAAAAGCATTTCCAGAAGGGAAATTTATTGCAGTAAGTCCCAACATTAAGAAAAAATAAAGTTCTCACATAAGCCATCTAACTTTATACCTCAAGAAACTAGAAAAATAAAATAAAATAAGCCCCAAATAAGCAATGGCAGGAGATAGCAAACATCAGAGCAGAAATATATCAAATAGAGAATAGAAAAACAATGAAAAGAACAATGAAACAAGGTTATTTTTTGAAAAGATAAATAGACATTTAGCTAGACTTACCAAGAAAAAAAAGAGAACTCAAATAAATAAAATTACTTGTGAAAGAGAGACTTTACAATGATACTACAGAAATACAAATGATCATAAGAGATTGCTATGAACAATTATATGCCAGCAAATTGGACAAATTTAGAAAAAATGAATAAATTCCTAGAAACATACAATATACTAAAACTGAATTATGAAAAAATAGAAAATTTGAACGGACCAATAATGAGTAATGAATTAAACCAATAATCAAAAAGTTCTCAACAAAGAAAAGCCCAGGACTGAACATTTACCAAATTCTACCAAACATTTAAAAAATAATTAACTTCAGGGGTGCCTGGATGGCTCAGTTGGTTTAACCATGTGACTCTTGATCTCAGCTCAGGTCATGATCTCATGGTTCATGAGTTTGAGCCCTGTCTGCCTGCCTCTCTCTCTCTCTCTCCCTCTCTCTCTCAAAATAAATAAAGTTAAAAAAAAAAAGAATTAATTCCAATCCTTCTCAACTATTCCAAATGACTGAAGAGAAGGAAACACTCCCAAATTCATATTATAAGCCCAGCATTACCGTAATACCAAAGCCAGATAAGAATACCTCAAGGAAAAAAAAAAAAAAAACTACACGCCAATACCCCTGATGAATACAAATGCAAAAATTCTGGACAAAGCACTAGCAAACCAGACTCCTGAGTGCATTCGAGGATCATATACCATGATCAAGTGGGATTTATCCCTGAGATGCAAGGATGGTTCAACACCCACAAATCAATATGTGTGATACACCACATTAATAAAATGAAAGATAAAAATCATATGACCATCTCAACAGATGCAAAAAAAGCATTTGAAAAAATTCAATATTCTTTCATGATTACAAATACTCTCAAGAAACAGTAGAGAATGAACATGCATCAAACATAATAAAGATTATACATGACAGCTAACACCACACTCAATGGTGAAAAATTAAAAGCTTTATCTATGATCAAGAAACAGATGGGGCACCTGGGTGGCTCTGTCTGTTGAGCGCCCAACTTTTGTACAGGTCATGAGTTCAAGCCCCACGTCAGGTTCTGTGCTGACAGATCAGAGCCTAGAGACTGCTTTGAGTTCTGTGTCTCCCTCTCTCTCTGCCCCTCCCCTGCTCATGCTCTCTCTCTCTCTCTCTAAAACAAACATTAAAAAATAAATTAAAAAAAAGAAACAAAGATGCCCACTGTTACCACTCCTATTCAACATAGTATTGGAAGTGCCAACCAGAGAAATTAGGCAAAAAAAGAATTAAAAGTCATCTAACTTGCAATGTACAAAGTAAAATTATCTGTTTACTGATAATATGATATAGAAAATCCTAGATATTCCATGAAAAATTATTAGACCTAATAAATGAATTCAGTAAAGTTCCAGGATACATCAAAATACAAAAACCAGTTATGTTTCCATATACTAACAATGAACTATCTAGAAGGAAAAAAACATTTTTAAACCATTTTCATTTACACTAGCAACAAAAATACTTAGGAATAAATTTTACCTGAAAGTGAAACCAAAAACTGTAGGAAAATGATGAAAGAAATTAAAGAAGACATAAATAAATGGAAAGGTATCTCACATTCACGGAGTGGTAGAATTAATATTCTTAAATGTCCATACCACCCAAAGCCATCTATAGATTAAATGTAATCCTTATCAAAATTCTAATGGTGTTGTCACATAAGTAGAAAAAAATTCTGAAATTCATATGGAACCACAAAAGACCCAAAACTGCAAAAGCAATCTTAAAAAAGAACAAAGGTGAAAATGTCACACTTCCTGATTTCAGACTTTATTACCAAGCTATAACAATCAAAACAGTATGTTACTAACATAAAAATAGACACTTAAGCCAGTGGAACAGAAGTGAGAGCCCAGTAATAAACTCATGCATATATAGTCAACTAATACATACATAAGTATGTGTTTATGTATATAGGTATCTATGTATGTATGTGTATGTGTATATAATGGAAGACCATTCAGCCATTAAGAAAAAGGAAATTCTGCCATTTGTGACAACAGTCTATTTTTTCCTGCCTTTTCTTCCTACAGATACCTTATACTCCAATCTCCCCACCCTTTAAACACACAATGTGCTTCCAATTCTGTCACTGTGTCAGTGGTCCCCAAGACCACTCCCAGATTCTATAATTTGCTATGAATACACAGGACTCAGCATACAATATACTCATTTATTTATTACAGTGAAAGGATACAAAACACAATCATCAAGACCAAATTCTGGAGGAAACTAGGCACAAACTTCCAAGAGGCCCCAGTGGAGTACACAGGATCCACTAATTCACACAGCAATAAATGTGACAGCATGTGTGAAATGTTTTTTACCAGGAAAACTCATTAGAGATTCAGTGTCCAAGATTTGTACTGGGAGCTGGTACTCTCTGCCTAACACATACCAAAATTCCAGATTCTCAGAAAGAAAGTAGGTATTCAGCATAAACCATATTGTTTGCACACTCTAGGCATGATGAGCCATTCCTACCATTTAGGAAAAGTTTCATATTAATGCAGAGAACTGTTTACCAGTTCATTCCCCAGACACTAGCCAAGCACCAGCCTTGTCAGCCTTCCTAAGGCGGGCAGTCTCAACACTACTTCATTAATTCTGCACACTCACCTTTGTATATACTGTTTCCACAGCTTGAATGGTCTTTCCAATCTTCAAGATTTATCTCAAATACCACATTTTCCATCAAACTTTTCTTTTTTTCCTAACAGGAAATAACTCTTTCCCCCTTCAATCTCAATGGCATTTGAACATCGCTCACAGTAATGCCTCACTTTATTTTGTACAATAGTTATTATTTTCATTCCTGGTGTCTTTCCACGATAGCAGAGTATAATATGACTTTATGGGGCCCAAAGACCAGGTTCTCTGCGATGATTTCCTAGGTGAACTCTAGTTATGGGGAGTTGATGGGTAGCTTCTCTCTTTCTGGGTTTGAATTCTAATTTCATGTAAAGCCATGTAATCTTGGTCATATTTCTTAGCTTCTCTGAACCCCAGTTATCTCACTTGAAAATATGTTAGAATTATGCAAAATACTGTATGAAAAATATAGCTTGGAAATAGTCGCCCAATAATTCCCTTCTCTCTCCTTTCTACTTTAGAAGGTCACTAGGCACACAGATTGTTCTTCTAATTTTGAATTTATCTTCTTGCAATTCAGCAGTGTCAACCACGTCCCATCTTGTCACCATTTCCCTCTGCTGCTATGCAATCAACTCACATTTGTTGAGATGGGTATCAGAGATCAGGAATATTGGAGAAAGTTTATCTGATCAGCCCAGCCTGAAAGCTTTCAAAGCTAAATTGCAAAGATATGAAATACCTTCAGATTCTACAAAGTATATTCAACAAACCAGAAATGATGAGGTGAAGACCGGTGGATGTTGGCACAGCCACCGAGGCATCAGAGAAATGGTGCAGGCTGAGGTCCAGCCTAATGGATGAAGGGAGATTTGGGTAAGTAAACCAGACCAAAGAGGACTCTAGGCAAGGGAACTTACAGAAGCAAAGACCTGTAGGGGTGAAATAACCTATGATCTGTGAGGATTAAAAAAAAAAATCTGTTGGTTAGAACAGATAGTTTGTGATGAAGGGCTATGAACAAAATTTGAGTAGATGATTTGAGGACAAATGCCCAAAGGGAAAAGAAACATTTTCTTCCATTAAACACATTAAATATTAAATAATTTTATTCAAGTGCATCTTCCTGTAACAATCGAATTTTAAAAGTAATTGTGTGCAAATGAGCACAAGGGATCTTTTGGGGATGATGAAAATATTCCAAAACTATTGTTATGATAATTTAATTACACACTTAAACCAGGTAAATTTTATGATATGTAAATTACCACAGTAAAGCTGGGGGTTATTTTTTAAAACAGATAATTGGACAAAAGAGTACATGTAGTTATTAGCTCTGATTGTCAATTCATGCTAGGTCTATGATGATTTCTTATAATCTCAGTTGCTCAAAGTAGACCCTGGATCCATATTTACTGAGTGAATAAATGTTTTATAGAGTGCCAACTAAATATTTATTTTCTTCCTCATCTGTTTTATACTTAGGCCATTGAGGAAATTTTCCTTTTTAAATATGACTTTTAAATTCCTGTTAAAATTTTTGGAAAAATGATTTTGTAAAAAAAATATTATTTTCTGAGAAAAGAGCTTTAAAGGTATAGTCATGGCATCTATCTTCACCGTATCTCAGAGAAGGGCTGAGATCTGAACTAACAGGCAGGTGTATCTAGGCAAGGAAACTATCAAAAATCTTCCAGCCCAACCATGATGTTCTTACTCATGGGAGAAAGGAAGTAAGAAAACATAAGAAGAAACTATACTGAAATAATTACTGTATGCAAGATAACAAGCCCCATGAGAAAAAAAATCACAAAACCCTTATTTAAAAAATAAAATGTATCCTCCCAGACTAGCAACGAATTGCAGGGCTTGCCAAGTTCAGATACCATATAAGAGCACAGTGCTGGGCTGTCATCTAGTGGCTGAATTGCAAATGGTAGATACGAATGTTAAGAAATTGAAACTGAATATTTCTTACCAGAATCTACTCTAGAATACACTGGTCTTAAATCACTTTGTTTCTTTATGCATTGCAGATCCTCTCATGATTGCTGGTTATTGTTGTAGTGCTACAAACCCTGCAGGTCAACTATCCAAATAAACTAAGTTTATCTTTGTCAGGGTCTTATAGTCCTTTTTTAAAAAATGTTTTTGTTTGAGTATAGTTGACACACAGTATTACATTAGTTTCAGGTATACAATTTAGTGATTTGACAAGTTTATAAATTATGCTATGTTCATCACAAGTGTGGCTACCATCTGTTCCATTGCATTGTTATTACAATATCGTTTGCTGTATTATGCTGTACCTTTTATTCCTGTGACTTATTCATTGCATAAATGGAAGCCTATATCTCCCCCTCCCCTTCACCCATCTTGCCCAATCCCTCACCACCCTCCCCTCTGGCAACTATCATTTTGTTCTCTGTATATACAATTCTAATTCTGCTTTTTGTTTGTTTATTCCTTTGTTTGTTTTTCAGATTCCACTTATGAGTGGAATCATATGGTATTTATCTTTCTTAGTCTGACTTATTTCACTTAGCATAATACCCTCTAGGTCCATCCATGTTGTCACAAATGGCATGATTTTTTCTTTTTTATGGCTGCATAATATTGTATCTTCTTTATCCATTCATTTATTTATGGATACTTGAATTGTTTTCATATCTTGACTATTATAAATAATGCTGCAATAAACATAGGGGTGTATATATCTTTTGGGATTAGTATTTTTGTTTTTTGTGGGTAAATGCCCAATAGTGGAATTATTAGATCATATAGTATTTCTATTTTTAATTTTTTTTTAATTTTTTAAATTTACATCCAAGTTAGTTAGCATATAGTGCAACAATGATTTCAGGGGTAGATTCCTTAAAGCCCCTTACCTTTTTAGCCCATCCCCTCTCCCACAATCCCTCCAGTAACCCTCTGTTTCTGCTCCATATTTAAGAGTTTCTTATGTTTTGTACCCCTCCCTGTATTTATATTATTTTTGCTTCCCATCTATTTTTAATTTTTTGAGGAACCTCCATACTATTTTCCACAGTCGCTGCACCAGTTTACATTCTCACTAACAGTGCATGAGGGGTCTTTTTTCTCCACATCCTTGCCAACATTTGTTATTTCTTGTTGTTGTTTAAGTTTCTTTTTTTATTTTGAGAGACAGAGAGAGAGAGCACAAGTGGGAAAGGGGCAGAAAGAGAGAGAATCCCAAGCAGGCTCTGCACCACCAGTGCAGAGGCCTGGTGCAGGACTCAAACTCATGAACCATGAGATCATGACCTGAGCCAAAGTCAGACACTTAACCAACCCAGCCACCCAAGCGCCCCTTCCTTGTCATTTTGATTTCAGATCTTCTTTTCCGCCTTGCTTTATCTTCACACACTGACACCCTATCTCCTGATCCTTCCATGCAGCAAACGCTGCCCTCCTCCACCCATTAATCCCACACATATTTGTCCCCTTATATGCCCATAGTTCAACCCTAGCTTAGTGAGGTGTTCAGAGGAAAGCCTGCAGACCACAACAAAGTGGGTGTGGCTGCTGGTTATAAGTTAATTGTGCCAGTTAATCAAATAAATCCCTAATCAGAAGTTGACACACAATGACAAAGTGAAGAATTTCAGGGGAAATATTCAGAGGCAACAATTACTTCTAAGAGCTCCTTCAAGCCTGGCTCTGCCCCAAGAGTGTGTTTAAGGAGAGATAGGAGGGGAAGTCAAACCTTCCTTTTCAACTTTGAAAAATAGGCCCACAGAAGCATATACCCACACTCAGTGCAGAGGCAAAGTCCATTCTCACCATAACAGCCCAGAGGTTGAACAAGGTAGGAGCAGGTCATTGACATCCATGAAAGATCTAAAATCTAGGTGAGATCCAGGACAGCCATCCTGTGACACAACAGACCTCATTATTATTTTTTTTGTTTGTTTCTGCTCTTCCTCTAACAGCCCTCATCCCCTCAGTTCTTCTAAACAATAGAAATTATATCATCAGCCCAGAGGATTAGCCTGCATATCATGGCCTGTCAATCATGCATGTAGAGTCTTGTTCTGACCAAATAGCCTACACCAGGAACAAGCCAAACATTTCATTTCTTTCCCTTTTTGTTGTTATTCTAAGTGCACATTCCTAAGGCAGAGGAATGAGCAATAACAAACATGTCTGAGAGACAAATTTATGGTTGACTCAGTAGCATAGTATTATATTGGCAAAAGGAATGAAATGCACAGATAATCCAAAATTTTAGAATTGTAAGAAACTCTAGAAATCTAGACTCTAGATGAAAGAGTCTAGAGAAATGAGACTCTCTCAGGGAAGAATCAACCCAAAGAGTTTAACTGACCCAAAGTCACACAACAGTGTCAGGGACCACAGCAAAACTGGGGCCAGAGCTCTGGCTCCACCACAGTCTTCATTTCAGTAGATACATGTGTGCTTTTAGCCAACCCTACCTGTTCTTTATAGGAAAATATTATATCTAAAATTATCTTAATAGGGAAATTTCTTTTCCAATTTGGTATATTGTTAATAGAAACATACTTGACACAGACACTTCCATTATATCCTCTCATGATCTAACATTCTGAGTACTTTCAGGCGAACTGTGTGCAGCAATCACTGCTCTGAATATTAAAATGTAAATGTACATGCATTTTTGCATCAAAGTTGAGCTTCAGATCTGTGTTTTTCCACAAAGTTCTACTTTAAGCAGACTGACTTAGATGAATGTATAAAAATAGAAGTGTCTATTAAATGGCCTCAATTGTAATAGCTTTATTTTTTATAAGTGTATTACTTGAAATCATATGAAATGGCTATTGTTTCTGGCCAGTAATAATAATAATGGAATATTGGCAGATTTAAAGTTTCAACCCAATACATTGGGTAAAGAGTAAAAATTTAGAGAATTTATCTTGTGAAAGAATTGTTTACATTGGCTTAACATTTTTTAGCAGAATTTTTTTGCTTTTATTCACAAAATTTTGCTCTTATTCTGGTATTCAGGAAGTTCTACAGGTGTTACCAGAATACAAGAGTTTTATTTTGGCAGAAAATAAGATACGATATAAATAGTTCCAAATAATCTATACATATTCTTTTTCTTTCTTCCAAAGGAAAATAATGTCTTAAAGAGATTATACAATTGTCTTACCATCACTTTGAGGCAAACATCAACAAATTAAGGAGATGAGAGAAGAAATCTATTATTATATCACAAGTCAAATGATACCAAATGTAGTTCCAGTTGAGTCTGCTGACCCTGTCAAGTTGGTGTTAGTTTTTACCTATTTATTCTTATAAAAGTCACGGCTCTTCTACTTTTTCAACCTTTCTGCAATCTGACTGGGATACTCATAATACCTAATGTAAATCCAAGAGAAAAAGTTCTAAAATTCTTACGATGAAAAGAGGCAAAAATATATCCATATATGTTCTTTGGGTAAGTCTAGCATTTTCTGTTCCATGTTCTAGATAAAAAACATGGGCAGTTTCTTTTCATACAAGTGTGCATGTAACTATGTGCATACAATTCATTAAATTTTTTCATCATTCTGTCAAAGAGATAATTATTTCATGGGCATCCATCCATACCAAAATATGACTTAAAGGTTTATGGATTTGGATGTAGTGACATGGAAGGTAGTCTGTGATATGAGTAAAAACTCAAGCTGCAGAAAATACATGTATTATGATACCATTTTTATAAAACAAAGACTGCACATAACCAAAAACATATATAGGTGTATAATGAAAAATGTTAGCGTCCAACTCTGAGTGTGGAACTGGGGGGTCATGACTTAAAATACTTTGAAGTATTGCTTGCATTTTTTAAATGGGCACATATTCTTTTTATGTTTAAGTTCATATGTTTCCATGTTTCAGTTCCATGGCCTTGAATACTTCTCTGTTCTCTGGACTGATGAAATTCTGTACATCTCAGAAGAGCCGAGTCAAATGTCTCCTTAATGTCTCATCAGTAAAAAGCAATTGCTTCTTGCACTGATTTGGTAGCACCATGTATTCATTTACCTCTATTCTGACATTTAATGAAAGCAGCTGTTAGATTTTAATTTTGATATCTCTGCATCCCCTGTCCTTAGCACACTGCCTTGTCTTTAGTAGAGCTTAATAGATATTAAATGAAAGTTTACATGAATAGTAGGTAGCCGGATGAAATTCAAATTCAATTCATTTAGACTGTCAGACAATTATTAGGCACTGGCCTGTGACACCTGCCATACTACATGCTCCCTGGGGGTACAATAATAAAAAATGCTATCCCTGCCCTGCAGAGACTCAAGATTTATCTAGGGAGATGATCACAACAGACTATTGCGACACATTTTAAAGACCTATGATAGAGGTGAGCACATATTTGGGCAGCTAGGCCAGAAAGATGAGGAAAGATGGGGCACCTGGGTGGCTCAGTTGGTTGAGCGTCCGGACGACTTTGGCTCAGGTCATGATCTCGCGGTCCAAGAGTTCGAGCCCCGCATCGGGCTCTGCGCTGACAGCTCAGAGCCTGGAGCCTGCTTCAGATTCTGTGTCTCCCTCTCTCCCTGCCCCTCCCCTGTTCATGCTCTGTCTCTCTCTGTCTCAAAAATAAATAAAAACATTTAAAAAAAATTTTCTTAAATAATAAAAAAAAAGAAAGATGAGGAAAGAGAAAGGTTTGAGAGGGAAGAAATGAAACTGAAACTATATCACAAAAGGTAAGCAGAAGTTCAACAAAGGAAGATGAGGTAAGAAAAGCATTCTAGGCAGAAAAAGCCTGAGAACACACATTCATTCCAAGGGCTCACTGCCCTGGCTGCAATGAAGGGACCTGCTGGGGAATTGGTTTGAGCCAGGGTCAGAGAGGCAGGAGGGATCAAATCAAGGTGAGCCTCATTTGTCACTCTATAGAGTCTGGATGTGATGCTGTTATCAGTGAAGAGGGTGTGATATGCATAATTTACAAATTATGGAAAGCATATTTGACCCCAAACCATTACCTATGTTTGCTGTTATTGGATAGTATTGTACAAGGAAAAAGAAACAATCTGTATTAATAAACATGATTTTTCTCTTAAACCTGTGAACATGTTTGCTTCATCACCAATAAGCACATGTTTATATAAACTGCTTCCAAAACAAATGTAAGCATATGGCTACCTGGCTCTTAAAAGATAAGTACCTGCTATCGATTTAAATTGTAAATAACCTTAACATTTTAAACATGTTTATGTAAAATATAATTTATTAGTAATATTTCTTGTTTATACACTGGTTTACAAGGAGAATGAAGATACCAAATGGAATGATGTAAACTTTAAACAATAGAGTAGGGTATGTTAAAAAATAATTGGGTTCCATTACTACCTCGACATAATAAAAGTCATATATGAAAAACACAAAGCAAACATAATACCCAATGGTGAAAGATGAAACTTTTCCTTCAAGGTCAGAAACAATGAAAGAATACCCACTTTCCCTACTTACATTCAATATATTACTGGAATATGGCAAGGAAAAGAAATACATACAAGAAATACATACAAAAGAAAGGCATACAAATTGGAAAGGAAAAATTATCTGTTTGAAGAGGATATGCTCTTAGAAGTAGAAATCCTAAGAATGAAAAATAACTATTAGAACTAATAAATGAATACAGCAAAGTAGGAACATATAAAATCAATATACAAAGATCACTTGCATTTCTATACACCAAAATAAAAAATATTTAAAATAAATTTAGAAAATAATTCCATTTAGGGGTGCCTGGGTGGCTCAGTCAGTTGAGCATCCAACTTCGGCTCAGGTCATATTCTCACAGTTTGTGAGTTCTAGGCTTGTGTCAGGCTCTGTGCTGACAGCTCAGAGCCTGGAGCCTGCTTCAGATTCTGTGTCTCCCTCTCTCTCTGCCCCTCCCCTGCTCACACTCTGTCTCTCTACCTCTCCCAAAAATAAAATAAAAACATTAAATAAATAATTCCATTTATAATAGCATTTAAAAAAATTAAAAACTTGGCCAAGGATATGGTAAAAACTACAAATGATGCCGAAATTAAAAAAGATATAAATAAATGGAAAGACAGACCCCATTTACAGATTGGAAGCCCCAATATTGTTAAGATGTCAACACAATCTAATAGGTCTACAGATTCAGTGTAACCTGTATCAAATTCCTAGTGGCAATTTTGGGGGAGCATAAGGGAAAATCCTCCTAAAGTTCATATGGAATCTTGGGGAATCCCAAATAACCATAACAATCTTAAAAGAACAAAGTTGGTGGTCTCGCATTAGATCTCAAACTAACTATAAATCTACAATAATCAAAACAGTGTGATATTGGCATAAAGACAAACATATAGGTCACTGGAATAAAATAAAGAGCCCAGAAATAAACCCTCACATATATGATCAATATTTTTTTATATGGGCATCAAGACCATTTAATGGGGAAAAACAAACAGTCTTTTCAACAAATGGTCTGGGAAAACTGGATATACCCATATGAAAGAATGAAGTTGGACCCTTATATAATATGATATACACAAACTAATTCAAAAGAATCAAAGACCCAGGCATAAAATTTATAGTTTGAAAACTGTTCAATGAAAACATAGAGTAAAATTTTCATAACACTATATTTAGCAATGATTTCTTTGCTATAATACCAAAGACACAGGAAACAAAAGAAAAACAAATTGAACTTCACCAAAATTAAAAACTTTTCTTCATTAAAAAAAAAAATTATCACCAGAGTAACACAAAACCCATCAAGTGGGAGAAAATATTTGGAAATCATATATCTGATACAGAATTTATATCCAAAATATATAGACAGCTTCTAAAACTCAACAACAACAACAACAAAACAACTTAATTAAAAAATGGGTAAGACCAGGGGCACTTGGATGGCTCAGTTGGTTAAGTGTCTGACTTAGGCTCAGGTCATGATCTCATGGTTCATGGGTTTGAGCCCCACATTGGGCTCTGCGCTGACAGCTCAGAGCCTGGAGCCTGCTTCAGATTCTGTCTCTCTCTCTCTCTCTCTCTCTCTCTCTCCTTCAAGGATAAATAAACATTAATTTTTAAAAAATGGGTAAGACTTGAATAAACATTTCTCCAATGACAAAAGGTCAATAAGCATATGAAAAGATGTTGAACACCACTCATCAAAACCACATTGAAAAACCACATCACACCCATTACAATGGCTACTATCAAAAAAACAGAAAATAACAAATCATGGTGAAGATGTGTAAAAATTGGAATCCTTGTGCACTATTGGTGAGAATGTAAATGGTACAGCCATTATGGAAAACGGTTCCTCAAGAAATTAAAAATAGAAATACCATATGATCCAGCATTCCCACTTCTGGATATATATCCAAAATAATTAAAAGCAAGATCTCAAAAGAGATATTTACACACCCATGTTCACTGTAGCATTATTCACAATAGCCAAGAGGAGAAAGCAACTCAAATGGTCATTGATGGACAAACATTTTTTAAAAATGTATATACATACAATGGAATATTATTTGACCTTAAAAAAAGAAGAAAATTCTGTTACATGCTACAACATGGATAAACTTTGAGGACATTATATTAAGTGAAATATGCCATTCACAAAAAGACAAATACTGTGTGATTCCACGTATATGAATTATATAAAGCTGTCAACTTCATAGAAACAAAAATTAGAATGTTGGTGGCTAAGGACTGGGGTAGGGAGAAATAAAGAGTTGTTGTTCAATGATTATAGAATTTCAGTTTTATAAAATGAAAAAGTTCTGGAGATCTGTTGAACAACAATGTGAATACATTAATATTACTAATATGTACACTTCGAATGGTTTAAATGGTAAATCCTGTTATCTTTTTTTAATACAATTTAAAAAAATAAAGGAAGGTTATTGTGAAACATACTAGAACATGGGTGAACCCTGAGGATCTTACACTGAATGAAATAAGTGAAATAAGCCAGTCACAAATGACAAATATTGTATGATTCCACGTATATGAAGTACCTGAAGTAGTCAAATTCATAGATACAGAAACTAGAAGGTGATTGCTGGGAGCTAGGGAAGAAGAGGGTATTTTTTTCAACAGCTATAGAGTTTTAGTTTTTCAAGATGAAAAGAGTTCTGAGCATGGATGGTAATGATGGTTATACAACAACATGAATATACTTAATACCACTTCGCTTTATGCTTAAAAATTGCTAAGATGGTAAATTTATGTTATGCATATCTTACTATAATAAAAAATTGGGAGGGAAAAGGTACAACAAGACCATGCCCACTATGCAGTATGACATTTCATAGCATCATATTATTTTCTTTTGCTCTTTACTATAACATAAAATGCCTTTAAAATAATCTTTTGTTTAGTATGTCTGGCAGAAACACAAGAGCTTTACAATGAACAATCTCTCCCTCCCTCTCTCTGTCTGTCTGTCTGTCTGTCTCTCTCTCTCTCTCTCTCTCTCACACACACACACACACACACACACACACACACAAACACAAACGACTGAGATACTATTTAACATAAGGCATTCAGTGTAAAGGATAATGAGGAGGGGATGAGGTGTTTGTTTATATTTCCAAGGTAGAACTTACATAATTTGCTGATGATTTTTAAAGTCAGGATAATTTCAATTAACTATTTAAAGTTTGCTAATTATTTCTTCTACAATCTTAAATCTTCTGTTGAACCCATCTGCTAAATTTCATGTCACTTATTTTACTTTTCATCTTAAACTTTCTTTAGGTATTTTTATACGTCTATTTCTCTATTGAAAATCCATATTTGTTGAATCTTTGTCATATTATTTTCCTGTAATTCTTTAAACATGCTTTCCTTTTATCATTTTTAAAATATTTTTTATTGAGGTGAAATTTACATAACATAAAATTAACCATTCTAAAGTGAACAATTCAGTGTCACCTATTAGTATATTCACAAAATTGTGCAACCACAACTTCTATCTAATTCCAAAACATTTTCATCACCACCCAAGGAAACCCTGTTTGGAAAAAAAAAAAAAAAAGGAAATCCTGTACACATTAAACAATTGATGATGACTCTCCTCTACCCCTAGTCCCTGGGAACTGCCAATCTGTTTTCTGTCTCTATGGATTTACCTATTCTGGATCTTACTCTGGTCCAAAAGTTTGTGTCTCTCCAAAATTCATATGTTGAAGTCCTAACCCCCAAAGATGATGGTATTAGGAGGTGGGCTCTTTGGAATTCCTAGCCCCCTCCTCTATGTGAGAACACAGAGAGAAGGCACAATCTATGAACCAGGAAATGGGCCTTCACCAGCCACCTCACTGAATCTGCTGGTGCCATGATCTTGGACTTCCCAGATTTCAGAGCTGTGAGAAATTAATTTCTGTTTTTTATAAGCTATCTAGTCTGTGGTATTTTGATTTAACAGCCTGATTGGACTAAGATAAGTGGCATCATAAAATACGTGAGCTTTCTGGGTCTGGCTTATTTTATTTAGCAGAATGTTTTCAAGGTTCATCCACATTGCACCATGTATCAGTACTCTACTTTTCTAAGGCTGAATAATATTCCATTGTACCAATATACCATGATTTCTTTATCTACAAATCAGTTGGTAGACATTTGGGTTGTTTCCACCTTTGGCTATTGCAAATAATGCTGCTATCAACATGTGTGTACATGTATTTGTTGGAGTGTGTGCTTTTAATTCTTTTGGGTATGTACCTACAAGTAGAATTCTATGTTTAACTTTTTGACCAACCACCAAACTGTTCTCCACAGCAACTGCACCATTTTACATTCCCACAATGTACAAGATGTCTTCCAATTTCTCCACATCCTCACCATCACTTGTTATTTTCCATTTTTTTATTAGTGCCATTCTAATAAGTGTGAAATGGGATCTCACTGTGGTTTTGATGTGTATTTCCCTAATGGCAACTGATGAACATCTTTCCATGCACTTATGGGTCATTTATATATCTTCTTTGGAAAAATTTATTTAAGTCCTTAGTCCATTTTTAAATGGCTTGTTTGTCTTTTAGTTGTTGAGTTGTAAGACTTCTTTATATATTCTGAATATTAAACCCGTATCAGATAAATTATTTTGCCAACATTTTCTCCCATTCAGTGGGGGTCTGTGGTTTTCTTGTTTGGGCTGCTCCTATTACCTACTTCCAGTGCAGCAGAAGGAACTGTTGCCTTCCCAAGGGATATGGTGAAGTCAGGATCCAGTCAGGAGAAGGAAACCACACAGTAACTTGAACAGGAAAAAATATAAAGAATTCTTAGCTATAAGAAAATATTGGAGTAATAATGTATTGGCTAATAAAAAATAAAGATAACTTTAAAAATATCAGAACATACAAGGAGCAACTATTACCCTTAGGACTGAGACAGAGCACCTAACGAAGACCTCTTTCCCAGGCCTCAGGCTGAGATCCAGACTCTGTTGGAGAGAGCACAGCTATAACTTTTTAAATGGCTGAGAAGTTGTAGTGGTGTCATACTCATGGAATGTGCTGGAAAAAGAAATCTGCCCTCTCGAATTTTCAAAAAAATTGCCATCTAAAGAGTTCATGGAGAGGCATCTCCCTGGAAGTACCCACTACAAATCTACAGGGGAAGCTACTGGCTGCTAGGTCCTACTGTCACTGTATACCACAGGACCTGGATGCTGGATGCCAGAGAAGCCACACACACTGCAGAACTCTGGCACTGTGGAAAATGGATGCATTGCAGGAGTGGATGCTGGAGAAGCCACAAGTGTTTTAGGAGCTGCGCACCAGTGGCCTGCCAACTAAGCAGGAGGAGACTGGAAGAAAAACCTCTTCTTCCTGTAATGTGTCTCTGGCCCCCTTTATTGGCAAAGCTTAAACATCATGCCAAATAGCAAAGGAAAACTTTTAAAGGGCCCATATCTATTTTTACAGATCACACAATACAGAATGAATTTGGAATGAAGAGGTAATACATTGAGAATGTATGGGGCCAGCCATAAAACCCAGCAAATTTTCTGGTAGAAGGAGCAGACATGATTTTGTGCTGAAAGCAAAACCCCACACAGACAGATTTGTCAGTAAAAGTAGAAAAATTTACATGGAAAAAAAAAGAGAAAACCCATAGCTCTACTAGCCTGATGGGGCAAATGGTGAAACAGAAATTTCATGGAAATATTCTGGAAATGAGGGAGTTATAGGAGGGCCACATCCATGAACACATTTGCTTGGGGAGAGCCAAAAGAGCTGAATATAAAGTAAAAGTCAATGCAGATTTGGGAACTGGCTGAACTTTGAATATACTCCTTAAACTACAGACAAACCATGAGCACAGGGTCGGAGCCTGATGAGCTTATGGTATAAAACCACAACTTTTACCCAAATCACTGGCTGGCGACTGAGTCAGTTACCTATACAAATTCAAGTACGCCACACCAAAAGATAAAAATAAAACTTTAAAAGATGAATAGAGGCATCAACAGCCACACATTGCCAGGCAAATAGATCCTGTAGTTTAAGTCCAAGCTAAAGAGAAATAAAAGCAAAAATCAGGAGAAAAGTGAAAATACAGAAGTACTATGAAATATTATCTAAATTATTCAGCTTTCAACAACAAAATTGTAAGACATGAAAAGAAACAGGGAAGTATACCTCAAACTAAGGGGTAAAAAGCAATCAACAGAAATGACACCGAGTGGATTCAAATGTTGAATTTAGCAAACAATGACTTCAAAAAACTTTTATAATATGCTCAAAGAATTAAAGGATCATTCGTTAAAATGGCAGAGTAGGTAGCTCCAAGGGCCTGTCGTTCCGTGAAAACACTAAAATACCAAGAAAAAAAACTGTCAGAGTCAACTTTATCAGAACTCTGAAAAACAATAAGAGGTTTACAAGCAACCCAGAAAAAAATTGCTGAATCAAGAAAAAGGCAAATTAAAAACAGTAGGAAAGGTCTGTGGCCCTTTTACCTGCCCTTGTTCCACCCCCTTCCCTGGCTCAGTGACAATTGTAAAGACCATGATCCCAGTGAGTAACTCTGGACTTTGGTTATGGGGGCCAGAGCAGACTTTATTCTCAAAGTAATCTGTCTGGGGGCAACCTGAAGGGCTGTTGAAAGGTACTTGTCTCTCTTTTACCTAACTCAGAACTCTCTCAGGATGGCAAAGTCGTGGGCAATCCTTGAGAATGTTGTAAGGCAAATGAATAAACAGCAGCTGCCTGGGGATGCAGTAGAGGCAAAAATAGAGTGCTGAAAACCTGAGAAGAAAATCTGGGGAGTTTCTTTGGGAAATTAGGACATTGAAAAGTGCCAGTATATACCTGGGGGATTTAGAAAGCTACTAGCAGGCATGGGACATGATACATGCTCAGAAAAAGACCTGAAAACATCCTAAGTTTTTACCTCTAGCTAAACATTAGGCTCAAGCAGGAAGTAAAGAAGAAGGCAGCGTTGCAAATGGCCTAGCTAAGCACTGCAGGAAAATCCCAGCATAGAGCCAATCTGCAAAGACTGGGAATGACTCTCTCTCTGTCTCTCTCTCATCACTTACCTCTCTTTATATCTACCTACTTCCTGGTGTCCAAGAAAACCTGTCCAAACACTAGCTGAACATAAGCTAAAGGAATAGAGACTTCAGAAACCAAACATGACAAAGAACATAGACTTCACCAAAACAGTTTAGAAAAGTCATTAAGCAAACAGCTACAGCCTAAGGCAAGCAACAAAAACAAATTCTGAAGAGGGAGAACAATCAGATTTCTGGTGTCACCAAGTTATAATATCCAAAATGCCTAAGTTTCAACAAAAAAGTATAAAGCATGCAAAGAAACACTAGCAATGAACAACCTGAAGAAGAAATTTAAATAGCATCCACAAGTATAAAACACCTAGTAACAAATTTAACCATGTAGCTCACGTGAAAGACTTATACCCTAAGAACTACAACATGATGCTAAAAGAAATTACAGAAGACACAAATAAATGAAAAATACACATTGTGCTCATGGATTGAAAGATATAATTATTTATTTATTTGTTTATTTATTTATTTATAGAAAGAGCATGTGACACACATACATGTGGGGGAAGGGGCAGAGAAAGAGGGAGAGAGAATCCCAAGCAGGCTCTGTGCTCTCAACACAGAGCCCAGCATGGGGGCTTGATCTCACAAACCATGAGATCATGACCTGAGCTGAAATTAAGAGTCGGATGCTTAACTGACTAAGCCACCCAGGCACCCGAAAAGATCTAATATTAATAACATGGTAATATTAGCCAAAGTGATCTACAGATTCAGTGCAATATTTATCAAAACCTCAATGGCCTTTTGTTTTCCTTTCTCAGAAATGGAAAACTTGATCTCAAATTCACAGAAGTCTAATGGGTCCCAAGTAGCCAAAACACTCTTGAAAAAGAACAAAGTTGGCGAACTTAACCTTCTTGATTTCAAAACTTACTACAAAGCTACAGTAAACAAAACAGTGCATACTAGATAAAGATACACATATATCAGACCAATAGAATAGACTGGAGAGTCTAGAAATAAACCCATATGTGTGACCAATTAATTTTTGGCAAGGATGTTAAGACCTTTCAATGAGGAAAGAATATTCTCTTCAACAAATGGTACTGGGAAAAGTGAATATCCATATGGAAAAAAATGAAGTTGAGTCCTTACTTCACACCATAGGCAAAATTTAACTCAAAATGGGTCAATGGTTTAAAATAATAGCTAAGACACCTGTTGGAATGAGCACTGGGTGTTGTATAGAAACTAAATTGACAATAAATTTCATATTAAAAAAAAATAAAAAGAAAATAATAGCTAAGATCATAAAACTTTTAAAGAAAACATAGGGTAAATCATCCTGATCTTGGATTCAGCATTGGATTCTTAAATATGGTACCAAAAGCATGAGCAACAAGAGAGCAAATTAGGTAAATGGTGCTTCATCAAAATTAAAAATGTTTATGCATCAAAAGACACCATCAACAGAGTAAAAAGAACTTGCTTAAAAATATATTTCTAAGGGTGTCTGGGTGGCTCAGTCGGTTAAGTATCCACCTCTTGATTTCAGCTCAGGTCATGATCTTACCATTCATGAGATAGAGCCCCACAGTGGGGAGTCTGCTTAAGATTCTCTCCCTCTCCCTCAACCTCTCCCTCTACTACTACTCCACTTGCACATGCTCTCTCTCTCTCTCTCCCAACAAATAAACATATATGTATATGTATACATATATATATATGTATAGCTATTGATGACAATAAAAATAATCAGATTGAATATAATAAACCTCTGTGTATATGTCTCTATGTTCAACATGATTAGCCTGTTGAGGGATTCAACAAAGACTTGAATAAGTGGATACACCATATTGTTCTTCTCAGAAAGATGTCATTTCTCACCAATTAATTCATATTAATTTAATAGATTGCTAAGCTGAATCTCAACACAATTATTTTATAGGTTGAATGCTAAAACTTATTCTAAAGTTTATCTTGATAGATAGTATGAGAGAATAGCCAGGAAAAATTCTGAAAATAAATAAATGGTTCAATGATAAACAGACAAATCAAGGGAACAGAATAGAGAGTCCACAAATAGATCCAAGTCCATATGGACTTTAATACATACAAAAGTGGGTTTTCAAATTAATTTAAAAAATAATAATGGATTATTAAATAAATTATGGTACACTCTATCAACATTAATTTGGGAGGAAAAATCTGTATCACTCTTTCAATTCTTATTCCAAAATAAGTTAAATGCATACAAAGATTTAAAGAAAACACATAAAATATTAGAAGAGACAATGGGTAAATATTTATATATCTAGAATTTGGATAGCATGATAATAATGAAAAAGAAAAAGACTTTGTAAAAACTTAACACTTTCCCTGGCCAACCACAATCATAATAAGAAGTTTTAAGTAATTACCAAAGACAATGCCCAACATAGACTGCAGAACACTCGGAACACATATGAGGAAGAGCTCATTTATAAAGTGTTTTACCCATCAAAGAGAAAAATTATACAAACACAATAAAAATGTGAATATACAAAATAAATTCTTCTCACCTCTGTAATAATATCCAGTGTTGGAAAGTGTGTGCGGAAACAACATAAACTGGCAATCTCTGGAAGACTATTTGTTAACATCTTTCAAATTTTTACATGGGTACACATTTCAATGGAAAAATTCTATATTTTTGGCATCTGCACAGCAGAAGTCACACAAATATGCAAAGACATATGGACAAAGATATTCACTGCACATAATTTATGATAATGGTAACTGGAAAGAAATTAAATACCAAAAAAGTATTTAAATAAATACAATACACCTGCATAGAATAATATGCAACTAGGAAAAAGACCAAGATATGGTCATCCACAAAGCATGACCAGACAACTGGACCACAAAACAATGTTAACTATAAAAATAAGTGAATAAGTAAACATAGAGGTTTAAAAAAAAAAAAAAAAAAAAAAAAAAACAACTTGTGTTTATTTTTGTCTGCACTGAATAAAGTCCAGTTAACATGGGTTATGTTTGGAAAGTGGAGTTGAGAGTGAGAGGAAATTTCCTTTATCCCACTGCGCATTGAATTTTGATCAATTGCACATACATTTATAACTTTTAAATAAATGTTTAAACAAAGAAGTGTTTAAGGAATAACAGGTTTATTTAACAGACTTGTTCAGCATAGAACTTAAGGAGGATGAAAAAAAAAAACAATTTGCAAAGTGTTGGTGCTCAGGACAAGACACCCAAGATAATGCTATTGTGAAATATTGATTATTTAAAATTAAAATTACTTAAGAAACAGCCAGTGCAAGAATGAATGACACTCTGACCCTGCTTTGTCTCCAGAAAGCAGGATAAATCTCCCAAGTGAAGGCACCCTCCCACCCTCCTGGCCACAGAAGATAGAAAGACATTCTTATCACCAAAGATAGGGCATTCAAAACCAGGAAGTCTATATACACAAATTCTGCCTGGATTCCTCACTAATTTAATACCCAAACCTGTTTGTCTTGTCAATTCCTCACAAATTTATTATTTATTTTTCTAAAAAGTATAAAAGCTGCTTATCTCGGTCACCTCTTAGGTCCCATAGCTATGAAACTTCTAGATGTATGGAATTAATTTTTTTTCCTCCTGTTAATCTTTTGGCAATTTAATTAGATCAGCCAAAAGAACTCAAGAAGTAGAGGAATTTCCCCCTCCCCACAAAAGCTTACTCTTAATTTTCTAAGACAACATAAAAACGAAGAACAACCTGTTTGCATGAAATGAATAAACACTGGTGGATCGACACTTTATTAAACTGTCTCTACTACTGCATTTACCTTCTGCATTAAAGGTTCATGGTTTTGCGTTTTCTGCCTTTCCCCAAGGAAGCCACATGATACCAAATAAGGTCCATTTTTGCAAAATACGGAAAATTCAGTCCGCTTAACAGAGCACATCCACGACGGACACAGAGGACTCGGTTCCCAGCCTGATAGACCGAGTCCGCTTCACCGTGGCCGGGGAACAGCCGCGGAGGCACACCAACCCCACTCCCCACCCCCGCGCCCAGGTCTGCACGAGAGCCTGCCGCACCGCTGGGGAACTCTACCAGTCCCAGCAGAGCGAGGTAGCAAGACGCGCCCGGGAGCTCCGATCTGAACACAAGTCCAGTCCCCCACCCCCACCCCCGACGCCCCCGCCTTCCCCTGACCTCTCCTGTCCCCTGGCGTGCACTCCCTTCGCCCCGGCTCCCACCCTCTCCCCCGCCCGCGTCCCTCACTCCTGACCTTGCCGGAGGCGGAGGTGGCTGAACGGGCCCTTCCAGACCTGACGCTTGGGCGCTGAGCGAGGCTTGGGGCGGGTACCCAAGTGCAGTTTTCTAGAAAAGCTGCTGAGTATTAAAGCTTTACGCTTGTGTTCACAAAGATTGCACTAACTTCTTGATGACTATTCACTTCTTCCTCCGATTTGAATAGGATCCATTTTTTAAAAATCTGCCCTTGTCATAGAAGTAATAATTAATGTAAAATAATATTAATATTGAGCAAGAACATGTTCAATATGTGTAATGAATAAAAAACAAAAGAAGTTCCTATAATATGCCCATCTCTGAAAGATGCACGATTATATAATAACCATGTTCTAACTTTCTTTGTATTTTCACGTATTACTTCTGTGTTTTTGAAAAGCTATCTTGCTTTTTTTTTTCTTTTCCGAGGTAAAGATGTTGGGTCACAGATGGTATTATTTTATCATAATGCTGTTCTATGTTCTACCCTTATTTCTACATTTCACACCTTTATTCCCAAGAAATGTGTCCCTTGGCTTCTTTTGACGGTTTTGAGTTTAAATGGCACACTAGTAGAGGAAATTGTATTTTTGAAGTTTTATTTCAAAGAAAATTTTGTACTACAAAATTTTTCAAACAAAATTAAAACAGGGAAACAAGCATACATATATATTTTCTCATTTTATAAGATTTTAAAACTTTGTTCTGTTTTATGTGCCTAATTGTTTGAGAATTGTAAAATTACAGGTTTCACTCCTAAATACTTCAGTTGGCATAACTCTTAAAAATAAGCAAATTTTCCTACATAACCTAACATTATTTTCATAATTAATAAGAATGATAAAAATAAAATGAAGTAAACATTGTTGCATCACCTAAAATAGAAGGACTTTGAGGAAATGGGATCTATGCAAGCCTCCTGTCTCGAGTCTCAGAAGAATGATGAATTTGACTTGTAAAATTGCAAAAATCCTGAATGAATATCAGCAGCATGCAAGAATGGATTTAAATGTACTTTGCGCCTAGCACTAATCTTACCAACCAGTTATATACAAAAAAGTGTTACTGGAATCTTGCCAGTATCAACCATTAAAAAAAAAAAACAAGGGGCGCCTGGGTGGCGCAGTCGGTTAAGCGTCCGACTTCAGCCAGGTCACGATCTCGCGGTCCGTGAGTTCGAGCCCCGCGTCAGGCTCTGGGCTGATGGCTTGGAGCCTGGAGCCTGTTTCCGATTCTGTGTCTCCCTCTCTCTCTGCCCCTCCCCCGTTCATGCTCTGTCTCTCTCTGTCCCAAAAATAAATTAAAAATGTTGAAAAAAAACAAAAAAACAAAAAAACTTATGTAATGTGCCTAAAATTCCTCCTTTGCCTTTAAAAACTGTAAGTCCCTCAGAACACAATTGAAGTTTCTGCCTGAATTTTTATCTCCCCAATTGCAATTCCTAAGACCCCAAATAAGCACTTTCTTTTACAGCTTTGCTTTATTGTTTTACAGCCTTGTCTTTTCTTATTTGGCAAAAGATAACTGTAATTTTCCTTAATATCTCCAATGTCCAGACTATATTCAAGTTTCACAGACATCTTCTAAACTTTTTTTTGTTTATGTATTTATTTTGAGAGTGGGGGAAGGGTCAGGGAGAGAGGGAGAGAGAATCCCAAGCAGGCTCCATACTGTGCTTGTAGGAGGCAACCATGAGATCATGACCTGAATGGAAACCAAGAGTCAGTTGCCTAACCGACTGAGCCACCCAGGTGCCCCTCAAATGTTTTTAAAATGCAGAAAAGCCATAGAAATCACCTCAACCTCAGGGGATGAGGTTTGAATGTAGGAGTAGTAGCCTTGAATCCCATTGACTCAAGTACATACTTCTGGGACCATTCTCTTTGGCTTCTTTTGCATTTGTGCATCCCTCATTCCACCTCCCTCTTCTGGTATTCACTGGCAGGGCATCTCTGAGCTTTGCTGTGTTTGCTCCTGTGCCGGGTGAGCACCAGGAGGTACCCCTAGGACCTTTTGGGGTCTGCAGCAAGGGGAATGACCCCAGCCCTTTCAGCTCTGTCTGGACACAAGTGGATCCAGACTCTTCCTCTGGAGCAGGTGTCCTTGAGGGCTGGATGTGTGGACCCTGTGCTTGAATTCCACCTCTGTCACCTTTAAGCCAGGTGACAAATCCACAATGACAGAAGGAACCTGGGTAAGTCTTATCTGAAATTTCTTATCTGGGTTTCTTATCTGAAAATGAGGACATTTATAATGACTGTCTCTTCACTATTAGAGGAATGTCACCTGAAAACCACATAGCCAAGTATCTTCACTAAGAATAGTGATAACTGCTATTGTTTTTGTTGAGTGGTTATTAGATCTCACAACTATTTTGTGAGGTAGGTATAATTATCTGCATTTTTAAAAATTAGTGTATTATTTATTTATTTATTTTTTATTAAATTATTTTTAATGCTTATTTATTTTTGAGACAGAGACAGAGTGTGAGTGGGGGAGGTGCAGAGAGAGAGGGAGACACAGAATCTGAAGCAGGCTCCAGGTGCCCCCAAAATAATGCACTATTTAAAAAACGAACTGTAGGGACCCTGGGTGGCTCAATCGGTTGAGTGACTGACTGACTTTGGCTCAGCTCATGATCTCACAGTTCATGGGTAGGGCTCTGTGCTGACAGCTCAGAGCCTGGAGTCTGCTTAGGATTCTGTGTCTCCCTCTCTCTCTCTGCCCCTCCCCTGCTTGCACTCTGTCTCTCTCTCTCTCTCTGTCTCAAAAATAAATAAACATAAAAAAACAAAACAAAACACTGAGGTCCAGATTGGTGAAATTATATGCTTAGGTCACAAGCTAGCCAGTGATAAAGCTTACATTCAGAGAGTAATGTCTTTTACACCCAGTCTCATAACTCTTCCTTATATCACAGCATCCAGAAGACTCAACTGTCCCTAAATCCCCAGCGGTAAAATTCTAAGTAAATATGGCTGGGATCTCACCATGTGACAAATATATTTTCAGATTTCTAATGTCACTTCAGATCCCTTCGTCCTATCCTGGTCCCTTCTGCTCTGCAGGCAGTTTATGTTTTAAGTCTGATATTCCAGGAGAGTCAGGCTTGTGATCCTAAAATTAATTTGATTCCAAGGCCCAGGTCCCAGCTCCCTTGGAACAAAGCCACTCTTGTAGGAAACCAGGGACCTCTGATAACAAGAACACCATTTTGACCTCAGATCTCTCTTCAAAGCTTCAGAGCAGAGGCAGAAGAGCCCAGAAGGGAGCAGACACTAGATTTTCATGGCCAGAAGCAGCTGTTGATCCCCCTACCCAAAATGAGCCAATTTTGGTGATGATGCCACCTCCATAAGTCACCACACAGTGTGCCAGTGAGCAGACTTGGACCTCCCTTGAGATGAGTGAGGTGAGCAGGGATGGCCCAGGGACAAGCTGCTTAGGAAAGGCCACTTCACTGGGAAGCTTGTGAGGGTGGGGTCTTAGGGTAAGAAATAACCAGGCAAAGGGAGGAAATTCTGTCTTCACTAACCCCTGAAAGGCCCCTAGTCCCTCCTTTCTCCACTCTTTATAAATGCTGTGCTGCACTCACGCATGTATACTAGTGACTTTATCCTGACCTCACAGAATCCCAGAATGATAGTTCATGAAGGGTTTCCTTAATCATCTCTATCTCATTTAAAAGCTTTAAAGAAATTGGGCCTCAAAACATCAGTGAATTGTCCAGGGACACGTACTTTGTTTGTGACAAAGCGAGGAGGTAAAAACAGTGCTCTTCTTTCCCTTTTCACAGGTAAGTCACCAAAAACATCACAAGAGCCTTTTGAGAAACTTCAACCAATTTAAAAGTTTAAAAAAAACCCTTAGGGGGCACCTGGGTGGCTCAGTCGATTGAGCGTCCGACTTCGGCTCAGGTCATGATCTCGCGGTCTGTGAGTTCGAGCCCCGCGTCGGGCTCTGTGCTGACAGCTCAGAGCCTGGAGCCTGTTTCAGATTCTGTGTCTCCCTCTTTCTCTGACCGTCCCCTGTTCATGCTCTCTCTCTCTCTGTCTCAAAAATAAATAAAATGTTAAAAAAAAAAAATTTTTTTTAAATAATAAAAAAGAAAAAAAACCCTTAGCTTAAAGCACCCATATCAATTTTAATGAAAGAGTAAGTAGCCTCCCACCAGTTGCTATTTTCATAGATTTGGTGTTAATCATGGATATGCATTGAGTTATATTGAATACTTTTCTGTATCTATTGCATTAAAGGTTTAGCTTATCTTTTCATGTACTTTAATTTTAATAATTCTCTGTTTCTTAGTTTTTCTATTAATCATAAGAACACATTAATTATTAAGTCAATAGAAAAAGAGTTTTTCCCCAACCAATGAAACGCTACGGGTTTAAGTTCCCTTGATCACTTCACATCCACACATGGACGAGGGGTGCCATCTTTACATGGTTCCTTCCCATGGTTTTTCAAGTTCCAAAGGGCCTTTTCCTATGGGGCAACTGCCCCCCAGAAGGGGTGCTGAGACTTGGGGAGGTGAATGTATCAGTTGCAAGACAGGCCAGATCTCATGGTACCCTCCTCTTTCTGTCTCCTCAGCTGGACCACAGTTCTCTACACTCTCTCGAGACTCAGAAAAAGAACACATCTCAGGTGAGCCTTAAACTTTGTATTTTAATGGACTTATGAAGTTTGAAGGATCCATGTAGTAAATGGAAAAGTAAGAATAGAAATAGATCAAGTAAACACTGAGGGGAAAATATACACAATTTCCCCCATTAACTCTGATGTTTGCTGTTGGCTCTTGGTAGCTAGCCTTTGCCAGGCTACCTAGGTTCCCTCCAGTTTGCTTATATTTCAACTTAGTCATAAATGTGCAATGAGTTACACTGAGTGCTTTTTCTGTATCTGTTGATGGAAAAGCATAATCTTCTTTCATTAAGATATGTATCTATAAAGGTATTTATAGCACGTGGGAACAGCCCTCTGCTTAACACTCTGACACTACACTAGGTATACACCATTTGCCAAGTAACATCTTTTTTTATTAAGAAAGAACTGTTTGTAAGGAATGTGTAGAAGCATATGGAAATGGCCCTGTGCTTAACTCATTGAATTTACACTGTGTAGAAACCTTCTTTCAAGTAATTCTATTACGATATAAATGTTTATAAATGTGTGTGTAGATGCAAATGGAAATAGCTATATGCTTAATTCATTGAAAGTATATCATGTGTAAACCTTCTTTCAAGTAGTATCTCCTGTCATTAAGGTACAAGGGTTTGTAAAAGCATGTGTAGAAGCATATGGGACACACTGTATGCTTTAGTCATGGACACTACACTGTGTATAAACCATCTTTCAAGTAACAAACATCTTGTTTCATTAAAATATAAGTGTTTTTAAAGTTAAGTATAGAAGTATATGGGAATAGCCATATGCTTACCTCTTTGAAACTACACTACATATAATGCATCTTTCAACTGACCTCTTCATTAAGACATTGTTTGCAAACGTGTGTATAGAAGCTAATGGAAATAGCTATATGCTTAACTCATTAAAAGTACATTGTGTTTTAAAAAATGAAGGAAAGGTATAATGTATTTTCTTTATAAATATTGTGAACATATGATAGATTTTCTAACATAAACTTATTCTGAATCACTGCATAGACCTTACTAGCAGTCAAGTGTGATATATATGTATATGTGTATGTATATGTATATGTGTATTTATATATATATACACTGTGGAGATCTTTTCCCTAATACTATTTTTGGAATTTGTATTTCTATATCACAAGTTAGTTCATCCTATAATTTTCTAATATGTCTGCCCAATTATAGTATCATGCTTTTAGGCTCATAAAAGGAACTGGGATACATTTCCCTGCTCTTTCTCTACTTTGTTTTTTCTAATAATTTATATGAGACTTTTTGGAGACTTTTCTGAAACTCACTTACAATGAGGGTCTTGTGGGGGCTACAATATCTATCACACAAAAGTGAAGATTTTGATTATTGAACTACTTTATTAAGTGATCATGGGTTTATCTTTCATTTCTACATTTTAATATTTGTCATTAGTTTCATAAAAATTATAGTTTTATGTTTTAATGTGTTTTCTTAACCCAGTTTATAGTATTCTCATGATTTTAAAGTTATTTTCTGTGTTATATCAGCAATTCCTATTTGTGTTATTTTTGAAATTTCATTTTAATGCAGAGACTGTTAATTAAAAAAGAACAAAATATGTTCTAGTTGGCCTAATCAAAAATCCAGAATTTCCGTATTTGTGCATGGTCTTGGAATTTTCTGCCAGCAGCATTGTCTAACTGCTGAAAGTAGAGAGGACTCACACTCACCATTTTAGTGCTTTGCAACTCCACCCCCAGCTGTCAGCATTTTTGTTCTATTTTGCATAAATAGCCTATTCATAAGGTTATAAAATCTAAAAAGGCATTGCATTTTGAAAGGTCCACAAGACCACCTACAAGTTCAACCATTTGCTAGGACTTACGAACTCAG
The DNA here is from genome assembly GCF_046562875.1 of Panthera onca. Classification (NCBI taxonomy): domain Eukaryota; kingdom Metazoa; phylum Chordata; class Mammalia; order Carnivora; family Felidae; genus Panthera; species Panthera onca. Next base: position 31,839,393 of record NC_138351.1, on the reverse strand, counting down.
AAAAGTCATTATACTCAAGGGTATGGTTTTTTACACAAAAAAAGATACAGAATAAAATCAACAAACAAAAGACATACATAGTGCAGAATCCAGATCTGAACTTTCAGTTGTCCTTTCCTAGTGGAGTCATGTGGACACTGTATACTTCCAGCAACAATGTGTGGCAACACACATGAAATATTGCTAGCCAGGAAGCCCACTCAAACCTTGATGTCCAGAGATTTAATTGACAATTAGTCACAGAGGCATGGCTGACCTTTGTCTTCAGAGGTCAAACTGATACTGCATGACCCAAGGCCTGCATCATAAATTACATTGTTAGCATAGACTATGGCATATAACACAGTCCTTTAGGCAAAGAGACTCTTATCAGGCAGGATATCCCCAGGGCTTAGAGAGTACCTCTCAGGAGCTGGACAAGAGCCAAACCTTTCTTTGGACAGGGTGGATCCCCTACTGCAAAAGTATACATTAAAAAATCCCACAGCCATCCCTGTCTTCATCTATCCCAGTGTCCTCTGCCTGCTGTAAGAAACCACTTTTGTTCTAAGTTTTTTGTATAACCTTTCAATTTTTAATTATGAAAAGGCAAGCAAAGATGGTTATGCTTATCCTAATTTTTAGCCAACAATTTGTATTCTATATATCCTGTTCCATTCCTTGCTTTTTTTAACATAATATATTCTAAACATTATTCCTATCAGCACTTAGTGAAATTTTTTTTCTTTCTGAAGCTGCATTATATTCCATTTTATGAAAGTACTATTGATATTTCTTTTCAATGTATTTCTTAGTATTCTAGACACTTAATATATAGATAGATAGATAGATAGATATATACAGATATACATATATATATATATGTATATCTGTATATATCTATCTATATCTATATCTATATCTATATCTATATCTATAATTCCATATATGTGTGTCCAAGGCTAGGGGAAAGGGAATTATAGGTTAAATGCTAGAAGTGGGGTTACCTGGTCAGAGGTAAATGCATTTTTAATTTTGATAAATATCGCACTATTGTCTTCCATAGAGATTGTAACATTTTGCATGCAAAGTATTTGTTCATTCATCATTCATTTAATTGAACATTTACTATGCACCAGGCACTGTTCTAGTCACTGGTAAGACAGTAGTGAACACAATAGACAAAAATTTTTCCTCATGTAACATACATTCCAGTGACTAAAAAAACAGATAATAAACTTTTAAAAGTACATCATAGTTGTCACAGACTTTTAGTCTGGAGTTCTCTCTTGTCTAGCAAGAGAGCAGACAAAGAATTAAGTGTGAGAGAGGCTAATGTCTGGGATGAGACAAAAGCCCTGAGTAAGGGTCCTTCCTCCATTTTTATTAGGGTCAGAAGGCTTACAAACATGATGAACGTGCAGAAAGAGACAAGAAACAGTGAACATTAACTCATGTGTGTGAGACAAAAGGTGGGTTTTGAAGATATGCGGTGTTAAGAGGTTTGGGTCAATAGAAAACAAAATCGGGGCACCTGGGTGGCTCAGTCGGTTAGGCATCTGACTTCAGCTCCGGCCATAATCTCAGGCACAGAGCCTGGAGCCTGCTTCGGATTCTGTGTATTCCTGTCTCTCTGCCCCTCCCCCGCTCACACTCTGTTTCTCTGTCTCTCTCAAAAATAAATAATAAACATTAAAAATTTCTTAGAAAAGAAAAGAAAGAAAAAAAAAAGAAAAGAAAAGAGAAAAGAAAAAAGAAAAGAAAAGAAAAGAAAAGAAAAGAAAAGAAAAGGAGAACAAAATCCCGGCACCAGGCAGATGGTTATCTTAGCTAGCCTAGAGGATAAGACGGACACAGCATGCTACCTCAGGGTCAACAAGGCACTTTAATTTTACTCATTAGCTCTGCTCAGAGTAATTTTACCCTGCTGGCCATCTATAGCCCTGTTTACCTGTTTACCTATTCTGGACCTTCTGTCCTGTGAAAGCAGCTTTCTGCTTTTATACTATGTTGGGGTACTTCCGCCCTGTTTACTTAATCTTGGGTGCTTTCATCCTAAATCTTGTTAACCCATTGGTGCAAGCTCAGGGAATTCCTAAACTTATTCCCCACACATAGTATGTCAGAAGTTGAAGAATTGCTGTGGGAAAAAATTAAGCAGCAGAAGTTGCATGGATGGGGGTTAGAAGGACAGATTATAATTTTAAATAAATAGGCTTCCATGAGAAGGTATTTGAGAGAAACTTTAAGGAAAAGTAAGTAGTAAGCCACTGAGGTATCTAGAGAATGTTTTATCCTGAGAAAGTAATTAGTGCAAATGTCCTGAGACAGTAATGCTGGAGGGGTTCCAAGACATCAGGCAGTCCAGTGTGACTGGAGGTGAATGAGTAACAGGAGAGTAACAGATGAAGAGGGCGGGTTATGTGGGGCCTCAAAGGCCATTGCAAGGAATCTGGCTCCTGCTGGAGCAAAACGTCAAACCAGCCATTGTGAAGGATTCCCCCAGACCCTAAGAGCATGGCTCAAGTGCAGGTGGTATGTTGTAGAACAAACTCCCAGGAAAGAGGTGTAAGGATACAAAGATTAAGACAGGAAAGAGGGAAAGCTAGTCTAAGAGTGTTCACAGTGATCACAGTGGGTCATGGGCTCACTTTCTGTGGGAACACTCCAAGGAAGCACAGGGGATGCCTCTCAGAGGGTTCCTCCCTGGGAAAGGAGGTGGAGCATTTTGTCCCCTGGTTTTTGTTCTTAGTTGAGGGCTGTTCCTAGGTGCACTCAGCCCCCTGCACTCACTGCTGCATTAATCAATACTAGTTCCTTTGGGCTGGTAAACTTACAGAGTAGAATCAGTTACTACTTTTTAATGGCTAATGTCTCCTAAATTTTTGTCTTCATCTTAGACATCCCTTGTGAGCTCCAGAATTATATAAAGTGAAGTGGATAATTCCACCACTTTGTTCATAGATATTTTGAGTACAGTATGAGCACGATTGCCTCACTATGACCCTCTGCCCAATGCCATTCTCCTGTTCTTGCAATCTCAGTTTATGGCATTATTAGCACCCACCCAACTGCTCATGCATCTTTTCTCTGTAGATACCCAAGAAATTAATGACTGGGTTTTGTTTTTCTCTCTTATAGATTTGGTTTCCTTTGCTTCATCCCCATTACTTTGCCTTACGATAGCTGGTCATCCTTTAAGCTGATTTTTTTCTGTTTTAAGATATTCTTCAGGGGCGCCTGGGTGGCTCAGTCGGTTGGGCGGCCGACTTCGGCTCAGGTCATGATCTCGCGGTCCGTGAGTTCGAGCCCCGTGTCGGGCTCTGTGCTGACAGCTCAGAGACTGGAGCCTGTTTCAGATTCTGTGTCTCCCTCTAGCTGACCCTCCCCTGTTCATGCTCTGTCTCTCTCTGTCTCAAAAATAAATAAAACGTTAAAAAAAAATTAAAAAAAAAAAAGATATTCTTCACTCCTGTTCTAGAGCATTGTTTCTGAAAGACAAATCTGGTCATACATAATACTCCCGGGGTTTACATGTATCTCTCGGTTGGTTCCCCATTACCCTGGCAGAGAATCTGAATGGGGTAAATGTCCTCTAGAGGAAAACAGGAAACCTATTTATAATTTTATCTTAAAAAAAAATAAAGCACTAAGCTTCATTAGTGTATTAGTTTTCTGTTGCTGCCTTAACAGAACCACAAATTTAGTGGCTTAAAACAACATAAAGTCATTATCTTAGAGGTCTGAGGGTCAGAAGTCTCATACAAGCCTCTCCCGGCTAAAATCAAAGTGCCAGCAGATCTGCATTTCTTTCTGGAGTCTGTAGAGGAGAATCTGTTCCTTTGCATTTTCATTGTTTCCAGAGGCCACCTCCTATTCCTTGCATGATGTGCACCTTCCTCCATCTTCCGAGCAAGCAGTGTCACATTCCCTGAGCCATCTTTTGTTGTCAGACCCAGCTCTGACCAAAGCTAGGAAATGTTCTGTTTTTAAGGATGCATGTGATTAGGATGTGCATACCCAGATAATTTAGGATAATATCCTCATTTCAAAGTACTTAAACACTTTTAAAAATGTTTATTTATTTATTTTTGAGAGAGAGGCAGAGTGAGTGAGTGAAGGAGGGGGAGAGAGAGGGAGACAGAGAATCCAAAGCAGGCTCAATGCAGGGCTTGAACTCACAAACTGTGAGATAATGATCTGAGCCAGTCAGACACTTAACCAACTGAACCACCCAGGAACCCCCTCAAAGTACTTAACCTTAATCAAATCTGTAAAGTCCCATTTGCCATGGAAGGTATATATTCACAGGTAGGCCACAAACATCTTTAGGGCATTATTATTCTATGTACCAAAATCAGTATTTTATTAACTGGAATTATACGTATATAATATAAATAAATACAAATTAATTAAGGAATGAGAAAAATATTTGTACAATGTATGAGTGCTTCAAAATATAAGACAAAGGGCCATAATAATCATCTTTAACAACAGTCAACCGTTGTAACAACTATTACAGGCAGCAGTGTCCTACAAGGACATGACTACAGAGTTTACCCAGGAGGACTGGAAGCAGCTGGACCCTGCTCAGAGGACCAGTATAGAAATGTGATGCTGGAGAACTACAGCCACTGTCCCAGTGGCAAGCACACCTTACCATGTGACTTCCTCAAGAATGTATCTATTTGTTCTTTTTTAATATTAATCGCATTTGTAGAAGTATATTTAACAGCAATTTTTATTGTCCAGTTCACTGAATTTTGAGAAATAAATGCAGTTGATTTCTACCACCAAAATCATAGTGTCCTTGTAACCCTTGCTGTCATTCCCATCCTTCTTCTATTCCCGCCCCTCAGGGCCCTAGCAGCCACTAAAAACCACTCTTCTGCTTTCTATCATAATTGTTTGGACTTTTTTACAATTATATATAATGGAATGATACAGTGTATACTCTCCTTTGGTTTATTTCACTTGGCATAATGCTTTTATAAGGCATGTTGATTGTATATCAGTAGCTTATTCTTTTTATTCCTGAGTCATATTCATTTGTGTACATATACCACAATCTGTTATCCACTTCACAATTGATATATATTTAGGGGTTTTTTTCCAATTTGTGGTCATTATGAATAAAACTTATGAATGTTTGAGTGCAAACCTTTGTGTGAACATGTCATTTCTTATGTGTAAATACTGAAGAGTTGACTTCCTGGGACCTTTTTTTTAGGTTTACTTATTTATTTTGAGAGAGACAGAGACATCACAAGTGGGAGAGGGGGAGGGAGAGAGACAGAGAGAAAGACAGTGAGAGAGAGAGAGAGAGAGAGAGAGAGAGAGAGAGAGAGAATCCCAAGCAGGCTCCATGCTACCAGCGCTGAGACTAGCTACAAGGCTAGAACCCACAAAGCTGCAAGACCATGACCTGAGCCAAAACCAAGAGTCAGACACTTAACTGACTGAGCCACCTAGGCGCCCCCAAACTTCCTGGGTCTTAAGGTAAGTGTATAAGTAACTTTACTAAAAATCGTCGGTGTTTCCAAGGGGCTATGCCATTTCTTATGCCTATTAACAATGTATGAGAGTCCTAGTTTCTCTGCACCCTTACTAACATTTGGTATTCTAAGTCTTACTATCTTCACCACTCTGTTGGGTGTCTAATTGCAGGTTCTTAGGTTTTAATTTGCATTTCCCTAATAACTAATGAGGCTGTACATGCTTTTTGTGCCCTATTGCAGAGATCTCTGTCTAATGTAGAGTCACTAAGTGCAGTTTGGGAGGCCCCTGCACAAATCACTAGAACAACTCACAGAACTCAGAAAAGCCATTGTACTCATAGTTACGGTTTATTATAGCAAACAGATGCAGACTAAAATCCACAAAGAAAAGAGATACGAGGTATACCTCACTTCCTATTCCAGTGAAGTCATGTGGGAAGTACTCTTTGTCCCCAGCAACAATGTATGGCAGGGCATGCAGAGTATTGCCAACCAGGGAAACTCAACCCAAGCTTTGCTGTCCCAGGTTTTTATAGGGGGTCATAATATGGGCATAGCTGACCACCTGCTTGACTAACCTCAGTCTCCAGCCCCTCCAGAGGTCAGGTGATACCATGTGAACCAAGCCCCACCCACCATAAATCAGATAAACAAAATCTGATCAACTAGGGCATCCCAAGAGCCTAGGGCTTACCTCTCCGGGATCTGGACAAGGGCCAGACCTTTCTCTGGGTAAAGTGAATCCTCTACTGCATACTAAGGTTTTTCTCCTGTTTTCTTTGAAAATTTCATAATTTTAGGTTTAATATGAGGTTTATGATCCATTGCCAGGTAATTTTTCTATAAGATATAAAACTGGAATTGGAGTTCATTTTTCACATTTTGCTATCCAATTGTATCAACAATAATTGATTGCACAGATTATTCTTTCCCCATTGAACTGCCTTGACACCTTTGTCAAAAAAATTAATTGACCATAAAGTGTATGAGGCTGTTTCTGGACTCTATTTTGTTTCATTGATCTATATGTCTATCTTAATGCTAATACTACACTCTTAATTAATGTAGCTTATAATACATTTTAAAATCAGGAAGGCTAAGTCCTCCAACATTGTTCTTTTAAGAACTGTTTTGGAACATATGGATTCTTTGTGTTCCCATATAAATTTTAGAATTATTTGCCATTATCTTCAAAAACCCTCCTGGGATTCTGATTGGGATTGCCTTAAATCTGTGCTCAATTTGGGAATGACTCACATTTAATAATACCGAGTCATTATGTTCCATGAAATGATGTATTTTATTTTGATCTCCTTTTATGATTCCCTGTGATTTAGGACTTTTCTTTATCTTTGAAATATTTTATAGTTTTCACTGTACCTGTCTGTGTTGGTTTCCTAGTACTCCCATAACAAAATACCACGGACTGAGAGGCTTAACCAACAGAAATTACTTTCTTACAGTTCTGAAGGCTAGCTGTCTAAGATCAAGGTATCATTTGGTTTTTCCAGAGGTTTCTTTCCTTGGCTTACAGATAGCCACCATCTGCCTGTGTCTCCATATGATCTTTTCTCTGTACACACATCTTTGTTGTCTTCAGATATGTCTAATTTTCTCTTATAATGACAAAATCCAAATTGGATGAGGGTCCACCCTAATAGCCTCATTTTAACTTAATGACCTCTTTATACACAGTCACATTCTTAGGTACTGGGGATAGGGCTTCAACATAAGAATTGAGAAGGAGGGACACAATTCAGTCCATCACACTATCTTACACATACGATGTGAAGTCTATTCTTTGTATCTTTATGATGTTTTTAAATTTTGATTTCCAGTTGTTTATTGGAAGTGTCTAGAAATATAATTGATCTATGTATATTTTTCTTCAATGAACTGGTTAGGACTTCCAATAACATTGAATACAAGTTGTGAAGGGGCATCTGGGTGGCTCAGTTGGTTAAGTGACCAACTTTGGCTCAGGTCATGATCTCGTGGTTCGTGGATTTAAGCCCCACATCTAGCTCTGTGTTGACAGCTCAGAGCCTGGACCCTGCTTCAGATTCTGTGTTTCCCTCTCTAACTCTCCTCTGCTCATGCTCTCTCTTTCTCTCTCTCTCAAAAATAAATAAACATTAAAAAAAAAATGTTGTGAGAGGAGGCATCCTTGCTTTGTTCCTCATCTTAGAGGGAAGCTTTTGATCTTTCAGCACAAAATACAATGTTCCTTATAGGTTTTTCACAGTTGTCTTTTGTCAGGTTGAGGAATTTGTTCTTCTCATACTTGGCTCAGATTTTTTTCTTTTTTATATTGTCAATGGGCACTGAATGTTATTAAAAGCTTTTTCTTTATCTTCTGAGATGATTGTATGTTTTTTCTTTTTGATATTATGAATTACATTGATTTTATTATAATAGTTTGAGGTATGTTGTATAGCAGAGAATTCACCCATTTTTAAGTGTATAATTCAGAATTTTTTAGTGTATTCACAGAATTTTACAATCACTTCCATTAATTTTAGCACATTTTCATCACCCAAAAAAAGCCTTGTACCCTTTAACTGTTACACACACACACACACACACACACACACACACACACACACACAGTTGTTCCCATTCCTCCCAGCCCTGGACAACAACTAATCTATTTTGTGCTTATAGATTTGCCTGTCCTGAACATTTCAGATAAATGAAATCTTACAAAATATGGTTTTTTGTATCTGGCTTCATTTATTTAACATGTGTTGAAGGTAGATCTAGATTATGGAATCTATCAGTGCTTACTTTATTTTTATTGACAAATAATGTTTCATTATATGGATAAACTATATTGTATCTATTCATTCATCAGTTGATGGACACTTAGATTATTTCTGCTTTTTGGCTATTATGAATAATACTGCTATGAACATTCATGTATACATTTTTGTATACACATATTTTCATTTCTTTTGGGTATATACCTAGGAATGGAATCATATGTAACTTTGTGGTGACATTTATGTTTAACCTTTTGAGCAATAGCCAGACTCTTTTTCAGAGGAGCTAGACCACTTTACCTTCCAACCAGAAATGCATAAGTGTTTCAATATCTACACATCTTCACCAACACTTATTTCCTATGTTTTTATTGTGGCCATTTGAGGTGGATGTGAAAAGGTATCTATTATGGTTTTGATTTGCATTTCCATAGTGACTAATAATGTTGACCATCCTTTCATGTGCTTATTGGCCATTTATGTATATTCTTTGGAGACATGTCTATGCAGATCCTTTGCCTATTTTTTAATCAAGTTACTTGTCTTTTTATCATTGCATTAAAAATTTATTTTTGGGGGCCCCTGGGGGGCTCAGTTGGTTAAGCGTCCGACTTCAGCTCAGGTCCTGATCTCACAGTCCGTGAGTTTGAGCCCCGCGTCGGGCTCTGTGCTGACAGCTCAGAGCATGGAGCCTGCTTTGGATTCTGTGTCTCCCTCTCTCTCTGCCCCTCCCCTGCTCATGCTCTGTCTCCTTCTGTGTCAAAAATAAATAAAACATTTAAAAAATTTTATTTTTTTAGGTTTCCTTGAATTTTTATTTTATTTTTATTTTTTAAAATTTATTCACCAAATTCAAGTTAGTTAACATACATGTAGTATTGGTTTCAGGTGTAGAACCCTTACATATAACACCCAGTGCTCATCCCAGCAAGTGGCCTCCTTAATTCCCATCACCCATTTAGCCCATTGTCCCACCCATCTCCCCTCCAGCAACCCTCAGTTTGTTCTTATGGTTTCTTATGGAGCCTCTTATGGTTTGCCTCCCTCTGTTTTCATCTTATTTTTCCTTCTCTTCCCCTACGTTCATCTGTTGTTTCTTAAATTCCACATATGAGTGAAATCTTATGGTGTTTGTTTTTCTCTGACTTATTTTGCTGAGCATAATACACTCTAGTTCCATCCACGCTGTTGCAAATGGCAAAATTTCATTCAGGGGCACCTGGGTGGCTCAGTTGGTTGAGCGTCCAACTCCTGGTTTAGCCTCAAGCCATGATCTCTGGGTCGTGGTGAGCCCTTGAGCCCTGCACCAAGCCTTGCACTGAGCATGGAGCTTATTTAACATTATCTCTCAGGTCACCTGGGTGGCTCAGTGTCTAACTTCAGCTCAAGTCATGATCTCACTGCTCATGATTTCGAGCCCCGCATGGGGCTCTGTGCTGACAGCTCCCAGTTGGGAAACTGAAACCTGCTTCACATTTTGTGTCTGTCTCTCTGCCCCTCCCCTTGCCAAATATAAATAAACATTAAAAAAAATTTTTTTCTCCTTCTTTCAAAAAAAAAAAAACCACTAAAAGTTCCTTTGTAGGGGTGCCTGGTTGGCTCAGTTGGTAGAGCATGCAACTCTTAATCTCAGGGTCATGAGTTCAAGCTCTATTTTGGGCATTGAGCCTACTTAGAATTAAAAATAATAATAAAATAAAGAATAAAATAAAATTTCTTTATATATTCTAGTGGTCAGAAGTGGAAGTCCTCATGCAGTGTCTTTTTTAAAACCCAGTACACATAGATGTTTCCAGATTTAATGTTATTTAGGCTTATGATTCAGGGGTTTAAGGATATTGATAATTTTGAGCATCAGAATATTTTTTTTTACTATCCCCAAAAGGGATCACATAAAGCTGGACCTTCTTTAACATTCAGAAATATTGAAACCTATGCAATTGACCAAAAATTTACATTATTTGCCTTTTACAGGGTATCATTTCACAAACCTAAAAGTGATCTTCAAGTTAGAGAAAAGAAAAAATCCATGGTTATTACATGGATTATTACAGGAAGAATTTCTAAGCAGAAGATCCTCAGATGAGTTACTGAGTACTAACAGATGGTATCTAAGGGAAATTAGATGCAAAGTAGACAGAGATGAGCATCTTCACAACCTTTATCTTTGGAAAAATTGAAAACTAGATCCAAAAAAACAGTGGAAGGGAAAGAGTGTGACATAAGGGATGCAATATAAGCATGTTCATTTTTTCATCTTTATAACTGGGAGCCCAGTTATCTCATTTATAGCTGACAAATTAAATAATGCAGTTATATTTAATAGAAAAAAAAAAAACTAAGGTTATAAAAGCAATTAAAATTTGTATAAAATATAGAGGTGGGGGAAGATGACGGCACAGTAAGAGGATCCTAGGCTTGCCTTGACCCATGAATACAACTAGATAAATACCAAATCATCCTAAATATCCCAGAAATCGATCTGAAGACTAGCAGAAAACTCCACAACTAAAGGGAGAGAAGAGGCCACATCAACGAAGGTAGGAAGTACAGAGACTGGGCTTGGGAGAGAAACAGTTCTTGGCAGCTGTGCTGGGGAGGGTGTCATGGTCATGGAGAAGTATAAGAGACATACTAGCACACATGGGAGCACACGGGGAAAACAGACCCCCATAGTAATTGGCTGACAGAGTGAGAGGGCCTGAATTTCATGAGTTCTTGCAACCAGTGGGACTTAAAGCCTAGAGTTTTAAAGGTCAGCATGCTCTGAGAGAGCACAGAGGACATTGGAGCTGCTCATGAAGACAAGGGAGGGCAAACATCCTACAGACATACAGTGTGAAATAGTGATCAGAAGAGCAACTGGGGCACACAGTGGGGAGGTTAATTGCTCATCTTAGAGCATGTCCCACAGAGGCAGCGTTCATGGTTCATGGAGAGACCCTCCAGAAATAAAGGAACTAGCCATTTCTCTCCCTTGCTCCTCAGCATAAACACAGGGCCACCTGCAGGAACCAGTCACTTCCTAATTGCTTACACCAAGCCCTGCTTTCCAGTGCTTTGGTGGAACCATCATTCCCAGTCATGCTTGTCTCAATCACAGCATAGGAGACCTCTTCACCAAAGACCAGACTAAACCCCTCCAAATGCTGCATCTTCCAACCTGGGAATTTTGTGAGGCCTTGCTTCCAATGGCAGAGGTGACAGATCTCATTTCACAAGCAGACCAGAGCACACGCAGTTGAAAGGTACCACATTCAGGCCAGGGACAAAACACTGCCCAGAACAGGTAAAGACAGCCTCTGCAGATGACTGGCCTAAAGGATAAAACAGCCAGAACACAACAGCAAAGTGCATGCAACATGAATTGGAGACATTCCCAGAAGTTCCAGGCCCTGGGGAACAGAGGACACTACACGGCAGGACTCTACAGGACAAATAAGATAAATGAGAAGACAGAGGGCCAGAGATCTAAGCAAAACACATATAAGTACATGCCTGGTGGAGAATTTAAAGCAATGATAATAAGAATACCCACTGGACTTGAGAAAAGAGTGGAGTACATCAGTGAGACTATCAATACAAAAATAAGAAAAACATAGCATAGCAGGGATAAAGGGTTAGTAAACAAAATGAGAAATATGCTTGATGGCATGAACAGCAGGCTGGAAGAAAAAGATGAATAAATCAATGACCTAGAAGACAGAGCAACAGAAAGTAATAAGGTGAACAAAAGAGAAAAAAAAATTTTCTTGAAAAACAAGAATAGACTTAGGGAACTCAGTGACTCCATCGAATGTAATAACATTTGTATTGTAGGAATCCCAGAAGAAGGAGAGAGAGAAAAGGAGGCAGAGAGTTTATTTTAAGAAATAATACCTGGGGAACCTGGGTGGCTCAATCTGTTAAGTGTCCAACATGAGCTCAGCTCATGCATGATCTGGCAGTTGAAGCCCCATATTGGGCTCTGAGCTGTCAGCACAGAGCTGACATACTCTGACATAAGAGTCTGACATGGAGTCTGCTTCAGATTCTGTGTCTCCCTCTCTCTGTCCCTCTCCTGCTCACTCTCTCTCTCTCTCTCTCTCTCTCTCTCTCAAAAATAAATAAACATTAAGAAAAAAGAGAAATGAATAATACCTGAAAACTTCCCTAATCTAGGAAAAGAAACAGATATCCAGATCCAGGAGGCCCAGAGAAACCCTAACAAAATTGACAAAAGCAGATTCATACTAACTTATATTGTAATTAAAATGTAAAAATCTAGTGATAAAGAAAAAATTTTTAAAGAAATACAAAAGAAAACAGTTACAAACAAAAGAAACTCCATAAGTCTACCAGCAGATTTTACAGCAGAAATTTTCCAAGCCAGAAGGGAGTGACATGATATATTCAAAGTGCTCAATGAGAAAAACCTGTTAGCCAAGTATACTCTATCCAGCAAAGCTATCATTCAGAATAGAAGGAGACATACAGAGTTTCTCAGTAAAACAAAAACTGAAAGAATTCATGACCACTAAGCACCCTACAAGAAATATTAAAAGGGACTCTTAGTAGAAAGGTAAGACCATAAGCAAGAGTATAAAAAAAAACACAAAAGAAGTAAAAATAAGTATACTTGTAAAAATCAGTAAAGGTATTCACAAAATAAAAGGATGTAGAATATACCATATACCTAAAATCTGGAGAAGAGAGGGGTAAAGAATGAGTTCAAGCTTAAGTTCAATCAATATAGGCTACTATATGCAGAAAATGTTAAATACAAACCTAATGGTAACCACAAATTAAAAAAACACTAATAAATATGCAAAGAAGAAATAAATCTAAATATATCACTAAAAAAACCCAGCAAACCATGGAAGAGAAAAAGACAAGAAAGGATCAGAGAAAATCTTCAGAAACAACCACAAAACAAGTAGCAAATGGCAATAAGTCCATGTCTATAAATAATTACTTTGAATGTAAAAGGACTAAATGCTACAATCAAAAGACAAAGAGTATCAGAATGGATAAAAAACCAAAACCTATCTATATGCTACCTACAAGAGACTCATTGCAAACCTAAAGACACCTACAAATTGAAATTGAGAGGATCCATTACCATCTATCATGCTAATGGATGTCAAAAGAAAGCTGGATTACCAATACTTGTATCAGACAAAATAAACTTTAAAACAAAGACTGTAACAAGAGACAAAGAAGGACACTACATAATTTAAAGGAGACACCTAACAAGAAGATATAACAATTTTAAATATTTGTGCACCCAACATGAAAGCACCCAAATATTTAAAAGAGTTTATAACAAACATAAAGGAACTAATCAATAATAATACAATAATAGTAGGGGACTTTAAAACCCAACTTACATCAATGGACACATCATCTAAACAGAAAATCAATAAGGAAGCAATATCTTTGAATGACACACTGGACCAGATGGATGTAAGAGATACATTAAAGCATTCCATCCTAACACAACATAATACACATTCTTTGCAAGTGCACATGAAACGTTCTCCAGAATAGATCACATATCAGCCCAAAAAACAAGCCTCAACAAATACAAAAGGATCAAAATCATACCATGCAACCTCTCTGATGACAATGCTATGAAACTCAAAGTCAACCACAAGAAGAAAATATGGAAAGACCACAACTACATGGAGGTGAAATAACATGTTACTAAACAATGACTGGGTCACCCAGAAAATAAAAGAAAAAATATTTTAAGTATATGCAAACAAAAATGAAAACACAATGGTTCAAAATCTTTGGGATGTAGCAAAGTGGTTTGAAGACAGAAGCTTATAGCAATACAGGTCTACATCAAAAAGCAAGAAAATTCTCAAATACACAACCTACCCTTACACCTAAAGGAGTTAGAAAAAGAACAACAAACAAAACCTAAAACCAGCAGAAGAAAGGACATAATAAAAATTACAACAGAAATAAATGCTATAGAAACTAAAAAACAATAGAACAGATCAATGAAACCAGGAGCTGGTTCTTTAAAAAAATTAATAAACCTCTAGAGAGATTTATAAAAAAGAAAAGAGAAAGGACCCAAATATATAAAATCACAAATAAAAGGTGGTGGGGGTTGAGGGAGGGGCAGACTCAAAGCCAATTTCCAATGAACTAAAGTCTTACCAGCTGGGAGGTCTTGTAGCAAATGCAAAAGGAATCGTCCTCCAGCCTTGTAGGCCTCAGACCTCCTAAGGATACCTGAACCTCTAACACCCAACCTGGGGTGTGTTGGTTAGGTGTTCATGTGCTAATCTGTCCTACTATGTGCATGGCATTAAGAAGTCAAATGGCCTCTGTTAGTCTCTGAGATTAGATGGTCCACTGAGGGAGTCTTCTGGTGACAGAGTCTTTAACGTGTTTTTTATTAGCCCATTCACCCTTGCAATTAAGCCTGCAGCAGTGGGGCTGTATGGCAGGTGGAAAGTCCATAATATGTCCCAGGCCTCTGTGCATTCTTGGACTTCATGGCTGGCAAAATGTGTACCTCGATCTGAGTCAGCATTCCCTACATATTCTCTAGTCCTGTGGTAGTGTCCACAAAGATTAGTGCATACTTGGGCCCTTCTGATACCGGCAAACAGCCTATGTAATCTATTTGCCATCAAGAAACAGGGCATATAGTCCACCCAATATGACCCGAGGTATAGCACAATGGCTCTCATCTGAGGTGGCACTGGAGGTACTACTTGTCAGCAGCTTGTAGATCAGAATATTTTAAAGGCAAATATAATCTCTTTACTATTTCCTAAGTAGTTTTGGGATCTCGGTGTCCTGATTTATCATGGACCCATTTTGCTACATCAGACAGAGTCAGCATTTCCTCCAGCAGAAGGGTGTGTGCCTGAGCTAGAGTGGCTGCTTCATAATTGCCGGGTAGTATGGATGGGGAGTACGCAGACATGTGCCATACTTGGACAGCTGCATCCAGTTTAGTGCATACTTCCCCAATACCTTTCCATAGTTCTGCTCCCCACAAGGGAATATTTAATACAGACCAGACTTTTCTATGCCATTGTGGCATCCATGTTGTTAATCCTTTCCACTCTTCCCAGCTATCAGTGGTCAAATCAATGGGCATGGTTTCATGTGTCAACACAATTAATATTGCTCTTAATTCTGTGCACCAGACTACTTTTAGTTCCTTCTTCAAACCAAAGTACATCATAGTCCAGGAAGACAGCAGAGGAAGACCAAGTAGGGGAGTTTCCCAGGCAACTGCCATAAGTGCACCACTACCCCTTTCTTTAGTTGAGTGAGGGGAGGCACAAAGTCAATGACTGGAAGTTGGGTGGGGTCAACCTAAGTGACCAGCCCTAGTAACAAGTGCAGTTCATGAGATGGGGGGTACGGTGGGGGGGGGGGGGGAGGATTGTAAGTGCTCCACTGCTGTAGATAAGTGTGCCATTTGTGTAAGTTGTTTACGTGAGCACCAGCAATCTTAGGTTTGCTGAACATGTATTTAACCTGTACCCTTACTGAGAAGGAGGTTCATACTGTCACAGGCAGGTGGCTGTCAGTCCTTCCATCTGTTGCAGGGCAAGATAAACAGCTAATAATTGTTTCTGGGGGGAGGTGAGGTCTATGCCTGGTTTCTCTTCCATAATTAAGGCCACAATTCTAATGGGATTCATTTCCATTTTGTCATTGCCACAGACCACAGCCAAACCTTTCTGGATATGAACTCACATCTAATACACAATTCACATCTATCATCAATACCTATAGGGCCTGTACTCATCTTACTGCCATTTTTGCCTTTTAGAAAGCCTCTTGTTGGTTAACACCCCAATCCCATCAGCTTCCTTTCTTAAGTAAGGTATACAAAAGTCTAAAGATCTGCCTAGATGAGGACTAAAAAGTCTCCAGTGATCCAATAAGCCAACAAAAGCCTGTAATTCCTTTACTGGTTCAGGGATTGGGAAGGCTTGTATTTTATCAGTGACTGCCTCTGGCACCACTTTTGTCTTACCTGCCCAGATGACACCCAGGACACTTGTCCTGCCCTTGGATCTGGTCAGTATTTACTTCTCATCCTTGTGACTTCAAGCGTACCTGTAATGACGCAGCTGCTTGAGACAGGGAGGATTAATCTTCACAAGTTAACATTACATCATCCATATAGTGATAAAGCACCATCTCCTCTGGCAATACCCAGTTTTCCTCTGGCTACCATCCTATGACAAATTGCAGGACTATGGAGGCACTCTTGGGGCAATGCCTGAAAGAACTATCGTCTCCTATTGCATGTAAAGGTGAACTGGTCTTGGGATTCAAGTTCTAATGGAATGCTGACGAGGGGGTTAGATAGGTCCAGTACATAATGATATGTCTTAATAGATGCTGTGATTTTTTTTTCTAACAATAAGGCTATATTAGGCACCATGGCATGGCTACATGGAGTAACTTTACTGAGTTCCCTATAATCTATTGTCATTCACCAGGTTCCATTAGATTTCTTTATAGGCCGAAGTGGACAATTTTTTTTAACTTTTATTTAATAACATTTTTTTTTTTTTTTTAGAGAGAGAGAGAGAGTTCTTGAAAGGTGGAGAGGGACAGGGAGAGAGAGAATCTTAAGCAGGCTCCACACTGAGCATGGGGCTTGATCCCACAACCCTGGGATCATGACCTGAGCTGAAATCAAGAGTCAGATGCCCAACCCACTGAGCCACCCAAGTACCTCCAAAATGGATTAGTGAATGGGATTGTTCAGTAGGCCTTATTACACCCACCTTTTCTAACTCTCTAATATTGGCAGTGATTTCTTTATGCCCCCCAGGTAACTTATATTGTTTTATAGTTATTACTTTCCAGGGAACTGGCAGCTGTATAGGTTCTCATTTTGCAGGACCCACATAATGGGTTTCACTACTAAACTTGTCTGTAGTTGTAGTTTGATTCAGATCTTGTATAGATGTTTATCTATACCCAAAATATATTCTGGAATAGGGGAAATATGCACTAAAACAATAGCAAGGAGGAAGACTGACAGTCTGTAGATAAAGATTAGTTTCTCTGACCTTGATAATTTGTCTCCCATAAATATCAATTGCCTTTATTTCTCCCTGAAATATTGAAGGGCTTCCATAGATAAGTGTGCATTGAGCTCCAGTGTGTATTAAAGGTAGTACAGTCTGTTAGTGGAAGACTAATAAATGGTTAATGCAAAATGGGGCCTCCAGTCACCTCCTCTTGCACACACTAGAGGGCAATGTTGGTCTAACCCCTAGTCTTTAGGGGTAGGGGTATCCGCCCTGAAATTCCTCCACTAGTGGAAGTGCATTTGGTGACATATCTGGCTTTTTTGAGTCTTCCTTCCAGGAAGTAAACTGCTTTCTCTTAGGCTTAGCAAGACCAAACTGGGTTGTTTGCTATATTTTCTTCTGGGATCCCAGATAATATTAGATCTTGCCACAATTGCTTATAAGAGACCTTGATGGGCCCCTTTCTGCCATTTTATGGTGGGCAAGATCCTTTGTTTTTCCATTTCAACCCATCTGTTTCCTTTATCATGGATTCTTTTGAGGTCACATTAAGTCAACAACCATAGCACTTACTATAGCAATGGGCTGATTAACCATAGGGGAAGAGACAGA
Source organism: Panthera onca (assembly GCF_046562875.1). Lineage (NCBI taxonomy): Eukaryota > Metazoa > Chordata > Mammalia > Carnivora > Felidae > Panthera > Panthera onca. The sequence continues at coordinate 31,821,528 of NC_138351.1, read as the reverse complement.
TACTGAAGTTCCATTCCATACCCCTGTGGCTGACTCTAAGATATGGTCTTTCATATCAGAGGAATATAATTCATCTGGGCCTCTAAAATGTTGGGCGTAAATGGTATGTTTGATTCCAAATTCACATACAATTTCTTTATAGTTCTTCCATAGAGGTCTAGCACAACAGAGCTGGAGAAACATTCCCCTCATTAGGCTAAGTCATCTTAATGCTACCATTTATCCAATCAACCAAATTAGCTAAGCACCTGCAATTCTCACCCATGCAGGCGGCACAAACCTTTGTTGCAGCGTGAGTTGTGCAGTAGCTGACCAAGTGGCCAAATCTCCCCACATGGCAGTAGCTGACCAGCTTGAGATTTCTCCCACAGACAACAGGTTTTTTTCACATGGCCTTTTTTACCCATGCTTGTTTCATTTTCCATCTCTTGGCTGGCTCAATAATTGTTAGAAGGTTGAAGAGGGTCAGGAAAGTATCCTACAGACTGAGAAGGCACTTTAAGACTGAAAAACAAAAGTAAGCCACTATATGACTATTTACACAGAGTTTTATTCAGGGCAACCTACTGACAGAGGGGATCAGGTGGAAGGACAATACAGACAGCATACAGCCATTCTTTACCCCCATTCTCTACCAAAACTGGACCTTAATCCCAAACTTTTCTAGAATGATGGTGCGGTCACAGGGAAATTATCTAAAGTGGTGTCATAATGAGGATCTCTACTCATTATCTAAGTGGGGCATTCATGTACCACTCATCTCTACTATTTACCTAAAGTGGAGCCTACTGTGTGACACTTTAGGGAAGACCAGAACAAGCCCTTCCATATTCTGGTCAGGGCATACAGTAACCTCCATGGGGCCTGGAATACATAATGTGGAGAAGGTCTTTGCATGGGCATAAACAAGATGGAGGGCCAAAGATGGAGTCAGTGTTATCAGCACTCCTACAGTAGGATAATTAAATAGACCCATGGAATAATAAAGAGCACAAAAACAAATATGCCTTAATCAGTTTTTTCCTGAGAAAGTATGGCAGAATGCATGGGAGAGCTATTCATATGAAAAATGACACTGTACCCATGCAATTTTCCATATAACATATGTCAATTTGGGGGGATTAAAGGCTGGCTCATATAAAGCAAAACTATAAATATTTTTGAACATAATATAGGAGATATAACCTTTATTACTCTGGATAGGGAAAGATTTGACACTAGAAAACACTAACTATACAAGAAAAGATTGATAAACTTAACTATATTAAAGTTCAGAATTGTAGACATCTAAAGACACCATAGAAAGAGAAAGAAGATTAGGTACAGAATAGCAGAATCTATTTTAGTACACGGAACCAAGACAGGACTAGTATCCAGATTATATAAAGCACTTCTACAAATCTTTGAAGAAGAAGAAAAGCAACCTAGCAGAAAAATGGGCAAACGACTTAATTAGGAACTTTTACAAAGAGGAAATCTGCGTGCCCAGTAAACATGGAGAAAGATATTTAACCTCATCAGTTATGGGAGAAATACAAAATGAAACTGCACCATGGTACCACTACAAATTTATAAAATTGGCATAAATTAAGAGTCTGACAATATCAGGAGTGGATGAGGACATGAAGTATCAGACTTCATCCACTGCTAGTGGAGTTAACTAATATGATTGCTTTTGAAATCAGTGGGCATTCTGTAGTAAATTAAAGATATATATACCTGTGGTAAACAGCAGTCTTAGTTCTAAAATTTTTCAATTACTTGGTAGAGCGATTAAGATTGCTAATCAATGACCTTAAAATAGGGAGATTATCCTGGATTATCCAAATGGGTCCAAGGTAATAACACGGGCATTTAAAAGTGGAAGAAGAAAGCAGAAGAGTCAGAAAGATGCCAAAGGGAAGTGGAGAGATTTGAAGCCTGGAGGGACTTGATCACCATTGCTGACTTGAAAAACAGAGAAAGGGAGCCATAAGCCAAAAAAATGTGGGTATCCTCTATGAACTGACTGACAGTGAACAGAAAAGAAAACTTTAGTCCTCCAACCACTAGAAATTGAATTCTTTTAAACAACAGAAATAAGCAAGGAAAGAGATTGGCCCCCAAGTATCTCCAGAAAGGAATACATCTGTGGCAGCACCTTGATTTTAGCCTAGTGAGAGCAGTGCTGTACTTCTGACCTGCAGAGCTGTAAAATAAGAAGTTTGTGTTGTTGAAGCCACTATGTTTGTGTTAGTTTGTAGATAACCTCACAGCCAGGCTATTCTGCTCCTGACATAGTCTATGGAGTATCATTGTAGCAAAGGGAATGGACCAACTTATTGCTACAAACAAGATCATGGATAAATCTCGCCATGTTAAGCAAAATAACCAAGACAAACATGATTATAATAAACTGTAATTCAATTCATATAAAGCAACTTATAAAACCAAGCTGTATTTTTGTAGGCATATATACGTGGGTTGTAAAACTTAAAGAAAAGGTAGCAAGTGATTACAAAATTCATGAAAGATGGGACCCGGAAGCATGAAAAACTTGTGCTCAAGAAAGTCACAAATCTAATCACTTTATATTTCTTCACCTGGATGGTGATCCCTTAAATGTCCATTTTATGCTACTTGGTAACCTGCACAGAGTAGTCTTTGCACATTTGTTAGGTTTCATGTTTGTAAAAAGGCAAAATGAGATAAACCAATGAATGGGAGATGTCATCTGTTACAGGTACAACCCACACATGGTTTGCTTTTATAAAAGACAAAGAATTCAGACCTCATTTTCTCAGTATTGCCTTCTATGACCACTCTATTTAAAATCCCTCACTTCAGTCTACTTTTCCCTTCCTTGTATTTATTCTCTGAAACATTCATCACCTCTTACTACCCCTGAAATCATGTATTTCAGAATTTTCAATTATCTGCCAAAAATGAAAATTTTCTGTGGCACCACTTCTCTCCCACATAACTGTTCTGCTTCATTTGATGGTGCTTATCATGCTTCTTAAAATCCATCCAATTTGGGGTTAGACATGCTTGCCTAAATGCTTATTCTAATCTAGTCTGCCTTGTTTAAAGTTGTATTTCAGTGCCTAGAACAAAATAAAGTGCCCAATAGGGTGTGGTAGGCTGAAGAATATCCCCAAGAGTTACCCAGGTTCTAATCCCTGGAAACTGTGAATATTACTTTATCTAGCAAAAGAGACTTTGCAGCTGTGATTAGGTTTAAAATCTTGAAATAAAGAGATTATTCTAGATTATCCAGGTGAGCCCTAAATGCAAGTGCATACACTGCCAGTTTCCTTTTTAAATAATTGTTTCTAAAGAATCAGAATGCAGGCATTATGCATTTGGTATTACTTTATTGTTGGAAAACTGGACCAGAAACCAGAGTCAAATAAAATAATACATAATAATATGTATATAAGCTACATTCCAAAAGAAAAATGTTAAATTTCACACAGTGTTTCCAATTTTCTTATTTTTAAAAGATTGTCAACTTGATAACCTTTTCAAGAAGTGTCCAGAAAATTAGGACAAATGTTTGTAGGAAATTTCATTTACCAACGACAACACATTGAGAAGGCAAGCCTACAGTAAGTACATTGAGAGTTCCCAAAGGGGAGAAATCCTATAAATGTAATGAATGCTCACGTTCAGTATGACTAAAATTTTCAGCCATAAATCAAGCTTCACAAATTATCAGAGTATTCACACAGGGGAGAAACCTTACAAATATAAAGAATGTAAGAAAACTTTTAGAGATAAATCAACCCTCATATACATCATAGAACACACACGCAAGGGAAACCTTAAAAATATAATGAATGTGGAAAAACTTTCAGCCACAAATCAAGCCTCAGAGATTATCAGAAAAATCCACACAGGGGAGAAATTCTATGAATGAAATAAATGTGGGGAAGCTTTCAGCATAACAACAGGTCTAAGAACTCATTTAAAAAACTTTATGAACGCAATGGATGTAGGAAATTTTTCAGTCAGAAGTCATACTTAAGAGAATACAAGAAGACTAACATAGGGGATTAAGCATATGACTGAAATCATTAGGTCAGAAATCAAGCTTCAAAAGGTATCAGATACACACATAGACACACACCTATGGGTGGATGAGTGTGAGAAAGATTTCAGCCAGAGGTCTGGGCTAGAAAATCGAAGAAGTTACACACAGAAGCAATCTTATGAACTTAATGTACATAGAAAAATCTTCTATAAGAAATCACTATATATCAGATAACTTACATAGAAGATAAAATCTTGAAATCTACTGTGGATGGGTGATTTTTAAGCCAGAGCACAATCCTCATTGGGTATCTGAGCCTTCTCCCAGGAAAGGTCCCTTGAAGGCAATGGGAAAGGAAATAATTCTGTATGAACTCAATCCTCAACAAACTGACACTGTGAAGAAAGTTGTAGTAATCTACAAACTTTCTGACAGTGACTAAACTTTGTTGAACACCACATAAATCACACAATGAAGGAAAGTAATAAATATGTTGGCTAAAAGCCAATTTGTAGTATAAAAGAAATACATAGATGGGAGAGACCTCATAGTATATCAAAACACAGGAAAGAATACAACATTTCAATATCTAGAGAGAAGACTTTATCAATAAATTATTTCTCTTTTTTTATTATTTTTTTAATGTTTATTTTTGAGAGAGAGACAGAGACAGAGCGCTAGCAGGGGAAGGGCAGAGAGAGGGAGACACAGAATCCAAAGCAGGCTCCACGCTCTTAGCTGTCAGCACAGAGCCCAACACAGGGCTCGAACTCATGGACCACAAGATCATGACCTGAGCTGAAGTTCGGACACTTAACTGACTGAGCCACCCAGGCGCCCCAAGAAATTATTTTCCAATGAAAGATCACTAAAATGTAAATGTTTTGGATGTATGAAAGTTCTCAACAAACCTTCAGACTTTATTATCTATCAGTGATTGTACTGGGGGGGAAACTATAAATTTGTGAAAAATAAGTAAAAGGCTTTATCTAAAATTGTTCGTTCAGAACTCTTGTTTCATGTGTAATATAAAAACATTCAATATACAACAAAACATTCATAGATATTCACTAGAACAGGCAACTTCAAAAGGCCAGAAAAAAGTTGCATAATTAGAACTGCATCAGATAAAATGTGAATATTCTCTGGTTCCTCAGCATTTGTGAGGACATACATGTGTACATGCCACTTAGTTATTTGTTGTTTATATATTAGAATCCAACATCATTGTAGAAATTTAAAACTTTTACCTTCTTATTATTGTAACAAAACTATGACTTTCTACATATACATTAATGACAAATTACCCTTATGGAAAATACTTGAAAATGTCAACCATATCATGTCCTATTGTCGTCTGACATGTCTATATAGGGAAAGTTAGTGTTGCTCAGCTGTCTCTTCTACAAAGACAATGTCTTCTATATAGTACAAGCAGTGCATTTAGTATAAACAGTATTGATATAAAATATTAAAAAGTTGCACAATTATTGAAAGAACAAGCCTTATTAATTTTTAGAGCAGCTGTGAACAGTGATGTTCAGTAAGACAAAATATCCCTATCTTCCATATTTGATATGAAACCAGTGAGGTGCTTATAAATGTGGGATTGTGTAAATCTTAATTCTCTGTAGCCCCTGCAGTTTCTGTGTTTGTACTTAGTTATATAGTGACCTCTGTGAGTTTCTTTCTGGTGTTGACATGACACAGTAGTTGAGAACCTGTACTTGGAACCACAATACCTATACTGAGTTCCCAGATCCCTGTGAAACATTGAGTAGGTTATGTAAACTTGGTATCTTAGTTTTCTTAGCTGCAAAATGGAGACATCACATCATCAGATCATTAGGAGGCTTAAAGAAGTTAATCTAGCTAAATTAAATGGAAGAACACATAGCATGTGGCTACAGTTATGCACATGTTAAGTATTGTCACTGTCACTACCATCATCATCATGGCCAATATTTCTTCAATTTACTTGAAAAAAAAAAAGGAGATGTTTTAATAGATTTAATTGAATAGATATCTACAAATCATTCCCTCCTTCTTCCTCACTGCTGAGCACACTCCCTCAAAGATAATAAGAATAAGCCCTTATTTTGAACTAAGTGTGGAAATTCACCTTCCTTATATCTGTTGCATAGTGTTTCTCCACTTTTTTTCTCATTATTACTTCCCCCATGGAGGCCTTTTAGATTTTTTTTTCCTAATTGTCCTATCCCAATAATAAGATCAGGTCAAAGATGTGTTGTATATCTATTTATGTACTGTATATTTATGCTTTATACATAAAATGTAAGATTTTTTAAATCCCCACCCTACCTCCCTTACCCCAAAACCAATTTTCTGACTCCTTGACAATACAATTCCTGTTGGGAATACTTGGTTTAGAGTGATTATGACTCAGTTATCTCCAGAGAAACCTCTAAGAATGTAGGGGTTTCTTCAATGATTATATAAGTTATTCATAATATTACTGTGTAAAATAAGCATTTCTGTTTCATAGCTGCTGTTCCAGCACAAGAGGTTTCCTTAGTGAACTTACATGGTGTCAAGTTCCATGTAAAAGATATACAACACATTAAATTGAGTTATCCTTTACACTGTATGTTATGGCTTTTTTGATGGGGCATGAGTAGGCATCAACAGATATTTTCTTTGGGTGAATAGTTAGTTGTCCTTATACCATTAAATTATTCCATACCATTCCCACTGACTTGGAATACTTTATTTCTTATGATGAATTATCAGCTGTAGTGGTATAACAAATGTCTGCTAAGTACTTCCCCACTGTCTGCTAATAATAGATCCTGCAACAGGGCAGCAGACAACCCAGATGGGCCAAAAATCATATCTCATCCTTCTGCTTCCTCATTAATTCCAAACAAGGAATTTAATCCAAGATGTGCCAATGAGCATCCCCCTTGGACTTCTGAAATGAAATAGGAGGAAATAAAGTTTTATGTAGTGAGAAGCAGATACACCAGGCAGTGTTTGACTCCCTGAGGACTGCAACATCCATGGTCTTTCTGTGGTTTTCTTATATAGCCAATGAACTCTGATAACTTATATATACCTTGATCCATTTCTGAGTTATTTTTTCTCTCTGATTAAAAAAAATATATGATTTATAGAAAAGTTGGAAGAATACAAAGTATGACTTTCACCTTGACTTCCCAAAATGTTTACATTTTACTACATTTGCTTTACGCACACTCCCATAGAGAGATGAATGGATGAATAAATGGAGTTTATAAGTTTTCCTGAAATGTTGAAGTGCAAGTGGCAGACAGGAGGCCCCTTAAATACTTCAGTGTGTATAACCTAAAAACAATTAATTTTCTTAAATAATCCCAGTACATTTCTCAAAATCAAAATTGATATTAGTAAAATAGTATTATTATGTAATTTATAAACATTATTCACATTTTACCAGTTCTTTTAATAATGTCCTTTACAGAAAAAAAAATAAATCTAAGATTATGCATTGCATTATGTAGTCATGTATCTAGTCTTCCTTCAACAGTCCCTCAGCCTTTCTTTGTATTTCACAACACTGGTATATTTGAAGAGGTCAGAATGTGTTCTGCTGAATGCTGTTCAGTTTAGCTTTGTCAGATATTCCTTTGTGACTAGATTTAGGCTATGCCCCTCTGGGAGCAATGCCACAGAGTGCTGCTGGGTTTTCTCTACTGGTGAAGGTATGTGCCATCAGTTAAATTACTGGTGATATTAATTGATTAATTTTTTTTTAATGTTTAATGTTTATTTATTTTTTGAGACAGAGACAGAGCAGGAGCGGGGCAGGGGCACACAGAGGGGGAGACACAGAATCCGAAGCAGGCTCCAGGCTGTGAGCTGTCAGCCCAGAGCCTGATGCGGGGCTCGAACTCACAAACCGTGAGATCATGACCTGAGCCGAAGTTGGACGCCCAACCGACTGAGCCACCCAGGTGCCCCACTGGTGATATTAATTTAGAACATGTTGTTAAAGGGGTATCTTCTAAGATTCTCCACAATGAAGTTACCCTTTTATTCTTTGTATTAATAAATAGGAGGAGAGAATTTTAGGCTAAATATGTCCTCTTACTTCTCAAACATTCACCCATTAGTTTTAGCATTTATTTATGATCCCTGCTGAAATCAATTTTGATAATTGCCAAAAAGTGATCTTTTTTTAAAGATTTTTTAAAAATGTTTATTTATTTTTGAGAGAGAGAGTACACATGCATAAGAGAGAGGGAGGGGCAGAGAGAGAGGGAGACAGAGGATCTCAAGCAGGCTCTGCACTGTCAGAGCAGAGCTGACTTAGGGCTCGAAGCCACAAACCACAAGATCATGACTTAAACTGAATTCAGACACTTAATTGATGGAGCCACCCAGGCACCCCAAAAATGATTTTTTTTAATTCCATCATTCCTTCTGCATTTATGATGACAGGAAAGTTTTCTTCCCCATTTCTTTATTTATATATGTCTCTATAAATATATATATATATTTATAGAGAATTTATAGAGAATTTATGTCTCTATAAATATATATATATATTTATAGAGAATTTATAGAGAATTTATAAAAATTCTCTAAGCCTACACAGGCTTAGAGAATTTTTACTTTATTTATTTACTTTTAAATTTTTTAAAGTTTATTTATTTATTTTGAGAGACAGAGAGTGCACAAGCGGGGCAAGTTCACAGAGAAGGAGAGACAGAATCCCAAGCAGACTCTGCAACATCAGTGCAGAGCCCAATGTGGAGCTCGAACCCACAAACCGTGAGATCATGACCTGACCCAAGATCAAGAATCGGAGGCTAAACCGACTGCGCCACCCAGGTGCCCTTTACTTTATTTAATAAGTTATAATCTTTGGAGCATCTGGGTGGCGCAGTCGGTTGGGCACCCAACTTCGGCTCAGGTCATGACCTCATGATTCGTGAGTTCCAGCCCGGTGGGCTCTGTGCTGACAGCTCAGAGTCTGAAACCTGCTTCAGTTTCTGTGGCTCCCTCTCTCTCTGCCCCTCCCCCACTCATGTTCTGTCTCTCTTTCTCTCTCAAAAATAAACATTAAAAAAAAAATCTCCCAACAAATAAAAGTCCTGGGCCTGGGCCAGATAGCTTTCCAGGGACATTCTACCAGACATTTAAAGAAGAGTTAATACCTCTTCATCTCAAACTGTTCCAAAAAATAGAAATGGAAATCTTTCAGATTCATTCTATGAAGTCAGCATTACCTTGATTTCAAAACCAGATAAAGACCCCACTAAAAAGGAAAGAATTACTGGCCAATATCCCTGATAAGTCTGTATGTAAAAATTATCAACAAGATACTAGCATATCAAATTCAACAGTACATTAAAAGAATTATTCACTATGATCAATTGGAATTTATTCCTGGGCTACAGGGCTGGTTCAATATGCACAAATAAATCAACATAATATACCACATTAATAAAAGAAAAGGTAAAAACCATATGATACTTTCAATAGATGCAGAAAAAGCATTTGACAAATACAGCATGCTTTCTCGATAACAATCCTTAAGAAAGTAGGGATAGAAGGAACATACCTCAACATCATAAAGGCCATATATGAAAGACCCACTGCTAAAATCATCCTCAATGGGGAAAAACTGAGAGCTTTCCCCTTAAGGTCAGGAACATGACAGGGATACCCATTCTTACCACTCTTATTTAACTTAGTACTGGAAGTCCTAGTCCCAGCCATCAGACAACAAAAAGAAATAAAGATGTACAAAGTGACAAGGAAGAAGTCAAGCTTTCACTCTTCACAGATGACATGATACTTTATGTGAAAACCTCAAAGACTCCACCAAAAACTGCTGGAACTGATACATGAATTCAGCAAAGTCACAGGATATAAAATCAGCATACAAAAATCGGTTGCATTTCTATATGTCAATAATGAAGCAACAAAAAGAGAAATTAAGATATCAATCCCATTTACAATTGCACCAAAAACCATAAGATACCTAGGAATAAACCTAACCAAAGATGTAAAAGATCTATACATTGGAAACTATAGAAAACTTATGAAAGAAATTGAAGAAGACACAGAGAAATGGAAAAACATTCCATGCTCATGGATTGGAAGAAGAAATATTGTTAAAATGTTGACACTACCCAAAGCAATCTACATATTCAATGCAATCCCTGTCAAAATAACACCAGCATTCTTCACAGAGCTAGAACAAACAATTTTAAAATGTGTTTGGAACCAGAGAAAATGCCAAATAGCCAAAGTAAGGTTGAAAAAGAAAACCAAAGCTGGAGGCATCACAATTCTGGACTTCAAGCTGTATTACAAAGCTATAATCATCAAGACAGTATGGTACTGGCACAAAAACAGACACACAGATCAAGGAACAGAATAGAAAATCCAGAAATGGACCCACAAATGTATGGCCAACTAATCTTCAACAAGGCAGGAAAGAATATCCAATGGAAAAGAGACATTCTCTTCAGCCAATGGTTCTGGGAAAACTGGACAGTGACATGCTAAAAATGAAACTGGACCACTTTCCTACCCCATACACAAAAATACATTCAAAATGGGTGAAAGACCTAAATGTGAGACAGGAAATCATCAAAAGACTAGAGGAGAAGACAGGCAGCAACCTCTTCGACACAGGCCACAGCAAATTCTTACTAGACATATCTCTGGAGACAAAAAAAAAAATAAAAGCAAAAACGAACTATTGAGAACTTATCAAGATATAAAGCTTCTGCACAGCAAAGGAGAAATAATCAGCCAAACTAAAACCAACCAACAGAATGAAGGAAGATATTTGCAAATGACATATAGGATAAAGGGTTAGTAACCAAAAGCAATAAAGAACTTATCAAACTCAACACCCAAAAAAACAAGTAATCCAGTGAAGAAATGGGCAGAAGGCATGAATAGACACTTTTCCAAAAAAGACATCCAGATAGCTAACAGACACATGAAAAGATGCTCAACAGGAGCACTTGGGTGGCTCAGTCTGTTAAGTGTCTGACTTTGGTTCAGGTCATGATCTCACGATTTGTGGGTTTGAGCCCCGTCGGGCTCTGTGCTGAGAGCTCAGAGCCTGCAGCCTGCTTCAGATTCTGTCTCTGGCTCTCTCTGCCCCTCCCCCGCTTGTGTTCTCTCTGTCTCTAAAATAAATAAACATTGAAAATTAAAAAAAAAAAAAAAAAGATGCTCAACATCACTTATCATCAGAGAAATACAAATCAAAGCCACAATTACATGCCACCTCACACCTGTCAGAATGGCTAAAATTAGCAATGCAGGAAGGAACATATGCTGGTGAGGATGTGGAGAAAGGGAACCCTTTTGCAGTGCTGGTGGGAATGGAGACTGGTGTAGCCACTCTGGAAAACAGTAGGGTAGTTCTTCAAAAAATTAGAAATAGAACTACCCTACGGCCCAGCAATTACACTGCTAGGCATTTATCCAAAGGATACAAAAATGCTGATTCGAAGGGGCACATGCACCCCAATGTTTATAGCAGCGCTATCAACAATAGCAAAAGTATGGAAAAAGCCCAAATGTCCATCAACTGATGAATAGATAAGGAAGATGTGGTTTATATATATACAATGGAATACTACTTGGCAATCAAAAGAATGAAATTTTGCCATTTGCAACAGCGTGGATGGAACTAGAGTGTATTATGCTCAGCACAATAAGTCAGAGAAAGACAAATGTCATATGGTTTCACTCATATGTGGAATTTGAGAAACACAACAGATGAATATAGGGGAAGGGAAGGAAAAATAAGGTAAAAACAGAGGGGGAGGCAAACCATAAGAAGATAAGGAAAAAGAAAAGAATAAAAAAAGTCTTATCCAAAAGAAAAAGAGAGAGAGAGAGAGAGAAGAAGAAGAAATAAAAAAGACAAACAAGAAACTATGAGCCTGATTCCAAGAGAAAAAAAAGAAGAAAGAAGAAGAAGAAGAAGAAACAGAAGAAGAAGAAGAAGGAAGAGGAGGAGGAGGAGGAGGAGGAGGAGGAGGAGGAGGAGGAGGAGGAGGAAAGTAAGCTTGGTCCTATTTCCACCAGAACTGCATGTGGCACTTGAAAGCATTCAATTTTCAATATACATGGTTCATGTGGGGTGGTTGCCATGATGGTTTTCTGGAGTAGAGGTTCGCTGTGCTGGCTCAGAGGAGTCTTGCCCTAGTAAATAAGCAGTTGCCAGGCACAGGGGGGTGGGGCTTGGTGTCAGTGGGTCTTGCCTGCATGGAGGGCCACTATACTGCTCTCTAAAGTCTCACTGTATTGGTGTTTAGGGGAAAACACCCAATCTGTCCTCCCCAGAGTGGGGATCTCACACCCTCCTCTGTCCACAACTCCTGAACTTAGTGGGGGCAAGTAAGCTCACCCTGCGCCACAACTCTCCTGTATTTTTCTTTGGTGCTCAGCTGGGATTCAAAATCCAAAGTGTTAAAGGAGCCTGCACTGCATGGATCCACCCCCCTCCTCCACAGTAGAGCCTCTCCATGCTGTATGAAGTCCTCTGTCCCCGAGAAACAGTCTCACGCCTGCACAGTGCACGGAATCTATGATGTAGCACTGCTAAAAGCATCAAAGGTTATATGCCTCCTTCCTCTGCTGATGAAAGGCCTTTTGCTGGCACCTGCAGGGTCTTTTGACCTTGGGAGGCAATAAACCCTCTTCCAAAAGTACTCTAGGAAGAGGACTGTTTCCCAGTGCACCCCGGAGATCACTACACCAGGCTATGCACTCAGGGGCCAGCTCCCTCCTTCTCAGGAGATCATACCACAGCCCCCTCCAGAGAAAGTTGCACACTTCCAAAAACTCAGAGTTTGAGCACCAAATACTGCTTGCAAAAAAAAGTCTGTGACACTCAGTACTTTTCACTCCCCAGTCCATGGTCCAGAGAGGTTTTCCTCTGGTGAGAATTCGATGCCACACTCTCTCAACCTCTCTCTCTCCCTTTCATCTCTCCACAGAAAGGGTTCTCTCTCCTCCATGGCACTACAGTTATTCTCTCACACAATTCACTTCCTTGCACCTTACACCTGCCACGCTGTCTCCCTCCAACCGTGGAGATCCTTCTGCCACTCCACAGATAGATTTCCTGGGCATTCCAAGTGATATGACCTCAATATAGCTGTGTTTGAGGGACAAGAAAAGCCCAGGGTCCCCTACTTCTCCACCATCTTAACTCCTCCCCCCAAAACTTTTCAATGATCTGTGAACATTACAGAATTTCATATATTTCTCAAAAAAAAAAAACAAACAGGTTTAGAGCAAGACCTCTGTGTCAGATTTCCAGATCACCCCCAGGCTTGATGATTCACTTGAAGGACTCACAGGACCCAGAAATTGTTATACCACATAATTAATGTTTATTATAGCAAAAGACACAGAGGAAAATCAGCAAAGGGAAAAGGCACATGGAAAAAAGTCCAGAGGAATCTAGTCACAAGCTTCTGAACATTCTTTCCAAGTGGACTTGCATAGAACAGGCTTAATTCCTCCTGCACTGATATATGACAACAGGTGCAGAGTGTTGCCAACCAGCGTAGCTCATTCACGACAGAGCTCAGGTGAGGGGCCGGTCACATATATACCCTCTGCCTACTATATACTAAAATTCCAGATCCCCAGCAAGAAAGGACGTGTTTAGCATATACCACATTGTTTGTACAAAGTTTAGGCAAAATGAGCCACACTTATCAGTTAGAGTTTATGAGAGCTGATGCAAAATCCAAGTTCTAAGATACCAATCAAGGGCCGTCCTTGCGAGCAGGCCTTTCTAAGGATGATATCCCAGGCCTGCTATGGTAATTCTTTTCAGTAAAGTCCATCCCTTGGCCCTTGGCCAAACCGTCTTTATAGCAAAATAATTATCAGTAGGACTCCGTGCAGCAGGGTGAGATCACTTATTATTATTGATCTCAGTTATGCCCCTTGAGGTTTAACACAAATCCCATTAGTTATAAAGCTCTATCTTAGAAAGGCATGTGGCTTCCTCCACAAGTTTCTGTATGAATCTTTTTTATGTGACCTAAGGCACGAGTTCAGGCACAGAATCATCCTGGCTATAGGTTGAAGCTAATCTAAATGGCTGCCAGCTGAGGCAGTGTCATAAATGCCTCTCAGGGCGTACTTTAACTGTTAGTGCAACCCAAGCAGGCCACATGTGGGCCCCCAGGTTAACAGAACACTCAGTGGGTCCCCACTGAGGCCTCCAGCCCCAGGATTTCCAGTTCAGTTGGAAAAATTTAGTCGAGTCCTTGGTTTTAGAGGGACTGCAAGAAGGCACTCAGTTACAGTTTTGTTTAGCTGTGACACCAGCTCACCCACCCCCTGAGTGTGTTTTGCACTAAAAGTCCAAGAGCTGGGGCCACCCAAGCTGTCCCATAGCCAGCACTGTTGGATGTGATCTAGCTTCCTCAGTCTGAATCAGAACTTTCTCAGCAGTTTGGAAAGGCAGCACAACTAGTTTCCTTGTTTCCTTCCGGAGAAGGGGAAAGCTTCCAGAACAGTTTTGAAAAACAAAGGTCATTAATGCTGCCCCCAGCTCCACTGACATCCAGATTTTGGTTTTGGTTTTTCTCACTGTTGCAAAATCAATGTGTCCTTTTCAGCAATCATAAATTTATGTTTTTTAATCATCCCTTACTCTTATCCAGACATTTCATCAAGAAGAGTTGTATGCAAAAGTAATAAATGTATTTTCACAGGAAAAAATATTTTTATACAACTCGAATAGAAAGACAGGTCGTGTCCAGGAATCCATCAGGAGAAAATCTTGAATTTTTAAAAATTTCAAAGTGGGTTTTCATAACCTCCCACCCCTTCCATCCTGATGATATATCCAGTAAACACCTCGAAAAAATTGATCCTTTTTGAGGGATTGCTGCACTTAATGATCTGTTTGCTGTACTAAAGTGTGTGTACTAGGAGAAAAACAAGGAAAATTGGGTCAGCTTAACAGTACTGCTGCTGATCCACAAAGCCAAATATAATCATCAACAGGGAGCTGCCCCTGAGAGGGGGTCAAGAGTCCACTCCACCAGGAGTAGGCAGAAAGTTCACAGTCCCTGCAATGCATCCTCCACAAACTTATACGTAGTTCTTGGAAGAAATCAAAGGTTGGAATGCAATTCATTTTGTGTCAGAAATATAAAGCCGATCAGCAGCCTGATTCCAAATGGTCCAAGTAGGGAACAAGCCCTTTCCTGTAGACACTTGCATGTGACCCAGGCAGTCCAGACAGCGTCCATGGTGTTTTCCGTTTGTGGCCCCACACAGGGTGTTCTGAATCTGCAACGATCCCTCAGCCTGAGAGATGTCTGCTTTTCATCCAGCACACTTTGTGCTGAGGCTGAAATAGCCCACAGCGGATGGTTTCAAGTTTCAGTTTACAGTCAGGCTCAGGCAATTAGAATCTGTGAGTTAGAATTCCAGGAAAAACCCATCAGCTTTTGTTCTGCAGCAGCAAAAAAAAAACCCTGCACAGATAGCAGCTGGGTTCTAAATCCAAGTGACAACTAAGGCTTTCCTAAACCCTGTTAATCTTGTTTTCTTAGAATCCAAACTGATCCATTCAAAGATATGCACAAAGGCCAGAAAATTATCAGCCTCTATCAGAGGTCTGATTTTGTAAAGAGCTCCTTAGCAAGTAAAAACTGCTTTTTTTTTTTAATTCTAAAAATACATCTCCATTTAGAGACTATCTCTCTCTTTTTTTTTT
Organism: Panthera onca; assembly: GCF_046562875.1. NCBI lineage: Eukaryota > Metazoa > Chordata > Mammalia > Carnivora > Felidae > Panthera > Panthera onca. The sequence goes on along the minus strand of NC_138351.1, from coordinate 31,805,782 downwards.
TTAATGTTTATTTATTTTTGAGAGACAGAGCATGAGCAGGAGGGACAAAGAAAGAGAGGGCAACACAGAATCCGAAGCAGGCTCCAGGCTCTGAGCTATCAGCACAGAGCCCGAAGTGGGGCTCGAACTCACAAGCCATGAGATCATGACCTGAGCCAAAGTCAGGTGCTTAACGGACTGAGCCACCCAGGTGCCCCAAGACTACCTCTCTTTTCAGGTTACTTTCCCTCTTTTCTTTATAGCACATACCACACATGGTACACAAAAATTAAACCAAAATGGATCATAAAAACATTATCCTAAGTGAAAGAACCCAGAGACAAAGGGCCAAATTTATATTTAATTTGTATAAAATATCCAGAGTAGGCAAATTCTATGTAGACAGAAAGTAGATTAGTGGTTATCACTAGGTGGGATGAGGTGTGGCAGCTAACAGGTACTGCGTTTCTTTGGGGAAGAATAAAAATGTTCTTGATGGTCCCACAACTTTTTTGCATATAATAAAAACTGAATTGCACACTATGGTATGTGAATACTCAATTTTTAAATACTTAGTACTTTAAAAAAGTTCTCAAGGCAGTGTTTTTAAGTAGAGAAAATTAGGAAGTAATCTCCAGATAGGAAACTTGTAATAAATTTTGCCAGGTTAACATGACAGCATATTTTTCAGATGTTAAAATTACGTTTAAAAAGACCTTTGTACAACACTAAAGGTGCAATTCATTTTTTAAAAAAGGACTTGATAAGCCGGACTTCATTAATTAAATATGTCTTCTCTATATCAAGAGAATGAGAAGACAAGCCACAGACTGGGAGAAAATATTTGTAAAAGACATACCTGATAGAGGACAGTTTTCCAAAATATACAAAGAACTTAACAATAAGGAAACTAACAACTCAATTAAAAAATGGGCCAGGGCGCTTGGGTGGCTCAGTCCATTAAGCACCCGACTTCGGCTCAGGTCACGATCTCGCAGTTCGTGAGTTCAAGCCCCATGTCAGGCCTGGAGCCTGCCTCGGATTCTGTTTCCCTCTCTCTCCGCCCCTCCCCTGCTCACTCGCTCTCTCTCTCTCTCTCTCTGTCAAAAATAAATAAACATTAAAAAAAAAAAAAATGGGCCACTAAGACCTTAACAGAGACCTCAACAAAGAAGATATACAGATGGCAAGTAAGCATATCAAAAGACACTCTACATCATATGTCACGGAAACGCAATTAAAGCAACAATGAGATACCACTGTACATCCATTAGAATGGCCAAAATTCATAATATTGACATCATCAAAAACTAGTGAAGATGCGGAGCAATAGGAACTCTCATTCATTGTGATGTCACCAGCTAGAACCCAAGATCTGACCTTTATTGCCCACCTGCTTGTGCTCACCCACCCTTGTTCCACATTTTTCCCTAAGCTCTTTCCAGTTTATCTCTCAACTCAGGCAGATGCAAAGTGAAACCACCCCTCCAGCGATAGCCACTGCTCTGACAAGACCTCCAGCCAGACCAGACCACCGAGACCAGTTTGAGCTTAACCCCTGACTCACATCTGCACAGATGGATGATGGAGTGACTTCTAGAATGAGTGACAACTACTTTTACTTCCTTATAATACTAAAATCTCCACCTAAGGAGGAGCACAAGCCTCATATACATAACATACAATGTGTGTATAGGAATGTTTCCTTAAAATGCATGCACAACCTTATGCCCACCTCTACACACAACAAGACTTCTCTATCTAAATATTCATCCCATCCCTGAATAAAAAGAACGTATCCATCCTTGCTTGAGCCGTTATGGCTTTGGAAGCCATTCCTGTGATCTCCTTATTTGCTGCAAATTAAGTTTTCTTTGTGTAACAACTCAGCCTAGTGCAGTTTCTGACTCACCAAGGAGCGAACTCATGTTGGCTCAGTTACACTGGTAGGAATACAAACTGGTACAGACACTTTGAAAGACAATTTGGCAGTTTTTGACAAAACTAAATATATTCTTACCATAGAATCTGGCAATTGAGTTGTTTGGCATTTACACAATAATTTGAAAACTTATGTCCACACAAAAACCTGCACATGGACACTTATGGCAGTTTTATTCATAATGCCAAAACTTGGAAGCAACCAAGATGTTATTTAGTAGGCAAATGAATAAGTTGTGGTACATCTAGACAATGGAATATTATTCAGCACTAAAAATAAATGAGCTATCAAGCCATGGAAAGACATGGAGGAATCTTAAATTCCTATTACTAAGTGAAAAAAAAAAAAAATCTAAAAAGGCTCTGGAAGTGTATGATCTCAACTATGTGACATTCTGGAAAAGACAAAACTATGGAGACAGTAAAAAAGATCAGTGGTTGCCAGGGGGTTGGAGGAAGAGAGGGATGAATAAATAGAGCACAGAGGAATTTTAAGTCAGTGAAACTATTCTGTATGATACTACAATGGTAAATACATGTCATTACCTTTTTTTCAAAACCCATAGAATATACAACACCAAGAATGAACCTTAAGGTAAACTATGGACTTTGGCTGATAATGATGTATCAATGTAGGGCCATGGATTGTAACAAAAGTACCACACTGGTGCAGGATGTTGATAGCGGGGAAGGCTTACATGTGTGGGGGTGGGGTTATATGGGAACTCTATAACTTCTGCTCAACTTTGTGGTAAACCTAAAACTGCTCTAAAAAATAAAGTGTGTGGGGCGCCTGGGTGGCGCAGTCGGTTAAGTGTCCGACTTCAGCCAGGTCACGATCTCGCGGTCTGTGAGTTCGAGCCCCGTGTCAGGCTCTGGGCTGATGGCTCGGAGCCTGGAGCCTGTTTCCGATTCTGTGTCTCCCTCTCTCTCTGCCCCTACCCCGTTCATGCTCTGTCTCTCTCTGTCCCAAAAATAAAAAAAAAATAAATAAATAAATAAATAAATAAATAAATAAAGTGTGATCAGCGTATATTGTCCTTTTTATGTATTTCTGGATTCCACTTACTAATATCTCACTGAGGATTCCTGCATATATTCGCAAGGAATTTTGGTGAATTAATGAATTGATGATTTAATGATTTGGTGATTTTAGTTTTATTTTCTTGAAATATCTTTGTCTGGGTTTGTTATTAGGATAATGCTGGCCTCCTAAGTGAATAAAATATACAACCATATAAAGGAGTAGCATGTAGCAATGAAAAGGAGCTACTAATACACATAACGGTATTGATAAATCTTAAAAGATCATGTTGAGTGAAAAAGGCCAGACACAAGTGAGTACAACTCTGTAAGTCTGATTATACAAAAATTCTAGTAAAGATGAATCTAATCTAGAAGGATAGAAAACAGATTAGCAGTTGCCTGGGGGTAGAGGTGGGAATTGACTAGGTAGGGAAACAGGGGACATTTTAGGATGATGGAAAGGTCTAAATATAGATCGTGGTGGTGATTACACAGCTGTATAAATTTTCAAAACTCATCCAAGTATATGGAAAATTATATACATTATGGTATGTAAATTATACATTGACTGATTTAAAAAATGATATAGGCGAGTCATTTTGTGGGGAGATATTCAATTCTGAACTAACCAATGAACTAACCAAATTGCTTGGTTATTATTCCCTGCCCCCTTCCAGATGGCTACTTGATCTTGGGCAAGTCATGTTTCATCCAAAAAACTCAGTTTCTTCCTCTGTGAAATGGTAATGATTACTATTAACCACATTCTTTTAAGGAATATGTTCTGAGGTCATCTACACCAATCACTGAAAACAATGCCTGACATAGAGTAAGTGATCAGAAAGTAAGAATTCTCACTGTTACCTATTTTATTAGTGTTATTAAAAATCAGAGTAATGATCTGTCTTCTTTAAAGGAGTTTGACATAACATCATAGCTCATATAAAAGAAGAGGGTAAAGTTAGGGCTAAAAAAAGATACTCTCGAAGGTGACAACTGTGCAGGAGGTCCTCATGCCATGGGAACATCAGTTTTTTTAGAGTACTCTTTACCTGATGATACTCATTCCTGAAATCTTGAAACATTAGGCTTTATGTATTTCTGTCAACAGGCTGACATGATTCACCTCAAAATACTTTCAACAGATATAGTTCTCTGGAAACTTATTTTCCATAAAGGTAAGAAAAGCTCCCTCTCTATAGGGCACTGTTCCCCTGGAAACTTTTAGACACCACAGGGAGCCGGGTGGGCCATAAGTCAGTCCTGGGTTCTCTGTGATAGTCTGTGGTAACAACTACAAACCAGATTAAAAGATTTTAAAGGGAAAATGCACTTGAGGGTAGTGCTTATATCAATCACACACATACATCTTAAATGCCCTAACCTGTAATGGAGGTGATTTTGTTTCCTGTGGTTCCATTTAACCCATGAATTTTGTCCAGCATTCTCTTGGGCTAGTGGAATGACAGTACAGTGCCCTCTCTGTTGAAAGAAAATTCAGTGACTGGTCACTGCTTTGGCTCTGACTCACTGTCAAAAGTTGTAAAACTTCATGACTTTAGTAGTTACCTATTGCTACATAACAAATTACCACAAACCTAGCGGCTCAAAACAACACACATTCCTTATCTCACAGTTTTTCCCGGAAGGAGTCTAGACACAGCTAAGCAGTTCCTCTGCTCCAGGGTCCCCCCTAAGGCTGTAATTCTGTTGTCTGACAGGCTTGGCCAGGAAAGAATTCGCTTTCATGCTCACATGGTTGTTGGCAGAATCTCAGTTCCACAAGGGCTGAGGGGACTTGGGGCTTCTGTTCCTGGTGACTGTTGACCTGAGGCTGCCCTTAGCTCCCTGCCAAATGGGGGTGTGAAATTTCTCAGTCCTGTGCAGTGTAGGAGAGGGCATGTGCACAGATAGCACCTGAGAGCTTTATAGAGGTAATCCTGGGGAAGGAAGCACTGGCTGTCTAAGTGTGAAACTATCTATCTAAATGGAACAAAATCGGTACTGAGAGGGCAAACTCATTATCTACTGATAAATACTTCTTTGCCTAAAATAACTATTTTGCCTTAATTTTTTAATTATTGCTTATTTCCCCAACTGTTGGATGTGGACCGCCCATCTTTGTGAATGAAAATGTGTAAGGCCTTCCTATAACTGTAATTCTGTCCCAGCTAAGGCCCTGCATTTCTCATTTGTTTTAATTTCAAAGGAATACATTGAAAAAAATATATAATACGTCAAAATACAAAATAATATAAAAAGAATCTCCTAATCCTCCTATCATTACTAGAGATAGTTTGCTACCTATTTTCATGGACCAGAGTTTCTCAACCTCACTATTCACTTTTTGAGTCAGTTAATTCTTTGTTGTAGGAACCGCCCTATGCACTGTAAGGTGTTTAGTAGCATCCTGGCCTCTACCTACTAGATGCCAGTAGCACCCTTCCTCAGTCATGAAATTCAAAAACATTTGCAGACATTGTCAAATGTCCCCTGGGAGGGCAGGGCAAATCTCTTCAGGATGAGTACCACTGTTCCAGATTTTATGCATATACCTACATCTACATGTCAAAGTACACACACACACACACACACACACACACACACACACAGTTACCTTATTTTGTTTTTTTAATAGAATCATATTGTGAAGTGTTCTAAAGTTTGTTTTTTGCACTTAGAGTTATATCATATCCTTGATACATTTCTATTACACACAGATATAGTTCTTTCTTTTATTTATTTTTTTAAAGTTTATTATTTATTTTTGAGAGAGAGAGAGAGAGAGAGAGACAGAGCAGGAGTGGGGAGGGACAGAGAAAGAGGGAGATACAGAATCTGAAGCAGGCTCCAGGCTCTGAGCTGTCAGCACAGAGTCCAATGTGAGGCTCAAACTCACAAACTGTGAGATCGTGATCTGAGCAAAAGTCAGATACTTAACTGAGCCACCCGGGCATCCCCCGTTCCTTCTTTTAAACCATCATTTGTAGGGGCACCTGGGTGGCTCAGTCAGTTAAGCGTCTGACTTCGGCTCAAGTCATAATCTCATGGTACATGAGTTCAAGCCCCACTGCACTGACAACGTGGAGCCTGCTTGGGATTCTCTCTCTCTCTCTCTCTCTCTTCTCCCCCACTCTCTCTCTCTCAAGATAAATAAATAAAACCTTTAAAAAAATTTTTAAATAAACCATCATATGTAACCATAATTAAATACTTCCCTACTGATGAACATTTAGTTTATTTGCAGGTTTTTTGTGTTTTGTTGTTTTCGTTTTGGGGGGGGGGGGGCTTTTTTGCTATTACAAACTGTGCTACAATTAAAGTCTTTGAAAATGTTAAATATGTAATCTCCATATTTATGTGACTATTTTGTAGGATAAAAGTGGATTTGCTAAGGCAAATAGTATGTACATTTTTAAAATTATAAACATTTCCATTTTTTTGGTGAAAAATTGCATCAATTACCAGCAAATTTCCATTTCTCCACACTCTCCCCAACCCTAAATATCATCAATCTTTTTACTTTTGCAAAACCGAAAGGTTAAAAATAGAAAGATAGTTTATTTCAATTTGCCCTTCTTTGATTATGAGAGGGTAATCATCCTCTGCTATTTTTGTCTCCTTTTGCTCATACTCAGAACAAGACAGGCCATGATGTGGAATCCATGGTGGGAACAGGGTTTACCCTCTAATTCCTTGACTCAGAATGTTTTCATCAGAGTAGCAAAAGCAAGGAGACATCAATGTCATCTAAGATAGCTGCAAATTGAAATGTTTTGGAGGACCCTGCAGGAAAATGCAAATAAATGCTGAAGGGGAATCAGTAGATTTTGGTGAGGGTTTTGATAACTGGAGAGTGGTGACGTTTTCACATTTGTAAAGTGTTAATGATTATTCAAACTGAATAACACCTCTCTATGAGCCAGATTCGGCCAGGAATTTGCAACCCCTGATCTAAAATGATGAGCCTGATTGTCCAAAGAAATACATCTAAGTACTAGATTTTAGCTTCTGTAGAAAAAAAAAAAAAAAAAAATCCCTTATGTTCAAAATTCTAATATTTAACTACACTTTTTGTTTTACATTTTAAGTTAAGGTTATGACTTAATTTTTGTTCAAAAATTAAGAAAAAACTTAATTTTTTAGAAAACATATGAGTACTTTTTTTTTTGGCCTCACCTACACGCATAAAAGATTAACTGAAACTAATTATGAATTTGCCAGGAAGCAAGTATTAGGAATTTGCTTCTTTAGTATTTATCTATGTTTTTATAGATACATTCCAATTAAAAGAATTCTTGGGGCACCTAGGTGGCTCAGTTGGTTAAGCTTTCAACTTAAGCTCAGGTCATGATCTCACGGTCTGTGAGTTTGAGGTCCACATCGGGCTCTGTGCTGACAGCTCAGAGCCTGGAGCCTGCTTCGGGTTCTGTATCTCCCTCTCTCTCTCTGTCCCTCCCTGACTCATGCTCTGTCTGTCTCTCTCTCACACAAATAAATAAACATTAAAAACTTTTTTTAAAATACACTGGATGGAATGAATGGTAGACTAGAGACTGAAGTGCTAATACTCATATGAATTAGTTTATTTATTTTTATTAGCTGATTCAAACTTCTTGCTTCATCTTTTTGTTTGATTGCCAACTCATGCGGGAGCCAGGTTTTGGTCGACCCTGCACCAAAGGAAACAGCAGTATCTCTTTAAGGTTTGCTTACAGAGTCAATGTCATTCAAAAGTTCTTCTCTCTCCCAAGATGCCTTTTTGGCTCTGACTAGAAATAGTAACACTGGCAGGCAAAATGTTTTGTGTTGCTCTGAGGTATGAAACATTACCTGTTCGGTGAAGCAACATTACATAACTGCTGTGCCAGGCCTCTTCCACCAAATGATTCATCAGTTTCATGGAGTCATTTGTCAACATCATTATCCTGATCACTACCAATTAGCATTTGTAGAGCATCCACACAGAGATGACACTATACTTGGTGCTTGACAGATTACAAGGAAGACAAAGAGTACAATTTATAAAGTATACTGTTGGAACTGTGCATCTGAATATGAAACATAACACAAACATACCTATAAGTCCAAGCCTACCTGGGTCACAGATAGTGGAATAAACTCATTGAAACTCACCACTGAGCTTCACAGTAGCTATTTGTGTGACGGAGCATATGGTCCTTTCACAGGAAAGATCTGGAGAAAGGTTCCCAGTCTCCTTGGGGATCCCAGAATCAGACTAAAGATTTGGGAGGGCTTTTGCTGAAAAGTTGAAATCTCCAGAATCCTTTTACAATGCCTCTGGCCAGTGAGTGACCACCAAGTCTCTAAAGATTTGGGGAATTTGAAGATTCCAAAGAAGATTCAGTAGGTAAGCCATGGGAATTTCAAAGAGCTCTACAAAAAACTCTGGAACACAAACACACTTGAAATTATCAGAGGAGAACTGTTGTACAAACGTTTTCAGTTAATAGCTTTAATTAGAGACAAAGTAGGCACTAGAGTTGAACCAAGACTATTTTTCACCATTGTCACCATTCTCATTTTAAATTATCCTTGCTGCTTGTATATCCTCTTGTGCTAGATAGAGACAAAATAAAAAAGCCGAAGAACAAAATCTAGTAGTGCCTATCTGAGAAGCTCACTGAAAGCTTACTAGGGGAGTAAACAGGGTAACCCCAATTGACAAGCAGGTTGTATGCCCTTAGTGGGTGTCCAATGGGATGTTTGGCAAACAAGATGCATTTTCCCCAGGGACTGAGTGCTTGGTGCTTAGGCACCGAGGCTGGTACAGGATAGCCCACTTGCCAGGAAGTGTATCTGAAGTCACCCAACAGAAGTCACCCACACAATGTCACCCAACACACCCTAACCCCTATGGGCTACATGATCTCTCTGGGAAGCTGGGCACACAACCGTCCCAGTGCAGTTGGTCAAGTCTTGCCCTTCTTCTAGCTGCCCAGAGTGGGACCGTGGGAGATGTGGGTTCTTCCCAGCACCCCAACAAGATGGGGCAACCTGGGAAAGAGGAGAGATAGGGGTGGCATCCAGGTGGCCTCTGGGGCTGGAGTGACCTTGTCTATCCCAGTGGATTTCCCATCACCCTTTGCTCTCCCAGCCCCACAGAACTGCACAGGGTTCCCTTTACACTAAGGATTTCGAAGTGGCCACTTGGGAGAATGCCCTGCCCTGTGAAGGTTTCCTGAGTGTTTGTGGTGGGTAATGAAGCAGAAGGGGATAAGAGGACAGTCCCTCTCCCACTCCTTGGTACATCCTAGTGCACAGGACTAAAAGGAGGCTTGGCTGCAAGTTCAAACAAATCCAGGTTTTGGTCATGCAGGGTCTCTGGTCCTAGGGCTGGGAGCACAGGTTCAGGGACCACAAGCAGGGCTGGGCTGTCCCTCTGCAGCCAGGAACCACCCACTCCAAGATGGATGCCAAGGAGCAGGGGTATAAGCAGGTGCTCTGTGCTCTCCTTTTCCTCCCAAGACCCCGCTTCCCCACTGGGCACTGTGAGAAACAGGCCAGCCTTTGCATGTCCTCAGCAAGCTGGCAGGTGGAAAGGAGACAGCGCCTCCAGGGGGCAGACAGAGAAAGAATGGCCATCAGTGGCCATCAGTTTCAAGTGGGCCATTTGGTAGGAGAAAACACTCAAGCAGTTTTAGAAAAAATAAACTTCCAAATTATTCACTGAGTTTTTAAAAATATACTTCTATACATTTATAAGGAAAAGATCAATGACCCAATAGAAAATGGGCAAAGGACATAAACAGTTTTTTCAGAAAAAATACAAATAACAATATGAAATTATAACAAAATGCACTGATAATCAAAGATATAAATCTCAAAAGCATTGTGCTAAGTGAAAAAAGCCAGACACAAAAGAATACAGACTGTATGAGTCCATTTATATGAAATTCCAATAAAGGCAAAGCTATAGTGGCAGAAAGCAGTGAATGCCAAGCACCGAGCTTGGGGGAGGGGATGGATGGCAAGGGCAGGAAAGGAACTTTGTGGGATGATGTGGTGGTTATACTACTGGGTTCATTTGTTAAAAGTCGTCCATCTGTTCACTTAAAATTGACAAAATCTGGGGTGCCTGGATGGCTCAGTCAGTTGAGTGTCTAACTCTCAGTTTCAGCTCAGGTCATGATCTCACAATTTCAAGGTTCAAGCCCCACATCAGGCTATGTGCTGACAGTGCAGAGCCTGCTTGGGATTCTCTCTCTCTCCCTCTCTCTCTGCCCTTCCCCCACTCACACGTTTCTGTCTCTCTCAAAATAAAAAAATAAACTTTAAAAAATGTTTTTAATTAACAAATTTTACTGTTTATAAATGATATCTTAAAGCCGACATTAAAAAAAATATTTTAAAGCCTAATTATGGATATAAAGCAAACTCATAATTCTAGACTTTTTTGCCTTGAAATAGTCTTTAGAGACCATCTGGTATAACTTCTTCCCTTTATGTCAAATAAGTGAGGAAATGAAGGTCCTCAGAGAGATTATGTCGCTTATTCAAAATGATACATCCTGCTGGTTGTGGAACCACATCCCATCACCCAGTCTTTTCAGATTTATCTCTATCCTGCCATCCTCCCCCAGCACATTTAAACTGTAATTGTATCATGACATCACACAATTCATAGGTACCCATAAAATACCTTTCAGCTATATAGTACTTTTCATTTTTAACACACCATCATTGTGTCCAACCAGAGAGGCAGAACCAGTAAGAGGTAAATATAGTAAGTTTTATTGGAAGGAATTAGTTCATGTGATTACGGGGCTGGTTAGGCAAGTCCAAAATCTGTGGGGCAGACCATCAGGGAAAACATGCTAGAACTCTCAGGCACAACTAAGTCCACAGATGGGATATCTTTTTTCTTAAGAAGGACTCAGCTCTGCTCTTAAGATCTTGCATCTGGACCAACCAGACTATCTAGGGTAATCTCCCTCACTTAAAGTCAACTGATATGAACTTTCTTCAGCATAGCAATATCTAGATTAGTGTTCAGTTGAATAGCTGGGGACTAGAGCCTAAACTGGCACATAAAACTGACCATCACATTCATGTAATAGATAAAAACAATATTACCACCTCCATTTTTCTACTATGGGAATGGAAGCACAGAATGTTTGAATCATTTGCCTAAGGGCACACAGCTATCTCACATTTTGTGGTGTTTTTTGTTTTTAAGTGTGTATTTATTTATTTTTGGGGGGGGGGGGCAGAGAGAGAGACACAGAGAGAGAATCCCAAGAAGGTACTGCACCATCAGCATAGAACCCCACATGGGGCTCGAACTCACACACCATGATACCACAACCTGAGCCGAAATCAACAGTGGGACACTTAACTGGCTGAGCCACCCAGGCACCCCTCATATTTCGTTTTTCAATTGTAAAATGGTTAGCAATTCTTACCTCACATGATTGTTGTGAGGAATAAATTAAATCACTTCCAACTGTGTATGTAAAGTCTCTGCACACTGAGTTCTCAATGTTGTAAAACAGCAATTAGATGACATTTTGCTTATAAATGAGATGGTTTACAAATTCTGAGGAAATGGAAATTTTCATTTGCTACAGGAGGGAATACACATTGGAATCACTTTTTTCAGCAAGTAGTTCCATTTTCAGAAGTTAGTTTTTGGTTTTTGGGGTTTTGGGGTTTTTTTGTTTGTTTTTTTGAGAGAGAAAGAGGGAGGGAGAGCACATGTCCACGCAAGCAGGGGAGGGAGAGAGAGAATCTTAAGCAGGGTCCACGCCCAGCCTGGAGCCCTACTTGGGGTTCGGTTCAATCTCATGATACTGAGATCAAGACCTGAGCCGAAATCAAGAGTCAGACACTTCACTGACTGAGTCACACAGGCGCCCCCAGAAGTTAGTTTTATAATATTTACACACATCTATACAGATACATGTGCGAGGATATTCATTGCAGTAGTGTCTGTAAATGAAAGAAACAAATTCTAAATGCTCATAAATAAGAGAAAAGGAGAGTGTTTAGGTCATTATAGTATGGGTGAACACTGGAATGCTCTATGTGTTATCAAGGTAAGGTATCTATGCTATAGTATTAAATCTAAAATAGAAGAGTTTGTATTATTTGATGCCATAGACATTTTGCCAATTGCTTTGGTGGTGGACAGGAGATGGATTTTGTGCCCATTCTGTTCAGGTGAACATTTTGCCTCCTGAGAAAGAACTCTAAGGTAGTGACAGTGTTTTGGTTAAAACTTCAAAGGCTGCACCAAATGCTACTGACTGACTGTCCTCTCAGATCAGAATATCAGCTCTTGTTTTCTCTGTGTACACAGGAGGACCTACAAAGGTTAATAGTGAGGTCACCAGAGGGAGTCTTTGGGAGGGCAGCCTTAGGGTCAATGGTGCAATGAGGTGACTCCTTCAAAACTGAGACCAGGCAGCAGGTCACAGTCAAATGAGCTAGAGCTGAACCAGGTGACAAACAATGGATCCTATGGTTAGGGCAGAAATACCTGAATCAACCAGACACATCTGATCCATGATAGAGGGCACTGTGTAGCCTTGGTTGCAATGTCTTTTATTTCATGTTGTTCAGAACTCTTTTTCCTGATGAGATCTGGAGAAGAGGAGGCTGCTATATTTTCTTAGTCTCCCTCTATCAAGAGGATGGGATGATTACATGGGAACCTCACTACTTGGGGTCCCACAAAATGAGAAACTGCCAAGACTTTTAGGTCAATGGCAAAGAAAGAAAGCACAAGTCCACATATTATCCAACAGGAATATTTGCTTCATACCTACTACTTCATTGGATGTAAGCTCCTCCATCACAGGGAATATATCAGTGTTTGTGCATCCTTGATTCCTCAGAACAGGACCTGACATAAAGGGACTCCATAAAGATTCATAGAGTGAATGCCAAAACATCATTTCCTGAATCCAGCCATTGTACTGTCATCCCAAGCTACCCTGCCCTTCCCATTCCAACACCTTATACAGTACCCTAGGAGGAAGAGAGTGCAGGTCATTTGCAAAGGAAGAAATAGAGAGGACACCCAATCTCACAGGCCTGGCTAGAGAGCTAGCAGTAAGGGCAAGGGCCAGTCTTTCATGTCACTCTTGGCTCAGGCCTGGCGCTCTCAGCCAATGCTGAGCCTCAATTCCTCAAGACCTTCATCTGACACCTACCACTTTTCTTCAAATAAAATATATTTTACAATTCTATCATTGTTCTTAGAGGATTTCAAATGCATTCATAAGTCCAAGTGAATCCCTGGAGGGGAGAGCTTCCAAGGACAAGGATCATCCAGAGGATCTCCTCTGACAGAGGATCATCCAGAATAGGAAGGATGCCAGCTCCCATGGTTTTATGATTCCCTGACTCAAGTTACAAACTTCTCTAATGCTTTACAAGAGGATTCTAGATATGTAAGAATGGCCAAAGCTATAAGCACGATCAGTATACAATATCTCAATAAGAATAGTTTTTGCTGCAATTGGATTGAATGTTACTTCTCAAAGATACTGCAATTTGTAAAGCAGAAATTCTATAAATGGCTGCTTATATCAACACTCATATTATCTCATTTAGTTTTTAATACAACCTCATGATGTCATTAGTATTATCCACATTTTATAATAGGTGAAACCAAGGCTTGGAGAGGGTAAATTATTTGTGCAAGGTTTATGCCTATCAAAGGTAAGATTGGAGTTATCTGCAGTACAAAGACAGGGCAATCAGGTAGTAAATTGTGTCCAGAAGTACTGGAAATTGTTGCTTTTATTGGTCTGTCATTTTTCCATTGACTGTTTTAATACAGATATGGTTGTAACATCAAAAGGTTTTAAAATAGAAGCTCTGGGATATTCTTTATTTTTAGTTATTAAAGTTTAGTATTTCCAGCAAACATCCTTATTTATCAGCTCTCTCCTCTACCTCAACCAAAATAATAAAGAAAAAAACATTAATGGTTTTTCATTGCTTCTCCAAATCCAAAAAGATAAAACAGAAATGAAATTCAGTTAATTCCACAACTTTCTCCCCTTTCATAAATTGGGCAAAATGACCAAATCATCCGTTTTTAGATGTCAAGTCCCCATTGTGCTTACAGAAAGGTTTCATTGCCTGTTAAGTGCAATGTCTAGATCTTCTAAGTTCTCAATAGGGGGAAATGCAACAATATTACACCAAATGACTTTATTATTATTCTCATATTCTTGGAAATCAATAAACACTTAATTAATATGATTCTTCCCTTCATGCTTATTTTTACCATTTCTCTCATGCACCCCAAACTACTTATTTTTCTCCTCAGTGTCCCACTAGGTTTCACCAAGGAAAGAAACAGCAGAAAAGGGTCTCCACTCCCCAGGATCAGGCAGGCCATGGTAGCCACTTGGCTACATCACAAGAAGTCACCCACAGGGACCTCTTGCACTACCCTGGTGGACTCCAACAGAGTTCTAGAATCCACCCTAAGGATGGAGTGTTGAGGCCTTAAGAGACTTTTGATGGCCAGTTTCTGTCTTGGGAACTCTCTAAGGATTGAGGTAGTTCTAAGCTCCTTGTGGCATTTCTAAGCATCTCAAGGACAGTGAGGAGGATCTAGGATTCTGTGTCCTGGGAGCAAGAGAAGTTTCCTAAGTACACCTAAGACCCACTAAACTCTGGGTCAAGTGCAATAGTCCCCAGGGAGCTAAGCCAAATTGGCAACAATTCTTCTCTTGGCCCACAAATTGCCATTTTGCAGTGATATTTACATTTGCAGTGATATCTATCACACTCTGGGGACATCAACTATAAAACAAAGTCTCTGTCCCTTGAGACACTTTTGTTGGGGAGACAAGACGTGTAACTTAGTTTTGCTTGTCCTCCTGATATAACTAAAACACTTTCTCATGTCATTCAAATTTTCATTTAGTTCCATTTCCCTCTTTGAACTTGGAGGAAAAACTCTTCTTTTACCACTTCCCAAATTTTTTTCAGTCAAATTCCACTTACTTTCCACAGTCATGCAAACCATCACTTGACACATCAAGTGTCACTTCTACACTGAGCCCATGGAAATGTACAAACTAGGCAAATGCAAGGGGTAGGGTACTGTGAAAAGGAGTGAGTGGATTTATAAAACACACATGCCATATCCACAATGTAGATGCTAATTCGCTTTGGAATGGCCACCTTGTGTGATCTTGCTCCCTGGATGAGAAACCTGGGATGATGGGCAAGGAAACATTCAATCAGTCAGGACACCAGACTCCAAGCCTTACAATTCAAAGTGCATGGGAGCTACAACCTGAGGAGACTTGTGCATTCTGCAATGTGCCTGATTTATCCTCCTAGAGTGGAAGAACACCATCTGGGCACAGGATTCTATTAATAATAAAATGCATTTAAAAGGAGTAGTTGTAAAAAATAATAATAAAATAAAATAAAGAAAATAACATAACATAACATAACAACATAACATAACATAACATAACATAACATAACATAACATAACATAAGTAGTTGTTAGGGTGTCTGGGTGGCTCAGTCGTTTAAGCATCCGGCTCTTGATTTTGGCTCAGTACACGATCTCACAGTTCATGGGATCGAAACTCATGTTGGGCTCTGTGCTGACAGCTTGGAGCTGGCTTAGGATTCTCTCTCTCACTCTCTCTCTGCCCCTCCCCTGCTTGTGCTCGCTCGCTCTCTCTCGAAATAAATAAATTTTTAAAAAAGAAGTAGTGCTTTGTTGAATCAGAACCATCTATTCTATACTGAACTCTTACATGCTATTTCATCTGACCATGTTAGCAGCAATCTTGAAGAAAAATCAGATTCCTTATTCAAAGGGTTAGTTCTCAAAAATGAAATCTGGGTTCTTCAGTGGATGCTATGGATTTGAGGATAAAGTTTAGATGTACTTGAGACCATAGTTATAGGTCTGCTTTGAGGACAATGAAATCAAGATAGGGAGGCAGCAATCATTGGGTGGTAGGTGGTTGATAAGCAAGGGCAGAGAGGGAACACAAGACAAAAGAGAAAATAAACATAAACCACCAGAGTGGAGTCAGTGACTCAGCAAAATTACCAAAGCTTCTGGTTTTGGTTTTTGGTTTTTGACAGGATCATATAGGGAATTGGGGATGCTTGATTGTATAGTTTTATTTCCTTTTTATGGTCTCAAATCTTTTTTAAAGAAAGCTTTATGTATGTGTTTTTAGGATTGGTGAATGAATGAACCTCACTTTTTTAATACCTGAGCTTCCCAAAACCATGAGTCATCAGCATTGTCATCAGAAGTAGGCTTAAAATCTGCTAATGAATTGACCATAGCTAAGGTACAGTTTTTGTCTCCAAGAAATGATCAAGCAAGGAAACACCTAGGAGGCACAGGGCAAAACACCTTCCTGGAAGTTGGTGGAGCAGGAAGATGTGGGTGCCCAGCCCAATAAGGGCAGCAATGCCTTCT
This sequence comes from Panthera onca, assembly GCF_046562875.1. Classification (NCBI taxonomy): domain Eukaryota; kingdom Metazoa; phylum Chordata; class Mammalia; order Carnivora; family Felidae; genus Panthera; species Panthera onca. The sequence continues at coordinate 31,789,389 of NC_138351.1, read as the reverse complement.
GCATGGCTCACCTGTCTCCCCTCCTCTCAGCCTGATGCAAGGTAAGCCTACATTGAAGTCCAAGTGGAGAGCCTGGCCCTGGGGAGCTTTAGCACTGTATCTCGCTATGGCCTTGGTGTGCACATTTCATTTCTCTTGCTGCGTCTGGAACCCAGAGTCCAGTTTGCCAAATAGGTAATGGGGAGTGGGGCTTAGGGAGGAGGGCAAAGTCCCCAAAGCCCAGCTTCCTTTTCTAAGCCCTGGTGACCTAAAGTACATTTAAGTTCTTTCTTCACTCCAGAGAGGAACCCACGCCACCCTTGATTTTGTATACCCCCTGCCATGACCATCCCCATCTATAAAATGGGGTGTACAATAGCACCTATCTCCTCAGGCAGGGGTTCTCAGAGTGGGTCCCCTAACCAGTAGCATCAGCATTGCTTGGGAACTTGTTAGAAAAGCAAATTCTCAAACCCCACTGCAGACTCACTGCATCAGAAACTCGGGGGTTGGAGGTCACCAATCAGTTCTCACAAGCCCCCAGGTAATTCAGATGGTCTCTCAAGTTTGAGAACTGCTATAACAGGGTTGTTGTGACGAGTAAATGATGGAGAAGCTAGAAGATGCTCAGTATGATGCCTGGCACCTAAGTGTTATCTAGCTGTTAGTATCCTCATCGTGGTTACCATCATCATCATCATCACAATCATCATCATCGCAAGACCTTTCTAATAATGCTTTAATTTCCAGGAGTAATGAGTCCTCTCATATGAAGATGCTTTTCCTGTGGAACAAACCCCTGGCACATGTATGTGCAAGCTGACTCTTAACAGTACAGAGGTCTTTTCTGTCTTGACCACTTACCATAATGATGTAGGGTGTCAGGGGGAAAAATGCAAGAATGTACATTTGTAAGGAAAGACTTTATTAATGGGGACAATTGCCATAGGAATATGCTCAAAGTCTAAAACCAGAAATGTCTTCAGGAAGGGATGGATAAGCAGTGCTTTTATATGCAGAGACCCTGAAATGATGGGTGGCTGTGGAACGAGTAAGGAGGGATGGGGCAAGGAAGAGGTAATAAAAACTGTGTGGGAGTCTTGAAATTTAAAAAGCATGTCAAACATTGATTGCACTAACAGTCAAGGCAGGAAATGTCTGTAGTCAGGGACATCAGCAAAGTTACAGAGTGGGAAGTTCGCATAGAGTTTAGGGCCTGATTGTCCTAGTCAAGTAAGCCTAAAGATGTTAAACACAAGTTGTGATCAGCCTTGTCAAGAAAATTAGTATGTATGTATGTATGTATGTATGTACTTATTTATTTATTTTTAGAGAGACAGCACAAGCTGGGGAGAGGGGCAAAGGGAGAGAGAGAGAATCTTAAGCAGTCTTCATGCTCAGCACAGAGCCTAAAGTGGGGCTTGATCCCACAACTCTGGTATCATGACTTGAGCCAAAATCAAAAGCTGAATGCCCAACTGATGTGGCAACTGAGCCACCAAGCACCCCAAGAAATTAGTTTTTATTTATGCCATGTTGCAGTTGACTAAATAATGGTCCCCCAAAGACATCAGATCTTAATTCTTGGAACCCATCAATGCTACCTCACATGGCAAAGAGTTTGCAAATGTGATTAAGGATTTGGGGAGGGATATCCTGGATTATCTGGATGAGCTCTAAATGTAATCACAAGGGTTCTTACAAGAGGGAAGGGGAGGGAAATTTGACACAGACAAAAGAGGAGAAAGCAATGTGACCACAGAGGCAGAGATTGGGGTGATGTGCCACAAACCAAGGAGTGACTAAAGCCACCAAAAGCTGGAAGAGAAGAACACGTTTTCCCTAAAGCCTCAAGAGGAAGCACAGCTCTATGATACCTGGTTTTCAGCCCAAGTGATACTGATTTTGGACTTCTGTCCTCCACTAACTGTGAGAGAACAAATTCCTATTGTTTTAAGCCACGAAGTTTGTGGGAATTTGTTACAGAAGCTGTAAGAAACTAATACATCTTGTTTCATGAAAAGACTCTTCAAATTTGAGGAAGAGATCCTCTGGGAGCCAAAGGAGAGTTTGTGGATTATAGTTTTGGCAATAGGGAAAATCCCACAAGCCAGCTCTTTTGGTACCTACTGGACCAAGAAGTTTCGCCATGTTATTTAAATGATAGTAGGCTATGCTCATATGTTGTAAAATCAAGATTACTGTAGTTAGGGGAACCTGGGTGGCTCAATCAGTTAAGCGTCTGATTCTTGGCTTCTGCTCATGTCATGATCTCAAGGTTCGTGAGATCAAGCCCCGTGACAGGCTGCATGCCGAGAGTGGAGCCTGCTTAGGATTCTCTCTCTCTCTCTCTCTCTCTCTCTCTCTCTCTCTCTCTCTCCCCCCCTCCCCCACTCACGTGTGTGTTCTCTCTCAAAATAAATAAATAAACTTAAAGAAAAGATTACTGTAGTTAATCTCAGATTTTAAAATGGAAAGGCTGAGTTTCAGTAAAGCTGTTAGTGAAGTTACATGTAGAACGTATCTAAGTAAATGCATAAACTACACCAGAAGACAATGAGCACCAACTAAGAGTTTAATTAATTCTTGTTAATTGATTTATTTAACAAATTGGCTGACTGTTTAACCTTATAGGAAAAGCAAGGTTATAGTAGCTCAAAAAAATAATTTCATAAGTCGCTTCATATAAACATCCAATCATAAACAGGCTTTTTTCCATAAAATTATTAATTATAATAAACCACTTTACAAATTAACAGTTGCCTGTTACGTAATGTGTTTAAAAGTAAGTCTTGGCTCATTGAAATTTAAACAAATTGGAGAGGTTGTTATTTTGGGGAGAGGTGTTAAGTGGCCTCAGGGTCTTGAATACCATCACATTGGATTTATTTATTCCTCTATGGTTTAAAACTTCCAGAGATGAGGTATAGAATTATACCTTGTTTTACCAGTGAGCAAAAGAAATCTGGACATGCACATGAGAATATACTTTCACAGAGAATGAATTTTAAATAGGAATTGGAAAATTCTGCCAACTGAATTTTATTAAAGGCAGAGCTAAGTCTTGGTTGCTTGACTAAAATGTAACTATTTTAATACTAGTACTCATCTAAGTTATTTGGCAAAGGAATAGCAATAGAATATGAAGAAAAAGAACACAATGGTTAGTAATACACATTCCTGCGATACTTTATTTTACAGATTATGTATATGTAGATGTCATGAGTTGGAGCAATAATATCTTCTACTCTCTTGCTTAAAAGATTTTCTCCTATATTTCTCCTAAATATATACATTTTTTATTTAAGTTTAGGTTTTGAGCATATTTGCTAGAGAGACGATTTCCCCTACAATGTGAGGTTGTATCACATTCCAAGAAACAAAGGTGATGTCATTCTTTGGAGCAGCACCTGCCAGGCAGCCTCCCATTCAGGCTATTGCCTAAGGTGCAGGAGGAAGTCAAGCAGTAGCAGGTTTTTCCATCTGTGCAATCCTTTGGAGCTGTGACCCCCAAGGCAACTGTAAAACCCACGTGTTAGAATAATTTAGATCTCTTGTGATAGACTGAGTAAACAAGCAAACAAAGGCCAAACTTTACATGACAAAGAACTCTAACCCACAAAAGAAACTTCTCCAGCAACCATTTTGGAATAGTCAGGCCTTACTTGCTCAATGGCTATCAATCTATTTTTGCCTCCACTTCCAACCCAGGACAAACCAAAAAAATCCAAATATTCTCCCCAAACCAACCACATAAGATGTTCCATTTCTAGTTATTCCTTTTCCGGCTTCCTCTTACAGAAGTCTCCCTGTTTTGTCCTTGTAAAGCTTTTCCTCACCCTGGCTTCTTTTGAATGGTCTCCTTTTGTAGCAAGTTATCATGTGGGTGGTCTTCCTTTACTTCCACATGTGGATGCTTGTGTTGACCACCATGATTAATTTTTTTTTTTTAAGCATAAAACAAAATGAAAGTTCAGCCATATGCAATACACTTTTGTAACCATGTGAGAACTTTGGACTCCCAGCTGTGTGCAAGAGGAAAACGATTCTACTTCAAAGGATATAAAATGAAATCTTCAATAAGTTGACTTTTAGAAATACTTGTCTGATTGTGTTTCTATCAAAGTTATCAATTTAATTTTAACTAAGTACAAATCGACATGCACTATGACTCCATAAAACATATAGATAGATCTATAGATCTATAGATAGATCTATACCTATATATAGATAGATCTATCTACATATATCTATATACATATCTATCTATCTATATAGATATAGATATAGAAAGAGAGAGAGAGAGAGAGAGAGGAAGGAGTTATGGGGAAAGGACAAGGGTGTTCATTTTCTAAAATATGTTTTCTTGGGGCACCAGGGGGGGTCAGTCAGCTAAGTGTCTGACTTCTGCTCAGGTCATGATCTCACTGTGAGATAAAGGCTCGCAACCAGCTCTGTGCTGACAGCTCAGAGTGTAGAGCCTGCTTCAGATTCTGTGACTCCCTTTCTCTCTGCCCCTCCCCCACTCGTGCTCTAAAAATAAATAAAAATTTAAAAAAAAATTTAATATATTTTCTACAATAAATATGCTCCTTCTGCAATTAAAAAAGAAACTCTTAGAAACATTTCTGATTTCCTTAAATCTCTATATACAGTTAACCCTTGACAGGGTTTGAAATGTGTTCACTTACACCCAAATTTCTTTTGATTAATACATTACAGTACTATAAATGTATTTTCTCTTCCTTGTGATTTTCTTAGTAACATTTTCTTTTTTCTAGCTTACTATAAGAATACATAATATATAACACATACAACATACAATATATGTGTTAGTCAACTTTCATAATATTGGTAAGGCTTCTGGTAACCGGCAGCTAATTAGTAGCTAAGGTTTTGGCTGTTGAAAAGTTATAATGCAGATTTTCACCTGCAAGGGGAGTTGTTGCCCCTAACAACCATGGTGTTCAAGAGTCTGTATATATACACACACATATACACACACACACACAAATATATTTATATCTATTTGTTCTCCAACGGAAACACTTCTTCAAAGTGCATAACCACGTTAAGTGTTACTAAAGTATGTATATTCCTTATATCTCAAGAGAAGCACTTTGGATACTGAGTAAGACCTAACAATCAATCCCTAATGCAGAGTTTAAGTAAATAAGTTTCCACCCTTCTCAACCACTTTTCCCCTTTTTATGAAACCATTTTTTTTTTTTTCCTGTAAGTAATTCCTTTCTATTGGTTTTGTGAATGGCTCGAGAGGTAAGGGAGCGGGGAGGGGGGGGGGGGAACAGAAGAGAAGCATTACGAAATGGCCATACCTCTGTACACCCATCCAGTCCATCCCCTTTCCTTCCAAGGACTAGGTCTTGCCCATTGCGTCCCATATTTTGGGGATTTCCAGTCCGCTCCAGATTCTTCCAAAACCCAGAGGCATCCCATCCTGAAACACTGATAACAAATCTGTCTGTGGGCTCTGCATCCTCCACCCGCCCCATTTTTGCCTGGAATAAACAGGAACCACTGGACTAGAATATCCCGTTCTCAGTCCTCCGAGAGATTTTAACCAAAAACTTCAGCACCTAAGGACCCGCAAAGCGACGCGCTAGGGGCTCCAGTACGACCACCCGCCGATCTCATGAATTCGGGGTAGTAAGTTGATCCGGGTCCCCAGTGAGGTGCTTCACCCCCTCCTCAGCGATGTCCGGAGCGCACAGACGCAGGACCCAGCAGTCCTGGGACAAGTTGAGACTGAGCCGCGTCACGCTCTGGGAGTCCCAAGCCTGGAGGCCCCGCCCACAGGCCGGCGCAGCCAATCGCGGCGCGAGCAGACCGTAAGTAAGGGCGGGTCGGGCGTGCAGAATTCCCGAGGCCTTAAAGGCTGAGTCAGGAGCAGCTGGGCCACAATCCCCGGCCTCGGCGATCTGGGAAGGGTTGTGTGTGTCTGTGGAGTGCGCCTGCGCAGCTGTGGACGCCGTAGGTCAGCTTCTTGGTCTGGGGACCGGTACTGGAGGAGGGGATTCACCCCAGGGCACGGGCAAGTGTCGGGCGCGACCCGCGGGAATAAAAACATCTGCTTGCCTGGAGTTGGTGAGGCTGAGCCGACGCTGCCTGGATCCTGTAAGCCTTGAAGATGGGAAGTGGGGGCAGGGCGGTTCGGGGAACCCAGGGCGACACTGAGACCACGGGGAGGTCCTAGGCTGTGCAGGAGTCGGTCCGTCTCAGGGCCGTTGCGGGCACAGGTCTGGCAGCCGGGCCCCCACGGGACTGGGCCTGGCCAGGAGGTACAGGGCAGGCTGACCTCCGCAAGGGCTGCGGGGCCCGGCGCTCCCTCTACCTCGGTCTGTGAACATCGTCTGGAAGCTGAGGGAGGCGAGCGGGGCGGAGAGCCTTCGGCCTGGCCCCGCCTGCAGTGTCCCTTTGGGCCAGGCCCGAGAAGGTGCTCTGAACTCCGGGAGATCGTGGCCCTGTCTCGGTCGGGAACTGGGGCTCTGGATGCCCTCGTGCCTCCTAATTTCTTCCTCAGTTTGGGGGTAGTTAATGGCGGTGCTGGCGGCAGAGACCACATGTGGGGACAGCAGAGCACTGGTGCAATCCTGCCCACCTTCTGGGAAGGTCTTTCAGAAAGCTTTCAATTCAAGAAGCATGTCTCACCCCTTGCTGTATATTTGTCAAAAGAAAGATGTGAGGTGGCTACCTAACCCCTGGGGATCCCTGTCCCTACTTGGGATCAGGTGTTCTGATAAATAAGATTTCCTGGGTCACCTCGGTATTTTCAGTAAAGAACTTGGACCAACAGCTTCTTAGTTGCCTTAAGATTCTGAAACTCTGATCAAAACCTAAATTATCATTGCACAATTACAATGAAGTCTGTTTCAATTCCTATAGCACTTGTCAGCCTGTTTTTAATTTTGATGGTTGAATCATATACCTCCAAGTCCTTGGCCTGTTTTTCTCCACCCACATCCTTAGCCTTCTTCCAGGAACCTGTAAATATTTGCGAAGGCACTTTAAATGTTTTTACTCTACAACATCTCAGGAGAAAATAGGATGGCTTTTTTAAAGGATTGGTCTCATCAAATACTGATCTCATTTTCCTTTCTAGGTTTTTGAAACATGAATCCTTCACTCTTCCTGACTGCCCTTTGCTTGGGAATAGCCTCAGCTGCTTCAAAATTCGATCAAAGTTTAAATGCACAATGGTACGAGTGGAAGGCAACACACAAGAGATTATATGGCATGGTAGGTAACATATGAAACTGTCCAAAGGGACCCCCAAAGAGAAAGAGTCCCTTGCCGTTGGGAGTTTATAGCCAGAGAGTAGCATGTAGAAGTCAGCTTTCACCAAGGCAATAACTTCATGGCACCCATTATTGAGCACAATATGGGGCATAATTCCTGTTGTGTGGTTGCTAGAGAACAGCTCCCAGAAATATAAGCCATCCTGGGCCATGGCTTTTTTCCCTGTCTGCAAATCCACTAGGTGAAGATGGGCTGGTTTTAAGTAGGAATAAAGATGGTAAGTTATATATTTGCCTCTAGAATGAAGAAGGATGGAGGAGAGCAGTGTGGGAGAAGAATATAAAAATGATTGAACTGCATAACCGAGAATATAGCCAAGGGAAACATGGCTTCACAATGGCAATGAATGCTTTTGGTGACATGGTGAGTGTCAGCGTGGATTGCTGTGCTTTTTGTGCTTCCTGCCCTCTGTACTTTATCAAAATAACCTCTTGCCTTTTCAACATTTTACTTACTTTTCCTTAAAGACCAATGAAGAATTCAGGCAGGTGATGAATGGCTTTCAAAACCAGAAGCACAAGAAAGGGAAAGTGTTCCAAGAACCTGTATTTGCTGAGATCCCCAAATCTGTGGATTGGAGAGAGAAAGGCTATGTAACTCCTGTGAAGAATCAGGTATGATAATATTTAGCAGATCTCCTTCCAAGAATAAAGCCAAAAAGGAATTAGTGTCCTTGCTTTGGTAGACAGTGGAGTTTGTTTGTTTTGTTTTGTTTTGTTTTAAGAATATTCGGGTATATGGGTTATTGTGAATCTTTGTATTTATCTTATAAACTGATAACTTTTTTATTTTCAGGGTCAGTGTGGTTCTTGTTGGGCTTTTAGTGCAACTGGTGCTCTTGAAGGACAGATGTTCCAGAAAACTGGCAAACTTGTTTCATTGAGTGAGCAGAACCTGGTGGACTGCTCTCAGCCTCAAGGCAATGAGGGCTGCAATGGTGGCCTAATGGATAATGCCTTCCAGTATGTTAAGGACAATGGAGGCCTGGACACAGAGGAGTCTTATCCGTATCTTGGAAGGGTAAATGGAGCTCCTTATCTTGTTATTCCAGCTCGGCTTTTGAAAGCTGAACATTTTCAAAGATAACAGACACTTTACTCAGCATTCACATTTTAGATGCAAACTGACAGAACTGTCACTATAAATTATCAGCCTTAGCACACGTTCTCTGATTAGATGGTTAGCACATAGCTGTCCTTAATTCTGTGTAACTTGGAGGCTTTTTATACACCATTCTGCACATAATTTCTGCATAGTGAAAAATTTCTTATGGACAAGTAGGCCTAAGGGGTTTCACTGAAGATAACATCTGCTAAGTTTTCAATTTCAAATCAGAAACATTTGGCTATTAACTCACAACAAAGCTGACTTGGAAATCATTAAGCTGCAAACTGCTGAGTCTTGAGGTCCTAGAACTGGAGGTGTGGATGGTAGTGATCAAGTTTCTTTCCCATTTACCTTTAAAAGGACTCAGAGCCCTGTAACTACAAGCCTGAGTGTTCTGCTGCTAATGACACCGGCTTTGTGGACATCCCTCAGTGGGAGAAGGCCCTGATGAAGGCAGTGGCAACTGTGGGGCCCATCTCTGTTGCTATTGATGCAGGCCATCAGTCGTTCCAGTTCTATAAATCAGGTAGGTGTTTGTATTTTTATTATAGAAGTTCAGGCAGGCAAAATTGGAAAACACAACCATAATTGTTTGGTGTTAGGTTTGGAGTCCTGCTTTCCAAGACTAGAATTTTGAGTGTGTGCATTTAATATAGTGATGTTTCCATTTGACATATTTTAGACATTTTCTCATGACAAGCTCTCCTTAAGTGTTTTTAAATGGCTGTGTAATTCTGCAAATACAAATAATTGATGTAAGTATTCTCCAGTTGTTGGACCTTTTTTCCAAATAATGTTTACTATTGAACTGTAAAGAACCCTGTGGCTCAAGTGTTATTTTATAATGTGCTGTTTCCTTAGTTGGCATTTTAGAAGTAGAAAGGATTATGCTAAGTAATATTAGTAGAAGTAGCTAAATCGTCTTAGCCTTGATAACTAGATCTTATTATTGGAAATCCTTTTCGAATAGAAAATATTTTGGGTTTAGTGGAATTTTGTTGATTTCTAGTGAGTTGAGTTTATTAGTTACCATAACTATTTTTGGTAAATATTTAAGCTTTATATGTAATTTACTAATGGCATTTCATTGAATTTTGAGATGTCTCTTAACCGTGGTAGATAGGGTGAGTTACTGTCATGTGTCAATTGAAGCTTCTCACCCCAAATTTTACTCCTCTAGGCATTTATTATGATCCAGACTGCAGCAGCGAAAACCTGGATCATGGTGTTCTTGTAGTTGGCTATGGCTTTGAAGAAACGGATTCAAGTAAAAAATTTTGGATTGTCAAGAACAGGTATAAAACTCCAAATGTTATATATTAAATTGAAAAGGGAGTGCTTGTTTGGAATCAGTATTTGATTTCAAATCCAAAACTCATTTTGAAATCCCAGAACTTAGAGTGAACACTCTTGACATTTTTTATAAGGGTAAAATGTACTGATGTTTGATTACAGGATTCTGTAGCAAGCTTGTTGGACTTATTATTACATATTTATAACATTGCATTTCCAAATTTTGAAAACTTTATTCAGAAACACATCTGGCCCCAAGAGTTTAGGTAAAGGATTTTGCACCTGTAAGGTTAAGGGCTGGTTTCCTTTTTTGTGTCCAGTTTTTCAACAAGGTATACTGAGCAGAAACAACTGCTGACTCTTTTAACTCTGAAGGATTTTCTAAGAGTCCAGTGGGCTCTGTATGTCCTTCCTGTTACCATTTGTTGCCCTGCCATTTTATTCTACTTCCCAATTCCCAGAGGCTTTGAGGTCATCTGGATCCATTTTCACTGCTAAAGTTCTTTGAGAGGGGGTATAAGATAGCCTGCAGAAACAAACTGCTACATTGGAATCCTAGCCCTGCCTCAGTTTCCTATCTTAAAAAGTTAAGGACCTGTGGGAATTGATATACTTACCAATATATGTAATAGCACTTAGAATAGTGCTTGATAGCACCTGATATGTGGAAAGCCCTATTTTAAGTATTAGCTATTACTAATGAAGCTAATATGTACTTGATACTTTGTATAAAACAAAAAACTTCTTCTTTTTTCAGTTGGGGTCCAGAATGGGGCTGGAGTGGCTATGTAAAAATGGCCAAAGACCAGAACAACCACTGTGGAATTGCTACGGCAGCCAGCTATCCCACTGTGTAAGCTGGTGGATGGGGTATCAGAGGACTTAAGGACAGCATATCTGGAGGAATTTTTATCTTAAAACTGACCAAACCCTTATGTAACATAAGACACTTGAATCATTGAAGATCCAAGTTGTGATTTGAATTCTGTGACATTTTTATAAGGGTAAAACTTTACCACTACCTTAATTGCTGTTATAAATAGCTTTATAATGTTGAAGACTCATTACTTAATTCTAAGACTTTTGAATTTTCATTTTTTCAAAGGATATATAAAACTTTACCTTTTAAAATAAATTTTAACTCAACATGTAGAGGTGGAACTTCTCTGTTTTCAATGCATTAACTTTTTGTGTAGTTATAAAATCTAATTGGGCTATAAAGATATAACTGGATATGCCAGTGGTGCATTAGAAGGATGCTGGGTGGTTCTCAAGATTTTCTAATTAACAAATATGCAGATTTTATGTCAGCTGCCTATTGGCTGTGTTGACCCAACCCTGAATCTAGCAAAACATAACAATCTGGAAGGGCAAAGGTAAATTGTTTTAATAATTTAACAATTCACTCTTTAGGAAAGTGAGAAGACATTAAGATCTTAGGTTTTAGACACTAGAAAAGGAGATCCTCTTCCTTTGACTCAAGATGGTTAAAACCTAGTAAGGTTATGGGAAAAAAGTCTCAGAGCCAGTTACTGAAGCATCTCCTTGAATTGCTGGTAAAGACCATGTGACTACTTTGCAGTTGAATAAGGACCAGATTCTGGATTACCAAGTCTTTTATCTTTGTTCTGCCAAGTCTCTGATGGCTTTCACATAACTCTTCTAGGAAAAGCCTCATTTGTTGCCTAGTGTTAGCAAAAGTATATTTAATGTCTATGATGAACAAGTCTCTCATGTTTGATAGTAACTGGAAAAATGTGTTAAAGATCCACAAGAGATGAGTGTAGACTACAAAAATAGGCTTCTGGCCTAGGAAGATCACTGGGTCAAAATTGGGGGCTTAGCTAGCTACGTAATCTCTGAATTAAAACTAAACTTGGAAGGGAAAAAAACAGCCTAAGCATATGGTTGCACAGGTAGTAAATACAAATAAGACAATATATTTGTATATTTAAAAGATGGAAAGAAAATATGCCAAACTTTTGGGTGGGTTATGGATGATTATTTTCTTTAACCTGTTCCACAGAAGACATGTATTTTTATTAGTAGGGGGAAAATTGTGAAAATATACCTACATTCTGCAGGCCAAAGAAGCAGGTATACATGTGTTTAAAAATCTCATGCTCCCAATCAATAAGAAAACACAAGGACTAAGCTGGTGAAATATTTAATATAGCCATACTCAATTATGAAGGGAATGAGAGATCGAGGACAACTAGAACCTTATAGCCCACAAAACCTTCAATAATTTTTGTCCATACATCAATATAATGTACCATTTTCAATCTGAGTTTTCTCTAAGAAAGGATTCCTTCATCTTGCTTTGCAACAGCAGGCTAACTCAGTGGTGTCCACAGAATCCTGGAACAACTCAAGACTCTAAGGAAACATCTGGGTGCTAAACTGAAGGGAAGCATGATGGCTTTGTATTTTAAAAAGTTTCAAGTCTGTCAAAGCAGAGGACACCTCAGATGTCTAAAGTATTTGTTTTTGTAACTTCCAAAGACCTTTATATTTTAAGTTGTGAAAAGTTCCAAACCACATCTATCATCTAAAAGAATTTCAAAGGAGCCAATAGACTTGAAATAAAGAGAGCTGGAAACAAATGTTATCACTACAAAATCTAATCTGAAGAACAGGCTACCAGTATTTCCTATAGTCCAGACATCCAAATAGTTACTTATCCTAGTTAATATTTCAGAGGAAGTAAGGAAAAGTGAGACAATTTGGCAAGTTATGAGGGAGGAATTGGCTTACGTGGATTTGTAGCTATAACACATGGACATCTTGTTAGGGGAGAGAATGGTCTCAGTATAGTAGTCCCTCCTTAATTGCAGTTTTGCTTTCCATGGTTTTAGTCAACCACAGTCCAGAAGCAAATGATCCTCCTTTTGACAGGTGAGTAGGAGGTCAATAGTAGACTGATGCTATATCACAGCGCCTGTCATTCACGTCACTTCATCTCATCACATATTTTATATATATGTGTATATATATATATATATATATATATATATATATGATCACCTCTCACATCACAAGAAGGATGAGTATGTACAATAAGATATTTTGACAGAGACCACATTCACATAACTTATTACAATATACTATAATTCCATTTTCATGTTGATTTTATCCTATGCCTAATTTACAAATTAAATTTTATCATATATGTATAGGAAAAAACAGTGCAGTTGATCCTTGAATAACGTGGGGCCTAGGGGTGCCAACCCTATCCCCATCTCATGCAGTTGAAAATCTGTATAACTTTTGAATTCCCGAAGTCTCTTTTTGACTCCCCAAACCTTAACTAATAGCTTACTGTTGGCCAGAAACTTTACCAATAATACAATTAACATGTATTTTAGATGTTATACGTATTATCTACAGTATTTTTACAGTAGAGAAAAATGTTAAGAAAATCATTAGGAAAATAGATTTACATTACTGTAAAAGAATCCACATGTAAGTGGGCCTACATGCACAGGATAAGCCGTATGCTTAAACCATTGATACCACATTGCATATATATAACTTCAGATAACATTTTTGAGATATAAGTCTGTAAACTTATATGTAGACGCATATTGGAATATTCCTGTGCTTAACTCACTGAAAGTACACTTCGTACAATATATCTTTCAAGTGACATTTTCATTAAAATACAAGGGTTTGTAAACTCTTGTGTAGAAGCATGAGAGTAGCATCATGTTTAACTCATTAAAACGATACTGTATAAAAAAAGTGGGCCTACACAATTCAAACCTGTGTTGTTCAAAGGTCAAACGAGTGTGAGTTTGGTACTATCTGCAGTTTCAGGCATCCACTGGGAGGCTGGGAATGTATTACCCACAAATAAGGGGAAACTACTGTAATTAGAAAACTCATTTTTTGCACTTAATTTTCATCACCATCTCCAAGGTATACTTACAAAATCTTAAGCAAGTATAGACTTCCCTATTTCTGTTAGTGATTTATGATTGATGAAAGTTACAGTTAAGTTACAGTTAAGACCACATTTATATGTTTTGCCTATAAAATTTGAAATTGGCTGTTTCCTAAACTCAGTTACCTTTTGGCTGATATAAAAATCTAAAACAAAAAACTTGTGGGAGTTTAAAGAAGCAAGTATTAGTGTATATATACATGTTTACATACATATATATGTATGTATGTGTGTATGTGTGTTTATCTCCCATCACTTTACAGAATTTCAGAAATGTTCATGGTCATCACTATTTTTAAATAACTTAATAAGAAACTATTACCAAGAGCTGCTCCATGGTCTCTTTTCTCAGTACTACATATTAAAACTTTTGTAGTTAATATATTTCCTCATTCAACTGTGCTGTCGGTTCTGGGGTATAGAACAAAGGTAGTCACAGTCTGTCTCTTGTGGAGCTCACATTCTCATCTTGCTGAGCCCATGCATAACCTCCATCTTTTACCGTAGCCACCATTCATGAGCCCATTTGCAATGACAGGAGTGGCTGAGGAAAGAATGACTGGTAGTCACAGAACAGGTCATTTTATTCACTTGATTTACTGAGGTTACCTTTGGTGAGCATTTGCATGGGACAAAAATATAGTCATGCTTTTTGCCCATTCAGAGAGCTCTATTCACACACCTCTTCTCTAGGTCTCTTTGTCAGCAATTTTCCAACCAGGTTTCTTCCAAGACCCTGATAATCCAGCCAAACCATGGTTACAGCTCATGAATTAGTATATAATAGCACTTCTGGCCATTTTTCCTTCCAAGCAAAATGAACAACCAGATGTTCAACATTCTGCTCACGGGGAGGATTTCCCTTCACCACTGCCCTTTAGGGATGTCCCCAAAAGGGGTCATAGTGTGCTACAGTTGTCCACTTCAGTTAGTGTCTGCATATCACATAGAACCATCTATAAACCAGCCCAAGCTTTCTCTTCCTCAATCAACTGATTTTAGAGAATGCCCTGTGAGACCATAGGTTGAGGCTGGGAGCAAGAAGGCAGGAGTGGGGGCCATGAGCATTTGGCCCCTTCCTAATGTAACTTCTGCTTTGAGGGCCTGCTTAGACCCAATCCCATATATACCACTTCTACTTAATGATGGAGTGCTGCAATGCACATTTGGCTTTGTGGCTTGGTGGGTCAGATAATACACAGTTCATGATGAGCAGCTCATGAAATTGGTGGCCCATTTTTAAGCATTTATTCTCTAATACCCAGTAGCCAAGCTAAAAGCTGTTTTTCGAAAGGAGAATAGTTATCTGCAGAGGATAGCGTGACTTCACTCCCCAAATCCTTAAGGGTCTGCATTACTATTTGTCTATTGGAGCCTATCAGTGGCTCCAAACAGCATTTCTACTACTGACACTTCAAGCATCATTGAATCTACTGAATCATATGGTCCAAGGGGCCCAGTAGCTTGCATAGATAGCAGCCTGGACCTGTTGCAGCCTTATCTTGTTCTCAGCCCCACTCAAAATTTAACAGTGTTTTTGGGTTACTCAGTAAATGGACCAGAGTAGCATACTCAAATGAGGAATGTGTTGCCTTCAAAATCCAAAGAGGCTCACTAAGCATTCTCTTTTTTGGTTATAGTGGAGCCAGATGCAACAATTTATGCTTCATCTTAGAAGGGATATCTTGACATGCTCAACATCACTGAACACCTAGAAATTTTACTGAGATGGGAAGCCCTTAAGTTTTTGTAGGATTTATTTCCCACCCTCTGACATGCAGATGTCTTACCAATAAGACCAGTAAGTCTAAAATAGTTCCTACTTCCTGCTCACTAGTTCTATTTAGCATAATGTCATCAATGTAATGGACCACTATGATGTGGGGAAAAAGATAATCAAGATCCCTGAGAACTAAATTATGATGTACAGCTGGAGAGCTGATATGCCCCTAAGGTGAAGGTGTATTGTTGGCCTTGCCAACTGAAAACAAACTGCTTCTGGTGGTCTTTACTCATAGGTGTGGAGGGGAAAAAAGCATTTACCAGATCAATACCTGCATACCAGGTAGTAAGGGATACGTTAATTTGCTGAAGCTATGTAACCAGATCTGGAATAGCAATTGGAGTTAAGTTTATGGTTAGTTTATGATAATTCACGGGTTAAGTTTATGATAATTCACTGTCATTCTTCAAGATCCGTGTGTTTTTTTCACAGGCCAAATAGATGAGTTGAATGAGGATGTGGTGGTGAAAATCACGATCCCTGAATCTTTCAAGTCCTTGATGGTGGCCCTAATTTCTGAAATCCCTCCAGAAATGTGTCACTGCTTTTGGCTTACTATTTTGCAAGGTAGAAGCAGTTCTGGTGAATTCCACTTGGTCTTTCCTACTATAATACCCCTAACTCCACAGATCTGGGAACCAGTGTGGGAATTCTGCCCGTTGCTGAGAATGTCAATTCCATTTATCCATTCTGGAACTGGGGGGAAAAAACTATACTGAACCCACTGAGATGGACCTGAGCAAAAACTCCATTGATCACCCTTTCTCCATAAACCCCTACTCTGATGTGTGAGGTTTGGGTCTCCTAGAATTAGTGTCAGTTCAGAGGCAGTATTGAGTAGTTCCCAAAATGTCTGATTGTCTTATTTTTTTCCAAAACATATCACCTTTATAAAAGGCTATCAGCCTCTTTGGAACAGCCTGGGAGAAAAAATGAACAGTAAAAAGAGTATAAACAGAATAAAAATCAACAGTATAGTGGGGACACAGTTTCCCTTTCAGTTAAGGGTTTGGAGTCTGTAAACTGTCTCAAGTTCTGGAATTAATTGAGGGGCTGTAACTCTTTTTTTTTTCAAGTTAGACTTCTGCTGTTCAAGTTAGACCTAGAACTCATCTGCTTTTACAGATGATATAAGAATTTAGTAGACTGCCCACCTGCTTCTCTTCTAGGGACACTATTATCAGCTAGCCAGTGCCATAGGTCCTTGCAAGTCAGACTGTTCTAACTACTGCAGCAACTCTGCTGTCCACTTTGGTAACCATGTCCACTGTGGTGTGTTCCAGTTGGGTGGGGGTCAGTGGCACTGGCAGTGAAAGAATTCACCCGAGCCAGAACAAAGGAGATAGAAATTTATTGAACACACTGCAATGGAGCACTGGGCAGGACAGCAAAGGAGAAACTATCTGCCACAGTGGTGAGGGACTATAGTTATAGAGTGGAGTGAGAAAACATGGGAACTTATGGAATTTTCCCTTTTTTGGTACCTGTGCCTGGTTGTAAGTAGCTCATTGGTCAGTTAGGGCCTATGACTAGGTCGAGGTGGGTCACTCAGTGAGTCTGTTTACGTCCACTCGGTAGTCACTGTGGGCCCTTTTGTCTTGCTCAAGTTTCTATTGCTCAAGCACGTCACCTAAAAGTGGCCTCTACATCCACCTTATCTTTGGTGATTAAGTGCCACCATTTGGCTCCTGCCACCCAGGATCCACTTACCCCATTGCATTTAAGAATCTCAATTCAGTGGCAGCATTTTCCACTGTAATTTCTAATCTGTTGAGAAGAGTGACCACAGAGCTTTTCAAAGATACTAGGATTTCCCTCACAAATTTATTTCTTACAGTCATAGTGGAAGAAGTTGTGTCCTCTATACCCTTCTGTGGTGAGTGAGCATTGTTACATGACAAATCCACTCTAACATTTGAAACTCCCAAACCTTTGGATACCTTTTCTTCTACAATATACCAAAAGCATCTAGACTACATTTAGTGTAGGTGTAGGAGAGCAGACTGATTCTTTGGCCTTCCATCTTGTTCCTGTCCCTGCAATGATCTCCCTCAGGGATACTTGTTCCAGGTCCTTGGAGGTTTATGTATCCCCTAACCAGAATGCAAGAAGGCTTAATCTGATCATCCCTAAGGTTGTTTAGATAACTAGTAGAGATAATATCGTTTCTTCCCTTCCCCCACTCTGGTGCACAGATGATCTGTTAAATGTTAAACAGTTTGACCCTACAATGGCCTCTGCATACCCCCTTGCTCTATAAAATCTGTGGATTAAGCTCCAGACCTTGCAGACAACAGCTGCAAAGCACCTGGATCGTCATCCACCCAATCCCCATATCAGTAAAACTGTGTGTAAATGGTATGGAGTGGCTTACTTCATTTTTTGGTTTCAAAGTATCTCAAAGGATACCTTACTGTTCCTCTTCGATCTTCTAACAATTGGTGAGCTAAGCTAGAGACCTAAAACAAAACAAGCAGAGATAAAGGGGCTCTGTCAGGGGAAAGCCCATAGTCCGTGGGGGAAATCCCATTGTCGGTGGGGGAAATCCCAAGCTGGCCAGCCACTGTCATGTGGGAAGACTCAGCTAGGTTTTTTGAGCATTTTGGAGCAGTGCATGAATAGGGGGATACCCTGAAATGGCCCAAAGGATTGTTAGATATCCTATCTAGAATGGTAGGGAAAAGGGAAGGGAAAGTGAACAAGCTATTGTGGCAGTAGCTTGGCCAGAGATATGTGCATTATGAGACACTGCAGAATTATAAGTAAGGAGAGAATTAGAACAGACTAGAGAAGCATTGACTTTGGAAAAGGATGTACAAGCCACATCTAATATGGATATCTTGTCCACAAGAATACAACAGCAGGAGAAATGCTTAGGAAGTATGACATGTACAATGGCAAAGATGCATGGGTGCAGGCTACCATACACTAAAGTGAGAATTATTATATTTCAAGAGAATTGGGACCCTAAAGCTTAGGATCCCTGGAATAATGACTCCGCTTATGGGGAGGATATTATAATAGACAAGGAAAATGACTTACAGTCATACCCTTTGATTCAAACAAAGACCCAGGCCCCTCATGAGCCTTGAGATAACCAAGAATAAATTCCAACAAGTCAGAAAATGACTATGAGGTGAATTAGTGGAGCTAATGAGGCATTTTAAGCAAAAAGGCCAAGAAGGGATGCATCTTGTATGTTACAACTGTGGAATATTGGGACAGATGGTATTGTGTTAGAGGGTCTGAGATGTCAAAAATGGCCTCAGTCACTGCTCAACCTGCCTTGGAACAAAGGTTATATACCATGCCGCAGGCATGGGTAAGTGCTTAGCTAATTTGATTGATTTGATAAACTCTAGCATTAAAATGACCTGGCCTACAAAGTATGGACAAAGCCCAAATGTCCATTGATGAATGAATGGATAAAGAATGCATGCACTAGAAAACTAGAAAAATGCACACACACACACACACACACACACACACACATATATATATATATATATATATATATATATATATATACAGTGGAGTATTACTCGGCAGTCAAAAAGAATGAAATCTTGCCATTCACAACTACGTGGATGGAACTAGAGCGAAATTATGCTAAGCGAAATTAGTCAGTCAGAGAAAGACAAATATATGACTTCACTCATATGAGGACTTTAAGATACAAAACAGATGAACATCAGGGAAGGGAAGCAAAAATAATATAAAAACAGGGAGCGGGACAAAACATAACAGACTCTTTAAATATGGAGAACAAACAGGGTTACTGGAGGGGTTGTGGGAGGGGGATGGGCTAAATGGGTAAGGGGCATTAAGGAATCTACTCCTGAAATCATTGTTTGCACTATATGCTAACTTGGATGTAAATGAAAAAAAAAAAAGATGACTTGGCCTAATGAAGGGGATTTTTCCCTACCCTCCATTACACTGGACCTCTATGGAAGAACTACAAGAAATTATATGAGAACTGGGAATGAAACATGCCATTTACATTCAGCATTTTAGAGGACCAAATAATTATTTTCCTCTTATATGAAAGACCATGCCTCAGGGGCATGTTATGAGACTTTAGCATCTGTCCTTGCACCTATGGTTAATCAGTCCATTGCTACAGTAGTGGCTATGGTGGCTGACTTAAATGAAACCAAAAGAATCTGGCATAGGGGAAATAGATGGGTTGAAAAATGGAAAAACAAAGGATCCTGCCAATAATAAAATGGCAGAAAGGGGGTCCATCAGGGTCTCTAGTAAACAACTAGATTTACTAGTTGTAAACTCTAATATTATCTAGGACCCTAAGAGGAAATATAGACAAGCAATCCAATGGTTCCTGCTAAGCCTATGGAAGGCATTGACTAAAGGAAAGCAGTTTATTCCCTTGAAAGAAGGCTCAAAAAAGCCAGATGTGTTCCTGAGTGCCCCTCTGCTAACAAGCGAATTTAGAGTATGGGTACTCCTTACTCCTAGAGATTAGAAGTTAGATCAACATTGCCCTCTGGTGAGTACAATAGGGGTGACCAGAGGCCCCATGTTGAATTAATCATTTATTAGTTTCACACTAACAGACAGACTGTACTAGCTCTAATGTACACTGGAGCTGAATGCACACTAATCTATGGAAACTCCTTGATATCTCAGGGAGAAATAGAAGCAATTGATACTATGGGAGACAAATTATCAAGGTCAGACAAACTAATCTCTACCTACAGATTGGCAGGCTCCCACCCTGCTGTTTTCTAGTGCATGTATCACCCATTCTTCAGTATGTTTTGGGTGTAGATGTTTTACAGGATCTAGATCTAACTACCATGACAGGCAAATTCAAGTTGCACATTGGAGTCGTAAAACCCATCACTGTGGGTTCTGCAAAATGGGAATCTATACAGCTGCCAGTTCCTCTGAAGAGTAATAAGCATAAAACAATATAAAGTACGGGGGGTGGGGAGCATAACAAGTTTACTGCCACCATTAAAGAATTAGGAAAGGCAGAGGTAATCAGGCCTGCTCAAAGCCCATCCAATAGTCTAGTTTGGCCTGTAAAGAAATCTAGGGGCGCCTGGGTGGCTCAGTCGGTTAAGTGTCCAACTTTGGCTCAGGTCATGATCTCATGGTTCATGGGTTCGAGCCCCACATTGGGCTCTGTGCTGACAGCTCACAGCCTGCAGCCTACGTCAGATTCTGTCTCTGGCTCTTTCTGCCCCTCCCCAGCTTGTGCTCTCTCTCTCTCTAAAATAAACATTAAAAAAAAAAAAAAAAAAAAAAGAAATCTAATTGGACCTGGTGAATGACAATAGATTATAGGGAACTCAGTAAAGTTACTCCATGCAGCCATGCCATGTTGCCTAATATAGCCTCATTGTTAGAAAAAAAAAAAAAAAATCACAGCATCCATTAAGACATATCATTACGTACTAGACCTATCTAACCCCCTCGTCAGCATTCTATTAGAATTTGAATCCCAAGGCCAGTTCACCTTTACATGCAACAGGAGACAATGGCTCTTCCAGGCATTGCCCCAAGAGTGCCTCCATAGTCCCGCAATTTGTCATAGGATGGTAGCCAGAGATCTGGAAAACTGGGTATTGCCAGAGGAGATGGTGCTTTATCACTACATAGATGATGTAATGTTAACTTGTGATGATTTATCCTCCCTGTCTCAAGCAGCTGCGTCATTACAGGTGCACTTGAAGTCACAAGGATGGGAAGTAAATACTGACCAGATCCTTCCTGGGTGTCATCTGGGCAGTGTCCTGGGTGTCATCTGGGCAGGTAAGACAAAAGTGGTGCCAGAGGCAGTCACTGATAAAATACAAGCCTTCCCAATCCCTGAACCAGTAAAGGAATTACAGGCTTTTGTTGGTTTATTGGATTACTGGAGACCTTCTTGTCCCCATCTAACCCAGATATTAAGACCTTTCCATGCCTTGCTTAAGAAGGGAAACTGATGGGATCAGGAGGCTTTCTTACAGGCAAAAATTGTAGTAAATATGTTGCTTAGGGTCTTAGGGTATCCCATTTTGTAACTATGAGTTGGAATTCCCTTCTGGTGTGATAAGGAAGCTCAAAATTTTTCTTCCTTACTTTATTTTTTCTGCTCATCCCTTAGTAAAGAAATGGCTAAGTACAATTCCTCAAGCAGATTATTACTTAAGCACTCTTTAAAACCAGCCTTGGGGGGCGCCTGGGTGGCTTAGTTGGTTGAGCGTCCGACTTCAGCTCAGGTCACGATCTTGCGGTCCGTGAGTTCGAGCCCCGCGTCAGGCTGTGGGCTGGAGCCTGCTTCCGATTCTGTGTCTCCCTCTCTCTCTGCCCCTCCCCCGTTCATGCTCTGTCTCTCTCTGTCTCAAAAATAAATAAATGTTAAAAAAAATTAAAAAAAAAAAAACAGCCTTGGGAGAAGGGGTTCTCCTTAAAAATGTTCAAAAATCAGTGGATGGAAAATTGTGAGTTCCTAAATTGTTTTCTTGGCCAACCATGTCATTTTGTAACCAAAGTTTTACTTGAGACACTTAAATTAATCCACATGACTTTGAAAAGAATAAACCCAATAAAACAAAAATAAAATAAAATAAAGTAAAATAAATAAAATAAAACTCTCAGGTTGTTTTGTGAGTCATTTTCTCGAAGTCAGTAGATCTTACAGCAGAAGAAGCACATAGTAATGCCTGTGAAATATACATCTCAGGTAAAAAAGCAAGTTGTAGATCAGTATGAATAATTTGTTACAATTTTTTTAAAATACAGAGACAAGGGCATGTGGGTGGCTCAGTCAGTTAAGCATCGGACTTTCGCTCAGGTCATGATCTCACAGTTCGTGAGATCCAGCTCTGCTTCCAGTGAGCTCAAGCCCCGCTTCAGGTGAGCCCCGCTTCTGTCCCTCTCTCCCTCTCTCTCTGCCCCTCATTCACATGAGCCCTCTCAAAAAAAAAAAAAAAAAAAACACAGAGAGACATACACATTTTTGTATGTATTTTTAAAAGTCTTCTAAAGTTATAAACCAGGTATGCTTCCTGGAGCATAAAAAGAGATACTTTCTCTTTCTGCTGTATTATTCCAATTAAAAAAATAATAATATACATTCTTCTCATGAGGTAACAGATTCAGAAGTATACAGTTCAATTTAAAAAACGTAAGAATTGGTAAAGGAAAAGGAGGAGGAGAAAGAGGGGAAAACAGACTGTCTTTAGATAGGTTAAATCAAGGCAAGTCTCCTATTTGGAGGATTTATCTTTCCGAGATTTGCACTGTCATTGCTCAGCCAATCCATTCACACAACATTCACATGAGGAACTGCCACTGGCCAGTCATTAGCCATGCAGTCTCAATAACACAGAACTTCTCTGAGAGGCGTGGGCTGTTGGCTCAAAGTCATTGGGCTCAGCCCAAGGGGCTAGAGAGGGATTTTGCTAAGAGCCAAAGAGAAGTGGACAATAAGGGAATATACCAAGAGACAATTCTGATTAGACTGCTTTAGTGAATTTCAGAATACATATTCTCTTTACTTCCACCTGCATCCCATATCCCAACATTGGGACAGAAGTGTCCTTTCCTCAGCTTTCTGTACCCTCTCCTCTTCCTCCACATCCAGGAACAGCACTAGATTGCTAATCACACAACACTCAGAGGGAGGGCCAATATAGGTAGAAGCAAAAAAACAAATCCTCACTTGTGGATTCTCTATTCTGCTTTTAAAAATTATATCAGGGGCGCCTGGGTGGCTCAGTCTGTTAAACATCCAACTTCAGCTCAGGTCATGATCTCACAGTCTGTGAGTTCAAGCCCCGCATCCGGCTCTGTGCTGACAGCTCAGAGCCTGGAGCCTGCTTCAGATTATGTGTCTGCCTCTCTCTCTGGCCCTCCCCTGCTCATGCTCTGTCTCTCTCTGTCTTAAAAATAAATAAAAACATTTTAAAAAATTATATCAGAGCAGGACACCTGGGTGGCTCAGTCAATTAAGTGTCTACTCTTGCTTTTGGATCAGGTCATGATCTCAGAGTTCTTGGATTCAAGCCCTGCCTCAGGCTCTACACTGACATTGTGGAACCTGCTTGGGATTCTCTTCCTCTCCCCCCCACTCCCTTTTTCTCTGCCCTTCCCCCACTCGTTCATGTGCGCGCGCTTGCGCGTGCGCGCGAGCTCTCTCTCTCTCTCTCTCTCTCTCTCTCTCTCTCAAATAAATAAACTTTAAAAAATTATATCAGAGCATTTCACAGGGAAGGTCATGAAGGAACTTCCAAAGTGATGATAATATTCTGTATCTTAATAAGAATTTGGGTTATATAGGTGTATGCATTTGTTAAAACTCAAAGATTTGTGCAGTTCAGGGGCGCCTGGGTGGTTCAGTTGGTTGAACATCCAACTCTTAATTTCAGCTCAGGTCGTGATCTCAAAGTCATGGGATTGAGCCTATGTCAGGTTCTGTACTGGGCGTGGTGCCTGCTTGAGATTCTCTATCTCCCTCTCTTTCTGCCCCTCCCCCACTTGTGCTCCCCCTACTTTTTCTCTCTCTCTAAAAAAAAAAAAAAGATTCGTGCAGTTCCTTACATGTAAATTTTACATAAAAAGAAAAATATTGTAAACAAATATTGACTGCTCATCCATGATATGCATACTAAATCAGAGGAAGCACTAATGTCTGCAGGTTGTATTTTTTCATTTTGGTGATAAAATATGCATAATATAAGATTCATCATTTTAACCACGTACAATTCAGTGGCATTAAGTATATCCACAATGTTGTACACACATCACCACTTTTCGCTTCCAGAACTTTCTTATCATCCCAATCAGGAGCTCTGTACCCATTAAACAATAACTCCCCATCCTCCCCTCCTCCCAGCCCCTGGTAATCTCTACTCTACTTTCTGTCTCCGTAAGTGTGCCTATTCTAAGTACCTCATATAAGTTAAATCATACAATATTTATCCTTTTGTGTCTGGTTTATTTCACTTAGCATGGTGTTTTCAAGGTTCATCCATATTTCACATGTATCACAATTTTATTACTCTTAAAGACTGAACAAAATTCTGTTGGATGTATATACCATATTTTATCCATTCAGGTGTTGATAGACATTGGGATTGTGTCCACCTGTTGGCTACTGAAGAATGCTGCTATGAACATTGTTATACAAGTATCTGAGTGGAATTGTGGGATCAAATGGTAATCCTGTATTTAACTTTTTAAGGAACTGCCTGCCAAGCTGTTTTCCACAACAGCTATCATTTTACATTCACACCAGCAATATGACCTGGATTTAAAAAAAACTAAACCATGGTACCCAAATAGTGTTAGTTACTGTCAATTTTCACTTGGTTTCTGGTGGCAAAAAGCCAGGCTTTATCCTCGACCTGATCTCCCTCATTGACCTTTATCAGATATTTAAACAAACACAGTGGCAGCCCTGATAAGACACTTGACAGAATTTCTTACACACACACACACACACACACACACACACACACACCCATCCTACCCCACTAAACCACCCTAAACACATGTAAAATACAAATAAAAACTATGTTTCCTATGGAAATGCAGCTCCAAAACAAATCTGAGCCACCAGCACCTCCTATGAGAATATGATTGTCCAAGTGACACAATTTTCAGGGATGGTCTATTAAACAAGATTCTTGGCTGAAGTGACAGAAATCATTTTTTTTTTTTATTTTTTAATGTTTATTTATTTTTGAGAGACAGAGAGAGAGGCAGAGCATGAGTGGGGAAGGGACAGAGAGCAAGGGAGACACAGAATCCAAAGCAGGCTCAAGACTGAGCTGTCAGCACAGAGCACAATGGGGGCTAGAACTCATGAACCATGAGATCATGACCTGAGCCAAAGCCTGACAACTAACCAAGTGAGCCACCCAGGCACCACAAACAGAAATCAGTTTTAAACTTGCTTACACAAGAAGAGGACTTCTTGGCTGCAGACATGCCTGGATCCAGGGCTCAACAAATGTCACAAGCACCCCACTGTTTCCCACCATGTGCGGGATCTTCTACCTCCACATTGGACACACCCCAGTCAGACTATCACTCTGATTCTCTTTGGAGGAAAGTGTTTTTCCCAGTTGTGGGCAGGGCTGGTGTCACTAGGCCCTGCCTGGGTCACATGCCTTCAACAGGATTTGGAAGGTGGTCCACCCAACTAAACCAAATGGATTGCTTTTGGAAAAGCAGTGCTTCTACAGGAAAACCAGGGCATCATCACTCAGTAGGCAAAAAAGATATATGCCCATGATAGAGACTGTATACTCTAAATAAAAGAATCAAGATTGAAAAGAATAAAGAGAAAAAAAAAGGATTTCTAAACCCTAGAAAGACTGAATCCAGTAGAATGAAATTCATTGTGCAAAAAGTTCTACATTGAGATTAAGTGTTGGTATATGTTAAAATTTAAGAATGTGTGTATATATAACAATTATAGGATGAGGGAAAAGTGGTTTAATAGTACCCCTAAAATTAATTTTTGGTACCAATAATTTTGAAATGACTAAGAACATGATTTGGGTACCCCAGAAGATTGCATAATGGAATTTAAGGGTAGAACAAAGAAGACAGTGATGTTAATTTCATGATGTCACGTCTAGAATATTGTGTTCAGGCCTGGCAGCCACCTTTTAAGAAGGATGCCAGTAATCATCCAGAGAAGGATGAGTATCTACCTAGGAATGGCATGTTTCTGGTGAAGTGACGTGAAGTGCTTATTGCTGTGGAAGTGTAATCCAGAAAGAAGACTGTACGATGGATAACAGAGAGAATTCCTGCTTTAAATAAAGGTTGGTGTCTTCAAGTTGGCAGACCATGTATGTCTTGTGGGCCTCCTATAAAACCCATGGCTGCATAAGTCAGGCTGCAAACCTTGAGTGATTTTCTGGAACAGTCCTAGAAAAGGATCTTGAGGATCAGAAGCTTCTGGGATTTCTAGTACCACATGTGTTTGTTTGTTTGTTTGTTTGTTTGTTTGGACAGCAACAATCCTGGGCAAGCTATGAAGTATCTATGGCCCCCAAGGATTTCAGGGGGTCTGGGAGTCATGGCAGTTGGTTTTGCTGGTCGGCTCCATGCACCACTGAGGCTGTCAAGCAGTGCTTCCCACACACAGGTATCTTCTGCATGGTCTCGGAGAGCAAGAATGGCCCCAGCACCTGTAGGAATGCAAGGCAGCTGTACTGCAGACACAGGGTATGACTTTAAACTCTTGACCACACCCAAGCATGTATTCAGTAAGCTTAGGCACTTCACACTGGCTCAATAAAGATTTACCAAAGGAAGGAGTGCTCTAACAACATTTCTAACAAACACACTGGTTATTTGTTTTCATATTATACAATGTATTTTGCATGGGGGAAAAAATGAATACAATTTTTAAAAATTTATTACTATTAGTTCTATCAATTGCTGACAATGACTATTGGAAGACACCAACTGTTGTGAATTTCTGTTTCTCCTTTCAGCTCTGTGGGATTTGTTTTGTGTATTTTGAGGCTATGTTGTTGGTGTGTACACATTTGGGTTTATTATGTCTTCCTGGTGAATTGATCCTCTTATCATTATGTAATGTCCCTCTTTGTCTCCAGTAATATTCTTTACCCTGAAGTCTACTTTATCTGATATTGCTAGAACCCTTCTTGTTTAAATTAACAATTTTTTCCTTTTACTTCTAATCTACCCATGAACTTGTATTTGAAGTGAGTTTCTTGTAAAACAGTGTACTGTTAGATCATGTTTGTTGTTAATCCACTTTGCCAATCTTTCTTTTTTTTTAATCCAGTAGAGTTAACATACAGTGTTATAATGATTTCAGGTGTACAATATGGTGATTCAGCAGTTCTGTACATTACTCAGTGCTCATCAAGATAAGTGTACTCTTAATCCCCTCCTTCTATTTCAGCTATCCTCCACTCACCTCTCCTCTGGTAATCATCAGTTTGTTCTCAATAGTTATGAGTCTGTTTTCTTGTTTGTCTCTTTTTTTTTCTTTATTTATTTGTTCTGTTTCTTAAGTTCCACATATGAATGAAATCATATGGTATTTGTCTTTTTCTGACTAACTTATTTCACTTAGCATTATACTATCTATATCCACCCATGTCATTGCAAATGGCAATATTTTATTTTTTATGGCTGAATAATATTCCAATACTCAGTAATGTACAGAACTGTTGAAGTGTCTGTTGGCCATTTGTATATTTTTGGAAAAGTATCTTTTCATGTCTTCTGCCCATTTCTTCACTGCATTATTTGTTTTTTGGGTGTTGAGTTTGATAAGTTCTTTATAGATTTTGGATACTAACCACTTATCAGATATGTCATTTGCAAATATCTTCTCCCATTCAGTAGGTTTTCTTTTAGTTTTGTTTATTTCCTTTGCTGTGCAGAGGTTTTTATTTTGATGTAGTCCCAATAGTTTATTTTTGCTTTTATTTCCCTTGTGTCAGGAGACATATCTAGAAATATATTGCTATTGCCAATGTCAAAGAAATTACTACCTCTACACTCTTCTAGGATTTTATGGTTTCAGGTCTCACATTTAGGCCCTTATCCATTTTCAGTTTATTTTTTTGTATGGTGTAAGAAAGTGGTTCTGTTTCATTCTTTTGCATGTAGCTGTCCAGTTATCCCAACACTATTTGTTAGACTATTTTCCCATTGCATATTCTTGCTTCCTCTATCAAAGATTAATTAACCATATAATCATGGGTTTATCTCTGGGCTCTTTATTCTGTTCTATTGATCTATGTGTCTAGTTTTGTACCAGTACCATACTGTTGTGATTACTACAGCTTTGCAGTACTGTTACCGGCTACTGGAATTCCTCAGTTCTTTCTACTTGAAAGAAAGGATTCAGTCAAGAGACCTGATAAAGAGCTAAAGTGGCAAAGTTTTTATTTAGCAAAAAGCAACAGTACACTGCAGCAACAGAGGAGTGGGCTGACCTGAGGATGGGTGGCCACATGCTGTTTTTCATTGTGTTCTTTTATGGGGATTTATTTGGTCTCTTCCCTCCCATCTTGTTATTGTCACTCCACACTTGGACCCACTTTGGTTCCCTCCCTTCAAACCTCTTACACAAATTTGTGTTAGTCATCTCCCCATGATGGCCTAAGCACAACTCACTGGGGGCACCCAAACCGCAATGCAAATCTTATAAAGCTTTGGAGTTTCTAGCGAACAAGGTCTTTGTTAAGTGTTCATGCTCCAAAGTTGGGGAAGTCCCTGTAACCCATATCTTCTGTTTATCAGTTGGTGCCAAATCAGAAAAGGTGTTTGTCTAAGGGAGATGGGGCAGTCTCTGGTTGGAGACTGGGTGGTCCTTTTTCCCCACCTGCTCATGTCTATCTAACTGCCTACTCTAACAATATAATTTGAAATCTGGGATTGCAATCCCTCCAGTTTTGTTCTTTTCCAACATTGCTTTGGCTATTTGGGGTCTTTTGTGGTTCCATACCAATTTTAGGATTATTTATTCTAGTTCTGCAAAATAATACTGCTGGTATTTTGATAGGGATTGCATTAAATCTGTAGATTGCATTGAGTAGTATGGACATTTTAACAATATTTGTTCTTCCAATCCATGAGCATATAATATCTTTCCATTTGTTTTGGTTATCTTCAATTTTCTTCATCAGTGTTGTATACTTTTCAAAGTACAGGCCTTTCACTGTGGTTAAGTTTATTCCTATGTATTTTATTCTTTTTGGTGCAATTATAAATGGAATTGTTTTCTTATTTTCCTCTCTGCTATTTCATTATTACTGTATAGAAATGTAATGGATTTCTGTACATTGATTTTGTGTCCTGAGACTTTATTGAATTCATCTATTAGTTCTAGTAATGTTTTGGTGGAATTTTTAGGATTTTCGATGTATAGTATCATGTCATTTGCAAATAGTGAAAGTTTTATTCTTCTTTACCAATTAGGATGCCTTTTATTTCTTTTTCTTGTCTGAAGTACAACTTGCTGTGGCTAGGGATCTCAGTACCACGTTGAATAAAAGTAGTGAGATTGGACATTCTTGTCTTGTTCCTGACCTTAGGGGAAAAGCTCTCAGTTTTTCACTATTGAGTGTGATGTTCACTGTGAGTTTTTTATATATGGCTTTTGTTATGTTGAGGTATGTTAGCCCTAAACCTACTTTGTTGAGGGTTTTTTGTGATAATGAATATTATACTTTGTCAAATACATTTTCTGAATCTTGAAATGATTATGTGGTTTTTATCCTTTCTCTTCCTGATGTGATGTATCATATTGATTAATTTGCAAATATTGAACCACGCTTGCATTTTGGAACTAAATCCCACTTGATCATGATGAATGATTTTTTAAACGTGTTGTTGGATTCAGTTTGCTAATATTTTGTTGAAGATTTTTGCATCTATGTCCATCGGAGATTTTGGCCAGTAGTACTCTTTTTTTGTAGAGTCTTTATCTGGTTTTGGTATTCTGGTAATGTTGGCCTCATCGAATGAATTTGGAAGCTTTCCTTCCTCTTATATTTTTTTGGAATAGTTTAAGGAAACTAGGTATTAGTTCTTCTTTAAAGGTCTGGTAGAATTCACCAGAATTCTCTAGCTGTAAAGCCATATGGCCCTGGACTTTGGTTTAATAGGAGTTTTTTAATTGCTGATACAATTCCATTGCTGGTAATGGGTGACTTAAAATTTTCTACTTCTTCCTTATTCAGTTTTGGCAAGTTATATATTTCCAGGAATTTATCCATGTCTTCTAGGTTATCCAATTTTTTAGCATATAATTTTTCTTAAAACTCTCTCATAAGCCTTTGTATTTCTGTAGTGTTAGTTGTTATTTCTTCTCTTTTATTTCTGTTTTGTTTATTGGAGTCCTCTATTTTTTTTTTTTATGAATCTGGCTAAAGATTTATCAATGTTGTTGAACTTTTCAAAGAACCAACTCCTGCTTTCATTGATCTGTTCCATTGTTTTATTAGTTTCTATTTAATTTATTTCTTCTGTAATCTTTATTATTTCTTTCCTTCTACTAGTTTGGGGATTTGTTCATTTTTCTCTATCTCCTTTAGATGTAAGATTTGGATGTTTATTTGAGATTTTTCTTTCTTCTGGAAGTAGACCTATATTACTAGAAACTTGCCTCTTAGAACCTTTTGTTGCATCTCAAACATTTTGGATCATTGTGTTTTCATTTTTGTCTCTATGTGTTTTTTGATTTCCTCTTTGACTTCTAGGTTGAGCTATTCATTGTTTAGTAGCATGTTATTTAAGGTCCATGTATTTATGCTCTTTCCAGATCTTTCCTTGTGGTTCATTTGTAGTTTCATAGCATTGTGGTCAGAAAAGATGCATGGTATAACTTCAATATTTTTTAATATTGAGACTTATTTTGGGGCCTAATATGTGATCTATCCTGGAGATTTTTCCATGTGCACTTGAAAAGAATGTGTACTCTTCTTTTTAAGGATAGAATGTTCCAAACATATCTGTCAGATCCATCTGGTCCGATGTGTCATTCAAAGCCAAATGTTTCCTTGTTGGTTTTCTGTTTGGACGATCTATCCATTGATGTAAGAGGTGTGTTACATCCCCTACTATTATTGTATCACTATCAATTACTTCCTCTATGTTATTAGCTTTATGTATTTGGGTGCTTCCATGATGGTTGCATGAGTATTTACAATGATTATATCTCCTTGTTAGATCATTCTCTTTATGATTGTATGGTATCTTCATCTTTTGTTACAGTTTTTGTTTAAAAGTCTATTTTGTCTAGGGGGCCCTGGGAGGCTCGTCAGTTAAGCATCCGACTTTGGCTCAGGTCATGATCTCGCAGTCCGCAAGTTCAAGCCCTGTGTTGGGCTCTGTGCTGACAGCTCAGAGCCTGGAACCTGTTTCAGATTCTGTGTCTCCCTCTCTCTCTGCTCCTCCCCCACTCGCTCTCTCTCTCAAAAAGAAATAAACATTAAAAAAAATTTTTTTAAGTCTATTTTGTTTCATATAAGTATCGCTACCTAGGCTTTCTTTTGACATCCACTTGCATGATAAATGTTTCTCCATTACTTCACTTTCAATCTGCATGTGTCTTTAGGTCTGAAATGAGTCTCTTGTAGGCAGCATATAGATGGGTCTTGCTTTTTTATCCATTCTGTCACCCTATGTCTTTTGATAGGGACATTTAGCCCATTTACATTCAAAGTAATTAGTTATAGGTATGTATTTATTGCCATTTTGCTACTTACTTTATGATTGTTTTTGTAGTTATTCTCTGTTCCTTTCTTCACTCATTCTCTTCTCTCACAGTTTGCTGGCTTTTTTTAGTGTATACTGGGATTTATTACTCTTTATTTTAGAAATGTCTATGACTGGGCTTTGAGTTGTGCTTAAAATTAGGTTTATATATAACATCTTCTGCATAGAGCAGTCTATATTAAGTTGACGGTCACTTAAAGTTCAAACCCATTCTTTACTCCTCTTCTGCCCACATTTTAAGTATATGGTATCATACTTTACATCCTTTTATTTTGTGAGTCCTTTGACTGATTTTTACAGATATATTCATTTTTAGGGGTGCTTGGGTGGCTCAGTCAGTTAAGCCTCTGACTTCAGCTCAGGTCATGATCTCATGGTTCATGGGTTCAAGCACCGTGTCAGGCTATGTACTGGGACAACTCAGAGGCTGGAGCCTACTTTGGATTCCGTGTCTCCCTCTCTCTCGGACCCTTCCCTGCTCACTCTCTTTCTCTCTCTCAAAAATAAACATTAAAAAAGTAGATACACTTATTTTTACTGCTTTTGTCCTTTCTACATTTCTTTTTTTCTTAACATTTTCCCATTTATTTGCTGCTTTCTCTTTTCCCTCCCTCCATTCTTGATCCACCAATTTTTTTTCTTTAAATTTTTACTTAAATCTAGTAAGTTAATGTATAGCATAATTTGTTTTCAGGAATAGAATTTACTGATTCACCACTTACATAAAACACCTAGTGCTCAGCACGACAGGTGCCCTCCTTAGTACCCATTACCCATTTTCCTCCATCAATCCTCAGTTTGTTCTCTGTTGTTAAAAGTCTCTTATGGTTTGTTTCCTTCTACTCTTTTTCTCCCTCTTCCCATATGTTTATCTGTTTTGTTTCTTAAATTCCAAAAGAGTGAAATCTATGGTATTTGTGTTTCTCTGACTGACTTATTTTGCTTAGCGTAATACACTCTAGCTCCATCCACGTCATTACAAATGGTAATATTTCATTCTTTTTGATGGCTTAATAATAGTCCTTCATATATATAGATAGATATACATGTTAATATAGATAGATATAGATATCACATTTTCTTTATCCATTCATCAACTGATGGCCATTTGGGCTCTTCCCATAGTTTGGCTACTGTTGATAATGCTGCTATAAACATCGGGGTGAATGTATCTCTTTGAATATCTTTTTTTGTATCCTTTGGGTAAATACCTAGTAGTACAATTGCTAGATTGTAGGGTACTGCTATTTTTAACTTTTTGAGGAAAATCCATACTGTTTTCCAGAGTGGCTGCACCAGTTTGCATTCTCACCAACAGTGCAAAAGTGTTCCCCTTTCTCCACATCCTCACCAACACCTATTGTTTCTTGTGTAGGGTTAAAATTAGCCCTTCTGACAGGTGTGAAGTGGTATCTCATAGTTTTGATTTGTATTTTCCTGATGATGAGTGATGTTTAGCATTTTTCCATGTGTCTGTAGTCATCTGGATATCTTCTTTGGAAAAGTGTCTCTTCCTTCTTCACTGGATTATTTGTTTTGGGGGGTGAGTTTGACAAATTCTTTATAGATTTTGAATACTAACCCTTTATCAGATAAATCATTTGCAAATATCTTCTCCCATTCCATAGGCAGCCTTTTACTTTTATTGATTGTTTTCTTTGCTGTGCAGAAACTTTTTATCTTGATGAAGTCCCAACAGTTCATGTTTGCTTTTGTTTCCCTTGCCTCCAGTGACATGCCTAATAAGAAGTTGCTGTGGCTGAGATCAAAGAGTTTGCTGCCTATGTTCTCCTCTAGGATTTTGATGGTTTCCTGTCTCACATTTAGGTCTTTCATCCATTTTGAGTTTATTTTTGTGTATGATGTAAGAAACTGGTCCAGTTTCATTCTTCTGCATGTTGCTGCCTATGTTTTCCCCATTGAGGATGGTGTTAACTGTGGGTCTTTTGTACATGACCTTTATGATGTTAAGGTATGTTCCATCTATCCCTACTTTCTTGAGGTTTTTTATTAAGAAAGGATGCTATATTTTGTCAAATGCTTTTTCGGCATCCATTGAGAGAATCATATCGTTCTTGCCCTTTCTTTTATTAATGTGGTGCATCAAGTTGATTGATTTGTGAGTATTGAACAAGCCCTACAGCCCAGGAATCAATCCCACTTGATCATCATGAATAATTCTTTTAATGTACTGTTGAATTTTATTTGCTAGTATCTTGTTGAGAATTTTTGCATCCATGTTCATTAGGGATATTGGCCTATAATTCTCCTTTTTAGTGGTATTTTTGTCTGGTTTTGGAATCAAGGTGATGCTGGCCTCATGGAATGAGTTTGGAAATTTTCGTTCTATTTCTATTTTTTAGAACAGTTTGAGAAGAATAGATATTAACTCTTCTTTAAATGTCTGGTAGAATTCCCCTGGGAAGCCATCTGGCCCTGGACTTTTGTTTGTTAGATTTTTTATTACTATTTCAATTTCTTTGCTGGCTATGGGTCTGTTCAAATTTTCTATTTCTTCCTGTTTCAGTTTTGTCAGTTTATAGGTTTCTAGAAATTTGTCCATTTCTTCCTGATTGCCCAGATTGTTGGCATACAATTTTTCATAATATTCTCTTATAATTGTTTGTATTTCCTTGGAGTTGGTTGTGATGTCTCTCATTCATGTCTGAGTTTATTTATTTGGGCCCTTTCTTTTTTCTTCTTGTTTAGTCCAGCTAGGGGGTTATCAATTTTATTAACTCTTTCAAAGAACGAGCTCTTAGTCTCATTGATCTGTTCTACTGGTTTTGTTGCTGTTGTTGTTGCTGCTGCTTCTATATCACTTATTTCTGCTCTAGTCTTTATTATTTCTCTTTTCTTGCTAGCTTTAGGCTTTATTTGCTATTCCTCTTCTAGTTCCTTTAGGTGTAAGATTATGTTGTGTATTTAAGACTTTTCTTGATTTTGTTTGTTGTTTTCTTTGTTTTGTTTTGTTTTTTGAGAGAGAGAGCACAAGAGCAGTGAGGGTCAAAAGGAGAAGGAGAGAGAGAATCTCAAGCAGCCTCCACGCTCAGCATGGAGCCTGATACAGGGCTTGAGTTCACAACCATGAGATCATGACCTGAGCCTAAATCAAGAGTTGAACACTCAACCAACTGAGCCAACCAAGTGTCCCTGTTTCTTTTCTTTTCTCTTTCTTTCTTTCTTTCTTTCTTTCTTTCTTTCTTTCTTTTCTTTTCTTTTCTTTTTTTTTTTAGAGAGAGAGGAGGAGACCACTCTTGTTTCTTGAGGTAGGCCTGTATTGCAATATACTTCCCTCTTAGGACTGCCTTTCCTGCATCTCAAAGGTTTTGAACAGTCAAGTTTCCATTTTCCTTTGCTTCCATGTACTTTTTTATTTCCTCTTTAATTTCCTCATTATTTATTAGGATGTTCTTCAACCTCCAATTATTTGTGGTTTTTCCAAATTATTTCTTGTAGTTGACTTTAAGTTTCATAGTTTTGTGGTCTGAAAATATGCAGGATATGATCTTGATATTTTTTTTACTTGTTGAGGGCTGCTTTGTGACCCAGTATGCGATCTATTCTGGAGAATGTTTCATGTGCACTCAAGAAGAATGTGTATTCTGCTGCTTTAGGATGAAATGTTCTCAGTATATCGGTTAAATCCAGTCCAGTGTATCACTCGAAACCATTGTTTCCTTGTTGATTTTCTGCTTAGATGATCTGTCCATTGTTGTAAGTGGGATATTAAAGTCTTCTACTTATTGTATTATTCTCAATGAGTTTCTTCATTTTTGTGATTAATTTATTTATATTTTTGGGCGGTTCCAAGTTCGGGGAATAAAATTTACAATTGTTAGATCTTCTTGATGGATATGATATGGTGCCCTTAATTATGATATAATCCCCTTCTTCATCTCTTGTTACAGTCTTTGGTTTAAAATCTAGTTTGTCCGGGTCACCTGGCTGGTTCAGTTTGTTAAGGAACAGACTCTTGGTTTTGGCTCAGGTCATCATCTCACAGTTCATGGGTTCGAGCCCCACATCTGGCTCTTTGGTGACAGTGCAGAGCACCTGCTTAGGATTCTCTCTGTCTTTACCTCTCTGTCTGCCCCTCCCCTGCTCTCTCTCTCTCTTCTCAAAATAAATAAATAAACGTAAAAAATAAAATCTGGTTTGTCTAATATAAGTATGGCTGCTCTGCATTTCTTTTGGTGTCCATTACCATGATAGATGTTTTTTCGTTCCCTCACTTTTAATATGTTGATGTCTTGATGTCTAAAATGAGTCTCCTGTACTCTTAAAAACTGAAAACAAACTGAGGGTTGATGGGGGGTGGGAGGGAGGGGAGGGGAGGTGATGGGCATCGAAGAGGGCATCTTTTGGGATGAGCACTGGGTGTTGTATGGAAACTAATTTGACAATAAATTTCATATAATAAAAAAAATCAATTATATGTTATCTGTATATTATACATAGATAATTCCAGTACAGTTAACATACAGTGTTATATTAGTTTCAGGTGTACAATATAGTGATTCAACAATTCTATATTCAGTGCTCATCATGATAAGTGTACTCTTAATCCCCTTCACCTATTTCACCCATACCCCACCCACATCCCCTCTGGTTACCATCAGTTTGTTCTCAATGGTTAAGAGTCTGTTTTTTGGTTTGGACCTTTCTCTTTGTTTGCTTATTTTGTTACTTAAATTCCACATGTGAGTGAAATCAGATGATATTTGTCTTTCTCTGACTGATTTATTTCACTTGGCTTATACCTTCTAGATCCATCCATGTTTTTGCAAATGGTAAAATTCCATTCTTTTTTATGGGTGAGAAATACTCTATTGGAGATATATATATATATATATATATATATATATATATATGCCATCTTCTCTATCCATTCATGTATCAATGGACACTTGAGCTACTTCCATATTTTGGCTATTGTAAATAATGCTGCATTAAACAAACATAAGGGTACTTATATCTTTTAAGTTAGTGTTTTTGTATTCTTGGGGTGAATACCCATAGTGGAACTGCTGGAATCACATGGTGGTTCTGTTTTTGATTTTTTGAGGATTCTTTACGCTGTTTTCCATGGTGGCTGCGCCAGTCTGTGTTCCCACCAACAGTGGCCGAGGGTTCCTTTTCCTCCACATCTTCACCAGCATGTATTGTTTCCTGTGTTTTTGATTTTAGCATGGCCCATACTCTTAGCTAATCTGCCTTCTACTTTTCCCAGTATCCAGATATTGACCAGCACTTAACAGATGCTCAGTAAAGTCTTGTTGACTGAAATGTTAAAAAAATAAAAAATAAAATAAAAAAATAAAATGAGTCTCCTGTAAGCAGCATATAGATGGGTCTTGTTTTCTTTTTTATCCATTCTGATACCCTATGTGTTTTGATTGGATCATTTAGTACATTTACATTCAGGGTGATTATTGAAAGATATGAGTTTAGTTCCATTGTGTTACCTATAAAGTTGGTGTTTCTGGTGATGTTCTCTGTTCCTTCCTAGACTTTGTTGCTTTTGTTTCGTCCACACACACTCAAATGTCCCCCTCAATATTTCTTGCAGGGCTGGTTTAGTGGTCATGAATTCCTTTAGTTTTTGTTTGTCTGGGAAAGTCTTTATCTCTCCTTCTATTCTAATGACAGTCTTGCTGGATAGAGTATCCTTGGCTGCATATTTTTCCCATTCAGCATACTAAATACATCCTGCCAGTCCATTCTGGCCTGCTGAGTTTCTTTGGACAGACTTGCTGTGAACTGACCTGTCTTCCCTTATGGGTTAAGGACTTTTTTCCCTTGCCCTTTTCAGGATTTTTTCCTTGTTTGTGTATTTTGTGAATGTCACTATGATGTGCCTTAGTGATGGCTGGCTTTTGTTAAATTTAATGGGAATTCCCTGTGCTTCTTGTATTTTGATGTTTGTGTCCTTCTCCAGATTAGGGAAGTTTTGAGCTATAATTTGCTCACATAAACCTTCTACTCCTTTTTCTCTCTCTTCATCTTCCTACAATATGAATGTCATTCCATTTTAATAAGTCACTGAGTTTCCTAAGTCTACCTTCGTGATCCAATATCTTTGTTTTCCTCTTCTTTTTAGCATCACTATTTTCCATAATTTTATCTTCTATATCTCTAATTCATTTCTTTGTTTCCTTCCTCCTTACTGTCAATATGTCCATTAGGCTTTGCATCTCAGTTATAGCATCTTGATTTCAGCCTGACTAGAGTTTAGCTCTTTTATCACTGCAGTAAGAGATTCTCTAGTGTCTTACATGCTTTTTTGAAGCCCATCTAGAATTCTTATAATTGTTGTTTTAAATTCTAATTCAGACATCTTACTTATATCTGTATTGATTAGATCCCTGGCTGTCATCTCTTCATGTTCTTTCTTTTGGGGTAAATTCCTCTACCTTGTCATTTTAGAGGAAATAATAATAATAAAATTAAATTAAAAAAATTAAAACATCAAATAAAAGAAATAGGTCCTAGGTGTGTTTTGGTCTGCTTGTTAAGAGAAGCTTGATAGAAAGAAGAAAAAAAGAGAAAAGAAAGAGAAAAAATTAAAAATAAATAAATAAAATAAAGTAAATAGAATAAAAATTTGCTCTTTCTGTATCCGAGAAAAAAAAAAAAAAGAGGCAAAAACAAACAAAAACCCCAAAGGAAGCTAGATCCAGTTTACCCTAGAGCTGAAACTTTGCCGTACCCTATGAGCAGCAGACATAGTATGTGGAAGGGATTTTGCTGATCTTCTGGGGGAGGAGCCTGCTGCTCTAATTCTCAGGCTGACTTGCCCTAGTGGAAATGTGCCTTGAGAGTGCAGATGGTGTGACTTGATGTAACACCTCCATTCTCCACTTGGTGGCAGTTTATTTAGCTCACTGAGGTCCATCAGTGCTGGTGGGCTAATGGTGAAAATGGCTTCACCCCACTCTCTAGTCTGGAGTGGGATGTTCACACCTTCACAGACTCATGATCAATCACCCCTCCTGTGTCCCCAACTTCAGTCAGCTCCCCACATTCACCCTATCTGTTCCAAGCTGTCCACCTGTCAGGCAGTGCCACCCTCTTGAGTTTTATCTCAGGCATGGCTATGCTTCAAAACTCCACACTTCAGAGAACTCCACAGCTCAGATTTGCTCAAATTCTCTGGGGGAGGGTCTCACCATGCTGTGGCCAGTACCAGCTTCTCCCAGAAGATGGTTGTATGACCACTTGCCTCAGAGTTTATGGTAAATTGCAACACAGAGCCAGTGCCAGGTTTTGCTGCCCTTAGCTGGCATCTCTGTTCCTATACCAGTAAATGACACAGATCCATGGTGCCCACAGGGTCTTTTGCCCACAGAGAGGCCTTATTGCCTCTACCAAATACCTTCCAAGCAGGGGAACCACTCCTTCCTACATGACCCAATGGATTTGATTTTCAGGCCCCACCACCTGCTACCAGGGTCCCACCCTGACTCCTTGTTGGAGCACCACCAGGCACTGAGCTCCAAAACTTCAGACCCTGTGCTCCATTGTTTATAAAAACCTGACAGTATTGAACCCTCTCCTTTTTCCCCCATCAATGGTTTTGGGAAACAGATTTTTTCACTCTTTCTCTCTTTCTCTGTAGCTACTGTCAGAGGGAGTGCTTTTCTTGTGGGAACCTGACTTGCTGCTCTCTGTCCCCTTCTCTCTTCTCTCTATGAAAAGGGTTCCCTCCCCCTCTGTAGCACCTCTGCTCTTCTCTCCCCCAACTCACCTGTTCACACCACATACCTTTCCCTTTCTCTGCCTCAAATTTTGCAGATTGTTGTCTTAATCCTCACATCGATTTTCTAGGTATTCAAAATTGGTTTTGTGTTGATATAGCTGTGTTGAGGGACACAACAAGCCCAGGGTCCCCTTACTTTCCCTCAATCTTAACTCCTCCTCCTCTCACCTGTTCACTTTGATTGCTTTCCATTATTAGGTCCTCCAGGTCACTTATCTGGTCTTCTGCTTTCTCCATTCTATTATGTATTGCATGTAGAGTAGTGTATTTTTAATTTGTTACTGCGTTCTTTATCTCTGATTGGTTCTTTTTTATGTTTTCTATCTCTTTGTTAAGGGTCTCACTGAGGTCTTCCACTGTTTTCTCAAGTCCAGTGAGTATCTTTATGACCATTACTTGGAATTCTCTATCAGGCATATTACTTATCTCCATTTTGTTTAGGTCTTTTGCTATGATTTTGTCTTGTTCTCTCATTTGGGACACATTCCTCTGTCTCTTCATCTTGCCTGTTTCTATTTGCATGTGCTAGGAAAGTCCGCTATGTCTCCTACTCTTGAAAATAATGGCTTTATGAAGAAGATGTCCTGGAGTGCCCTGAAGTGCAGCGTCCCCTAGTTGCCAGAACCTGGCATTTCACGTGTGTCTCCTATGTGTGTTGTAGCACTCTGCTCTTGTGGCTGAGTTGCTTTTGCCTTCACTACAGTCATCTGCTATGACTCTTCACTTGTTGTGGGCAGGTTTTGGTCCCTGTGTCATTAGTGGACCAGTCTGGGGCCACCTTTGGCTTGAGTTGAGTCAGACCAGGTGTTTGCCAGGGATGAAGGAGCCTCGCACTGTGCTTGTCTCCTGAGAAGTTTTTATTGGTGGGCAGGGCCTGAAGTCAGACCAAATGTCTGCCCCCAGACTACTGCTTAAGCTGAAGTCTTATTGTTGTGTGTGGTTATCTTTCTCTCTTCTCAAAGCAAAGGTCACTTTGGAGGCTGGCCCCTCTAGAGGCTACTACACATTGCTTGTGGTACCACTGTGGATTGACTCCAGCCAAGACCATATTAGAGGGGACAGATTCACTTAAATGGGGGATGGGAGGGGAGATGGACATGGAGGAAGGGCTGCACACTCAGTGGTAGTAAGGTTTATGCAGGTCTGCTGTGGAAGGAGACCTGGAGCTGAAGTCTGGCTGAAGGGGTGTGTCTGCAAGGGAACATGGGGCAGGGTGCACTGTTAGCAAATGAAGTAATGTCAGTACTGCACTGGTTCTTGCAGATGGCTGTGTATTTATGTTGGGGAGCAGGGAAGGAAAATGGTGCCTGCCAGCTACTTTGTTCTGGAAGTCTCCCAATTATCCCTACCCCTCCAGCACACTCTGAGATGAGTAAAGAAATCTCCCTACCATATGTTCCAGGCATTTTTCCAGCTGCTGCTTCTAGGCTCTCTCTCCATGGGGTCTTTGTTGTGCTGTCTCTTTAAGGGCAGAGACTCAGTTTCCTCACCCTCCCACCTCTCCCAGGGCCAAGCCCACTGATTTTTAAAGTTCCAAGTTTTAAATCCCACTGATTGTAAGAAATCAGGAAATTCATCTTTCTCATATGGGCTCCGTGGTGTGGGCAACTGTTTCTCTCACTTCTCCGTGTCTTCAGTGTTCCTCCCTCCTGGGGACAGTCTCATCACTCATTTAGCTCCAGGCTGTGTCTCCGCCCTTCCTTCCCTCTTCCATGCAAACTCTTCTCTATATTTAGCTGTGGAGAGTATGCTCTGCCAGTCTTCAGGTTATTTTCTGGGTTATTTACACAGATGTGAATGTTATCTAGTTGTATTCATGGGACAAGGTGAGCTTAGGATCCTCCTACTCTGAGATCTTTCCCAGATGTTGTCTCTGTCTTTTAGTTAGTGTATTTAGACTATTTACATTTAACACAATTCTGATATGTTAGGGTTGATGTCTGCCATTTTATTATTTGCTTCTGTTTGTTTCATATGTTTATTGTTCCCATTTCACTTTTCTTACCTTCTGATGGGTTATTTGAACATTTATTAGGATTCTACCTTGAGTTACTTAAGGTATTCTGAATATATAGCTTCATGTAACTTTCTTAGCCATTGCTTTAGGTGTTTCAATATATATGTAACTTATTACACTGTACTAATATTGATGTTTACCCTTTCTAGTGAAGTATAGAAACCTTACTTCCAACTAGGTCCCTTTACCCTCCCTACTTTTTTTAATTAATTTTATTTTTTTTAATTTACATACAAATTAGTTAGTATATAGTGCAACAATGATTTCAGGGGTAGACTCCTTAATGCTCCTTACCCATTTAGCCCATCCCCCCTCCCACAACCCCTCCAGCAACCCTCTGTTTGTTCTCCATATTTAAGAGTCTCTTATGTTTTTGTCCCCCTCCCTGTTTTTATAATATTCTTGCTTCCCTTCCCTTATATTCATCTGTTTTGTATCTTAAAGGCCTCATATGAGTAAAATCATATGATATTTGCCTTTCTCTGACTGACTAATTTCACTTAGCATAATACCCTCTAGTTCCATCCACATAGTTATGAATGGCAAGATTTCATTCTTTTTGATTGCTGAGTAATACTCCATTGTATATATATACCACCTCTTCTTTATCCATTCATCCATCGATGGACATTTGGTCTATTTCCATACTTTGGCTACTGTTGATAGTGCTGCTATAAACATGGGGGTGCATGTGCCCTTTTGAAACAGCATCCCTGTATTCCTTGGATAAATACCTAGGAGTGCAATTGCTGGGTCGTACAGTAGTTCTATTTTTAATTTTTTGAGAAACCTCCATACTGTTCCCCAGGGTGGCTGCACAGTTTGCATTCCCACCAGCAATGCAAAAGAGATCCTCTTTCTCCGCATCCTTGCCAACATCTGATGTTGCCTGAGTTGTTAATGTTAGCCATTCTGACAGGTGTGAGGTGGTATCTCATTGTGGTTTTGATTTCTATTTCCCTAATGATGAGTGATGTTGAGCATTTTTTCATGTGTCAGTTGGCCATCTGGATGTCTTCCTTGGAGGAGTGTCTATTCATGTCTTTTGCCCATTTCTTCACTGGATTATTTGTTTTTTGGGTGTTGAGTTTGCTAAGTTCTTTATAGATTTTGGATACTAACCCTTTCTCTGATATGTCATTGCAAATATCTTCTCCCATTCTGTCGGTTGCCTTTTAGTTTTGCTGATGGTTTCCTTCGCTGTGCAGAAGATTTTTATTTTGATGAGGTCCCAGTAATTCATTTTTGCTTTTGTTTCCTTTGCCTCCGGAGACGTGTTGAGTAAGAAGTTGCTGTGGCCAAGATCAAAGAGGTTTTTGCCTGCTTTCTTCTCTAGGATTTTGATGGCTTCCTGTCTTACATTGAGGTCTTTCATCCACTTTGAGTTTATTTTTGTGTATGATGTAAGAAAGTGGTCCAGGTTCATTCGTCTGCATGTCGCTGTCCAGTTTTCCCAGCACTACTTGCTGAAGAGACTGTCTTTATTCCATTGGATATTCTTTCCTGCTTTGTCAAAGATTAGGTGCCCATATGTTTGTGGGTCCGTTTCTGGGTTCTCTATTCTGTTCCATTGATCTGAGTGCCTGTGCTTGTGCCAGTACCATACTGTCTTGATGATTACAGCTTTGTAGTATAGCTTGAAGTCCTGGATTGTGATGCCTCCTGCTTTGGTTTTCTTTTTCAAGATTGCTTTCAAGATTCAGGGTCTTTTCTGGTTCCATACAAATTTTAGGATTATTTTTTCTAGCTCTGGGAAGAATGCTGGTGTTATTTTGATAGGGATTGCATTGAATATGTAGATTGCTTTTACCCTCCCCACTTTTTAAACATAATTGTCATCTTTCCTACTTACATTTCAAACACCCCATGAAATGGTATTATAACTTGCTCTTGCTTCAACAATCAAATATGATATAAAAAACTCATAAAATTTTTAATAGTCTTGTGTATTTACCCCTATTTTTACCTATTTTGATGTTCTTTCCTTTCTAAATGTCTAAGCCTTTCTTTTGGAGAACTTTCTTCAGCCATTTTTTAAAGAGTAGGTTTGCTACCCTTAAAATTCTCTTTGGTTTACTTCATCTGATAGTGTTGTGATTTTTACCTTCATTCTTGGAGGATATTTTCACAAGACATAGAGTTCTGGTTTGAAGTTTTTTCCTTCAGTACTTTCTTTGTACACAGGATTACAGATGAGAAATATGCTGTTATTCAAATTGTTGTTCCCCTATGAGTAATGTGCTGTTTCTCTCTGGATGTTTTCAAGATTTTTTCTCTTAGTATTCAGACATTTAATGATGATGTATCTTGGCATGGATTTCTTTGAATTTATCCTGTTTTATCCTGAATTATCCTGATTATTTACCTTCTTGAATCAGTAGATTTGTCTTTTTCCAAATTTGAGAAGTTTCAGACATTATTTTTTTAAATACTTTTTCAGTCCCACTCCCTCTTCTCTCTTTCTGGGTTTCTGTTAACACCAATGTTAGCCCTTTTTTTGCCCTAAGGGTCCTTGTCCCTGAGAAGCCGTCTTTTTTTTTTCCCCCTGTCACTCACATTGGGTAAATGCTATTGATCTGTCTTCAAATTTTCTGAATCTATCCTCTGTTATGTCTACTCTACTATTTAACTTATACAGCAAATTTTTCATTTTGGTTATTATATTTTTTGGTTCTCTGATTTGCATTTGCTGTCTTTTTATAATTTGTATTTCTTTCATTAGATTTTCTATATTTCATTTGTTTCAAAAAAGTTTATAGTTGCTTGCTGAAACATTATGATGCCTTCTTAAAAACCCTGTCAGATAATTCTAGTATCTAATTTATCTTGATGCTGGTGTCTGTTCATTGTCTTTTTCTCACTCCTGTTGTAATTGCTATGATAAGTGGTTTTTTTTTTTTTACTAAATCCTAGATATTTTTTCTCTTAGACTGTGGATCCTATTTAATCTTTTTAGCAGGTATAATGCAAGGACTAGGTGAGTCAAGGCTAGCAAGGGCTAGCTTCCTATCAGGCTCCTCCAAACTTTCCTGACC
The DNA here is from genome assembly GCF_046562875.1 of Panthera onca. NCBI lineage: Eukaryota > Metazoa > Chordata > Mammalia > Carnivora > Felidae > Panthera > Panthera onca. The sequence goes on along the minus strand of NC_138351.1, from coordinate 31,744,911 downwards.
AAAATTGGGCACTATCACACTGCTTTATTACAGATGGGTAGGGTGAAATTTCAAGTCCCTCTTTACCTCACTGTCACCTTCCTGGCAAAAGTGCACTGACTCATACTACCTGCAGTCTCTGAGTGGGGTTGTATGAGCATCTCACTATTTGTCTCCACTGCCTCCAAGGCGGGAAAGTGGGGTGAGTTGACCACTTTGTTGCTGTGGGTAGGGGTGGAGGGTCAGCTCTTCACTGGACCCCCTGGCATGAGGGGAAGGGAGAAGGAGCTTGTCAACTACCCCTCCTTGCACCACTCTATTCTGCCTTGTAAATACCAGGAAAGGCGGAAGGTCAGCTCCCCAATGGGCCTTGATGACAGGGCAGGAGAGTGGAAGCCTAGTTGTAACTAGTTCTGCCTTGTACTGTCTTGTGAAGTTTCATTGCCACTGTGTGGAACCTCAACTCAATACTTGATCCCATTAATACCATCATGAGGTAGGGGGAGATCAGACCTATCTACTTCCAGATAAGTATGGAATCCTAGCCCCTTCAATACTACGTTCTCTCTTGTGTGTAGAGTTGAAAAATATTGTGGCTTTGCCTTCTGAGATGTCCTGTCTTTATTCTCCTCCCTCACATTAGTCTAGACCTTCTCTTTCCATCATCTCTGTTGTCCCTGTCCTGCTTGATTTTAATGCCACTATAAGCAATTTCTTCTCAGTGTGGCGCCTTGTCCTAAAAGGAAACCCTGGCAAGTCAATTTAGAGTTCATAGAGGTTATACTGCTCTATCCCTTTTGATCCATCTCAACACAGGCATGTGGTAATGGAGACAACAAACCTCCTTTTATAGCTCTTGTTCTCCAACTCTCTCCCATCTCATTGCTTTCCTTGTTTCTTCCTACATAGATTACTAGTAGGCAGGGGCGTTGTCTCCACAACCTATATTTTGGGATTTGTGGGGATATCTTTTCATCTTTTTATTTTATAAATTTGTTTCTGATGTCTAATGTTTATTTATTTTTGAGAGAGAGAGACAGAGCACAAGACTGGGGGTTCAGAGAGAGGAGACACAGAATCTGAGCTGTCAGCACAGAGCCCGATGTGGGGCTTGAACTCATGAACCACAAGATCATGACCTGAGCTGAAGTCAGATGCTTAACCAACTGAGATACCCAGGCACCCTTCTGATGTTTAATATTTAGTCTTGTTTTGACATCTAGTTGCTTTACCTTTTTTTATGTGGCAATTCAGAGTAACTAAACAACTTTGCTGCTCTGTTGTCATATTACCAGAATCCTGTCCCTCCTTCCATTCTTCATCTGCTATAGTCCATTCTTTCCTGAACAACCAGTTTGGTGTTCTCTCTGAATTGTTCATTCATGGGTGAAATGGCATTACATTACATGGGTGAAATGGTGTTCATAGGTTACCCAAACAGAAAAGAGAATTCTCATATTGAGTCAATGACTGATTTATGCCCTCCATCTAAGTTCAGTCATAACAATTGCAGTAAAGGAAAAACTTCAGCTAGTTTTTTGGGACATCAAGCACATAAACTGAGATGTGATTTTTGAATTTAAAATTTCTATAATGGCATTGACATTTCACAATTACACATAATAAAAATAAATATGTATGCAATTAAAACAATCATATAAAACTCTAGCCACAGGACCAAAAGATTGATTCTTTCTTACTGATGTTTTTGTGAATTTTTTTAGAGCCTTGGTGAGTCCATAGTTTACAAGGAATAGAGATTAAAATAAGTAATGAAAATCATCTTTTAAAATGAAACGGGAATATGTTCATCGAGGAAGTAATATAATCTCTGTAATTGAGAATTAAAGGATAATTCAAAATCCTTGATTAAAAGAAGCCTATCCTTCTTTAAGAAATGCCCAATTTTCTATTGGTGCTCAAGCTTAAACAGAATTTATTATGTGAAATTTGCATAAGAGAATAATGAAAAAAGTACTGGGCAAAGGCTACTAATATGGCTTTATTATAAATAATAATGGATGAATATGCCCAAATTCCACATAAGCAAGGCTGCTTCCCTGTGATAACTCCATAGTAGTGTGTGTGTGTGTGTGTGTGTGTGTGTGTGTATTTTTTTAATGTTTATTTATTTTTGAGAGAGAGAGAGAGGGGAAAGGCCAGAGAGAAAGGGAGACACAGAATCCAAAGCAGGCTCCAGGCTCCGAGCTGTCAGCATAGAGCCTGACACAGGACTCGAACTCATGAGCCACAAGATCATGACCTGAGCCAAAGTCAGACGCTTAACTGACTGAACCACCCAGGTGCCCCAGTAGTTTTTATTTTTAAAAACTAAAATCTAATCACCTTTCTCATAGCCTTTAAAATCACTTTCTTCACATAAATATAGAATCTTAAAACACAAACTGACTTAACTCTTTAGGTCCTTTTTTGTTGAACCTATTTTTCAGTCACCTCAATCTATGTAAATTTCAAACCACTGGCTAATGAAATTCTGAACACTCTTAACATGAATACGATTTTTCTTATTATTTTTAGATCTCTGATAATTATTGTCAGAATAAGTAAATGTTTATATTAGAAAAGAAAAGTCTCAAATCAAAAATCTAAGCTTCCACCACAAGGAAATAGAAAAAGAAGGAAGTAGAAAAAGTTTTGGTTTTTTGAAAAGATAAAATTGTTAAACTTCTAGCAAGACTGACAAATATAAAAGGGAGATGAAGTTTTCAAACGTCAAGAATAAAAGAGGAATTCTAACTACAGAACCTACAAACATTAAAAGGAAATTAGGTGAACAATACAAACAAGCCTATATGTAGGAAGTCAACAACTTACACAAAATTGCCAAATTCCTTGAAAACCACAAACACAAAACTCACCCAAGATGAAATAGATCATTTAAGTAGTCTTACATTAAATAGACTGAATATGTAGTTAAAAATGGAAATCTCTAGACACAATTGTCTTCACTGGTAAATATACCAAACATTTAAAGATGAAATAATGTGTAGAATCTAGTCAAGTTCACAGAAGCAGAGAATAAGAATTATGGTTGCCAGGGGCTGGGAGGAGAGGGAGATGGAAAGGTGTTGGTCAAGGGGTACAAACTTTCAGTTATGCAAGAGGAATACGTTCAGGAGATCTAATGTACAGCAATATGACTACAGCTAATAAAACTGTACTGTGTACTTAAAATTTGCTATGAGAGTAAATTTTAAGTGTTCTCACCACAAGTAGGAAGAAAGAAAGAAAGAAAGAAGAAAGGAAGAAAGAAAAAGAGAAAATGGTAATTATGTGAGATGATAGATATGTTAGTTCACTTGATTGTGATGATTATTTTACAATGCATATGTATACTCAGAGCTGGGATGGGGGAGATGAAATAACACCAATTCAATACAAACTCTCCCAGAAAACAAAAGTGGAGGGAATGCTTCCCAGCTCATATAAGGCCAATATCAAAGTCAAACAAAGACAGTAAAAAAGAAAACTACAGTCCAATTTTCCTTATGAACATAACACAAGTTTTCAACAAAACATATCCATTAATATATAAAAAGAAAGATATACTACAACCAGGTATACTTTATACTGTAAGCGCAAAACTGGCTCAATATATGAAAATCAATCAGTGTAATCTATCATTTTGACAGGCTAAAGAAAAACCATATGCTCAAATCAGTTGATGAGAAAATCATTTGACCAAATCCAACATCCATTCATAATAAAACTCCCAGCAAACTAGAATTAAAAGGAAATTTCCTCAATCTGATAAAAAACCACAAAATTACTAATGCTAACAGCATACTTAATGGCTGGAGTCTTGATGCTTTTCCCCCTAAAATTAAGACCCAGGTAAAAGTCTCTACTTTCCCTAAAACAATTTATATAGTACTAGAAGTCCTGACCATTTCAATAATGCAAGAAAACAAAACAAAACAAAACTGGAAGATTAGAAAGGAAGAACAAAACCTATCCTTATTTGTAGATTGCAGGATTCTCTACATAGAAAATCCCAAGGAAGTCTACCAAAAATTCCAGAAGTATCAAGTGAGTTTAGTAAGATCACTGAATACAAAGTAAACATATAAATATCAATCATACTTCTACATATTAGCAAAAAAAAAATTGGAAATGAAAATTAGAAATGTGGTACTATTTAAAATTGCTCTAAAAAATTAAAACAAATTTAACAAAACATGTGCAGGATGTATATGGCAAATAATTCAAAATGCTGATTAAAATATCAAAGGCCTAAATAAATGGAGAGTCTTGCCATGTTCATAGATTGGAAGACTCAATATAGCTCAGGCTCCCAGGATTTTGGAGTAAAGTATGCCTTTACTTCAATGATAACTATCCTCCATTTGAAAACCAGCTTCTGATTTGCTACTGGGTTCCCCATAGAGACTAAACTCCCTAAACATGGGATAGCAAGTGACTATGTGACTCAAAATATCTATCATGAGCATGATAATCTATTTCACTGAATCAAAGTATTGGATGTATGAAAGACTATTCCTTTGTTAAATGGAATGGTAATTACAAGACCAGAAGATACAAGCAAACTGTATGAGCAAGTGGTGCACACTCACATGGTACTAACTCCTACTACCTTAACACCTGATCCTTCATGCTCCTTAGAGCCCCATGGGAAGTCCACTATAAACATTTGACATTTCCAGAGGAGGAAAAACACCCTCCTTGGGTTATAGATGTGTCTGCAAGGTGTGGTGACATCATCTGGAAGTGAATGGCTGCTGCATTACAGCCCCACTCAGAGTTAACCCTGAAAGACTCTGGTAAAGAAAAATTCTCCCTATGGACAGAGTTTTGAGAGGTATATTTGATTTTTCATTTTGTATGGAAGGAGACATTTGTTATTTTTTTTATTTGAAACACTTCACGAATTTGCTTGTCATCCTTGCTCAGAGGCCATGCTAATTTTCTCTGTATCGTTCCAATTTTAGTATATCTGCTGCTGCAGCTAGCACAGAAGGAGACATGTTAAGAGTCATATTGATTCGTGACCAATGGCTCAGTGAGTTGATTGGTATTCCAGGGCTAAGAAGAAATATAACTGGAAAATTAACAAGGAGCTCTGGAGGAGAGACTATGTGGATGCGCTTCTAAGAATTGCACAGCGTAGGGGAATGTTAATTCTCATTAGGGGATAAGACATGAGAGGGTGGAAAGCAAATGAAGTTTGGATGTTTATACCTTTGGCTCCTTATGCTGAGACTTGAGTTGGCCACAATGTTTCTATTAGTAAGGTCACAGCTCCCTTAGGTGCACTCTTTTCTGCCAGGTTGTAGTTAATACTTCCTGCCTCCATAGCAGTTCTTGTGGTGATAAATGGCTCCCTACTGTCACTAGTCACAGGTAATTCATCAACCCTGCCCGTGTTTTTTATTAGATCTCCTTAAGTATGCCATTGTTTCTTAATTGACCACAGCAACCCTGATCATAAACTACACAGGAGTGGAAATTTTTATTGCCTATTATCCCAGTATCTAGAATGATGTCTGTCACACTGCAGGTTTTCAATAAATGTTTGTTGAGTAAATATGTGTTTTGTCCACTTTCCTTCCATTAAAACATGAATAGCAATTTCTTAAACATCATTAATAAGTTTTCAAAAATGCATGGTATCTGGTATTAAAATAGATGTGAGGAAACAGTGTAAACTGTTATAACCTTTCTGAAGACTATTTGCATTTATCAAATATTTAACAGGTACACATTTTAACTGGGTAAGTCTATCATTTGGACATTTGTGCCAAAGAAATAATCACATATATATACAAAAGATGTAGGGACAATGATGTTTGCTATGTATTATTTATAATAGTGAAACTTGGAGACAAGCTGAACATCAATCACAAAGATTCATTGAATAAACCTGATACGCCCTTACAATACAGAAAAGAATGATAGTTCTACAAAGCCTGACCAAATAACCAGATCAGAAGATAACTTTAAGTGTAAAAACAAGTTGTAAATAAATAGTAACCATTTCCTTTGAAAAATGCATTGTTAGCTTTAGCATAAAGTCTAGAGCTAAGCTTCAGTTCATATTGGTTTTATTTGGAAAATGAGATGGAAAGAAGGGAGCTTCCATTAGCCCATCATCACTGCTATATTTTGATCAAATTGAGCATGTATTTACATTTTTAAAAGAAACACTTAAATATATTTATATTTAAAAGATAAGAGCAACTCAAGTGTTTAAAAAGTAAGTCTTGCTCAGCACAGAACTTAAGGGCAATAAAATATCAAATTGTAAAGCCTATTACAAAACAAATGGGGTGAAACTGTCACATTTAGCTTTCTCATTTACAAGTGCAAGGTTTTTGTCCAGAAAGCTGCAAGAAGGGTATTTCACTATTAAAGAACCAATTACGGCGTTTATGGAAAATAACGCCTTTTGACCCTCCTAAAAACAAACAAAAAAAACACATTATCAGGGTCCATTTTTGCAAAGATAGAAAACTCAGTCTGATTAAGGGGACATATCCACGACCCTCGGGAATTGTCCAACAGAGAACACTCTTTTCCCATCAGGAGTAAACCCAGATTCTTCTCACGTTGGCCCGGGACGTGGCGATGGGAGGAGGAGCTAGACGGGAAAACATCCCCGGACTCCACCCGCTGGGAGGAAGGACGCGCCAGCACCCGCACCGCCCAGGCCGCCCCGGAAGAGCTAGAACTGAGGCCCACCCTACCCCCCCGGCCACCTCTAGACTCCGCGGAACTAGGCTGCAGGGCAAGGCGAGAAAGCGGCGGCGGCTGGGCTGGGGAGCCCCTGAAAGAGCGCGTCACCACCTGCTGAGCTCCGCCCACCACCCGCTCCGCAAGTCTAGAGCCTCCGAGTCCACACACCCCTCAGCGGGCTTGGGAGAGGCTAAGAACGGCGCGCCCCAGGGGCGGGGTTCTAAGGGGGGGAGGGAGAAACGAGAGTTTCCTAGAAAGAGTAAAGCTTTCCGCGTGTGTTCATATAGATTGCAACTAACTTGTTGATGACTGTATACCTTTCCCCCCCCATCTTATAAGTAGGGTCCAGTTTTAAAAAAATCATTGTCATAGGGGCGCCTGAGTGGCTGAGTCGGTTAGGTGTGGGACTCCTGATCTCAGTTCAGGTCTTCGTCTCAGGGTCGTGAGTTCAAGCCCGCAGTTTTGCTCGGCGCTGGGCGTGAAGCCAACTTAAAAAAAAAAAAAAAAGAAAGGAAGGAAGAACGAGAGAAACAGTAAAAAAGATGTTCTTATAATATTATGACTGTGTGGCCATAATTTGTTTTTTTTAAAAATCAACAAAATGCGCATTATAAGGTTTAAGCAGGATCTTCTCCGGCAAATGTGTGATTTGCTTGATAACCATTTTATTATTTTCCATTGTGTGTTCTTTCGTATATTATGTCTTCTTGAAATTTGCTTTTTTTTTTTTTTCTCCTTTCCTGGGATAAACTCTATTGGTCACACTTTCTTTTATACTACTGTTGTTGTGCGCCATATTCAAGTGTCTGTATTTACATTTCTCAACCTTATTCTCAACAGATATTTGTATCTTTACTTCTCTGAGCAGCTTGCTTTTAAAAGGTACATTGATGGAGAGAGAATCCCTATTTTTTCTTTGTATTACAAAAATTTGAAAAAGATAAGTAGAAAATGGTAAAATGAACATATATAGCCAGCCATGCCATTGATTTAAGAAACCTTACTTAAACTTTTGCCATATTTGCTGTTAGTTTTTGCTGAAATTTCGTAAAGCGAATTAAAGTTAATTTCAGTGCTAAGTGCGGCGCTATGCATACCTTTATAAAATCAATACATTTTCCAATATAATTCCACTTAACAGTTAACTGTAATGTTCCTTAATATTCCTTATTGCCAGTCCACATTCAAATTTCTCAAATTGTTCCCGACGTCCTTGGCGATAGTTGCTTTTCCGTTTGGGGTTTGATGGGGGACCACACATTGCATTTCGCTTTAATGTTCAAATTTAACCTCTACACCTGGAGGCTCTGAGCGATCCTGGGTAGGAGACACTATCAAAGACATTTTCCAACCGTCTAATAAGAAACTGCAAAGTAACGTCAAGGCGTGGAGGTTTATGGCAAATGTGATCTTGAATCTGGCTGGCTCATCGTGCAAGTCTGTGCACGAACCGTCTGTGCCACACCCCCGCGCGTGCAGGCCCTGCTCTGCCTTCCTGCTTCTGCACTCTCTGCCCTGGTGGGGAGGTGCTGCCTAGGCCTTGGTTGTACATATCTGGAATGGAAGGCGGGGGTGGAGACTCTGTGCTGCCTGGAAACACTGAGTAGAGTGGGCTTGTGACCCAGACTGCGGGAGCAGGAAGTCTTAAGGACCATCCCCCTCACTCCTACCCCCACCCTTGGGCTCAACCTCCAGGTCAGGCTTCCGGATGCAGTTGAGACTGAGCCCACGTCAGAAACAGGTGCTCGGTGCACGCTGGGATCTGCGGGAATCGGTGCCCGGCCCCACCTGCAGCACAAACAGAGAAAAGCCCCTGTTGATGGCAGGAAGGTAAAAAGTATTTATATTGTAGACTGTGAGCGTGCCAAAGAGCACCAGAGGTGGGTCTGCGGTGGTACCCAAGCTCTGGAGCCAGAAAGACCGAGGTTGGGGGGGGGGGGGGGGGGAGGGGTAAATTCCAGCTGTCACCTGTAAGCAGGGACTAGAAAAGGAACCTGGATAAGAAGTATCTCAACTGACAATGAAAGTATTAATAACTGTCTCATGGCGTTGTTTTGAAACGTAAGTCTAAGTTGTAAATCAAATAGGCTGGTTCAGGGTACTAAGCCCTGAGTAAGTGACAAGTGTTGTTTTATATTTAGAAGACATTTTGTTCCTTTTAATTGGGTAGTTTGTGTAAACCTCACAACCATTCTAACCATTCTGTGAGATGGGTATAATCATTTGCATTAAAAATAACAACCAAGGCTCAGGTTGGTGGAGTGAATGTGCCCAGGTCAGAAGGTAGCAGGGAGGGAGTTTGGATTCAAGGGCAGGTGTGCTTTACTTCTAACCTCAGGCTTTGTGTAAATGTAACACCTGCCTAAAAACAGCACTGCAGCCTTCAGAGCACTTAGCAGAGTGACCTGTCCCTAAATCCCCAGAGATATAATGGGAAGTGAATGTAAGATAGAATCTACCATGCCTCAAATGTGTTCTAGGATTTCTGGTGTCTCCTCAGATCCCTTGAGTCAGACAGAGCCTTCTAGCCCCCGATGCACTGGCAGTCTGTATTTTCAGTCTGAGATTATAGTGAATTCCAAGAGGCTCCACTTTGTGGCCTTAAAATTAGTTCCTCGGGCTCAGGAGCTGGGGCTCCTAGGAAATTCATTTTAGAGCAAAGCAGCTTTTAAGAAGCAGGAAGCAAGGGACTCTGGTAATAAGAATCTTCCCTGGAAGAGAGCACCCCTTCACCTTAGACTTCAATCCAGAATTTCAGAGTAGAGACAGGAGAACCCACAAAGGTCTGCACAGCCAGAAGCATTTCTTGATCCCCCTGTCAAGAATGAGAGAGACTGGAATGCAAGCTGGTGCAGCCACTCTGGAAAACAGTATGGAGGTTCCTCAAAAAATTAAAAATACCCTACGACCTAGCAATTGCACTACTAGGCATTTATCCAAGGGATACAGGTGTGATGTTTCTAAGGGACATATGCACGCCCATGTTTATAACAGCACTATCAACAATAGCCAAAGTATGGAAAGAGCCCAAATGTCCCTCGGATGAATGAATAAAGAAGAGGCGGTATATATATATATACAATGGAGTATTACTTGGCAATCAAAAAGAATGAAATCTTGCCATTTGCAACTACATGGATGGAACTGGAGGGTAGTACGCTAAGTGAAATCAGTCAGTCAGAGAAAGACAAAAATCACATGACTTCACTCATATGAGGACTTTAAGAGACAAAACAGATGAACATAAGGGAAGGGAAACAAAAATAATATAAAAACAGGGAAGGGGACAAAACAGAAGAGACTCATAAATATGGAGAACAAACTGAGGGTTGCTGGAGGGGTTGTGGGAGGGGGGATGGGCTAAATGGGTAAGGGACATTAAGGAATCTACTCCTGAAATCATTGATTCACTATATGCTAATTTGGATGTAAATTTTTAAAAATTAAAAATAAAATTAAAAAAAAGAATGAGACAGTCTTGGTGATGCCACCACATTCAGAAGTCACAACATTGTGTGACAGTGGGAAGTGTGGGCCAGCTTTGAGAAGAGCAAGGTGAGCAAGGGGTAGGTTGCTCAGGAAAGGCCACTTTGTTGGAAAGCTTGTGAGAACGAGGTCTGTGGGTACCCTTAACCAGGAAGAGGAAAGAAAGTCTGCCTTCACTTTTCCTAAATGGCCCCATGCTTTACAGATGCTGCTGTCACATGTGTCCATCACCTCACATGGTGATTCATGAAGAGTTTCCATGCTCATCTACCTCTGACTTATTGAAAACTTTAAAGAACCTTTAAAGATCCGAGAATGTCAGTCAATTGTCCAGAGTCACCTATATGACAGATCTGAAAATCAAAGTGCCATTATTTGGTGTCAGGTCCATGTTTCAGTTCATTTATGTTTAATGAAGAGTAGTGATCTTTTATGTGGCGGTTCACAGTTTGTTTATCCATTCACCAACTGATGCATATTTGGATAATTTTCAGCCATGAACATTTATATACAGGTTTCTATGTGTGGACATATGTCTTCACTCTCTTGGGTGAATGCCAAGGAGTGAATGACATTGCTGGATCTCATAAGAAGTGTATGTTTGGCATAATAAGGAGCTGTCATACTTTTTCAAAGTGGCCGTACCATTTTTCATTTCCATCAGCAAGATGTGAGGGGTCTAGTTGCTCTGCATCTTCATCTGAATTTAATGATGTCAGGTTTTTCTATTTGAGCCATCATATTGCTTTGTAATGGTATTACATTTTAGTTTTAATTTGATTTTTCTAATGTATAATAATGAGTATGTTTTTGTTTGTCATCTGTTCCTTTTTGATGAAGTGCCTATTTGATCTTTTCCTCATCTTAAAAAGTTGTTTCTTACTGATTTCAAGAGTTGTATATATGCTACAAAAGTTTTTCCAAAGATAAATGATTTGTAGATACTTTCCCTCAGCCTGTGTTTTTTCATATTCTTAATAGTATTTTTCAAAAAGCAGAGGTTTTTACTTTAAGGAACAAGAAAAACCTCAAATAAACTAACCTTAAACCTGAAGGAACCCCCCCCAAAAAAAAAGAACAACAACCACCTCAACAAATGAAGCTGAAAGCCAACAGAAGGAAGGGAATAATAAAGATTAGAGCAGAAATAAATGATATAGCAACAAACAAAAAACAGTAGAACAGATCAATGAAACCATAAGCTGGTTCTTTGAAAAAATTAATAAAATTGATAAACCCCTTGCCAGGCTTATGAAAAAGGAAAGAGAAAGGACCCAAATAAATAAAATCACAAATGAGAGAGGAGAAATAACAATGAACAGGATAAAAATATAAATAATATAAGAATATTATGAAAAACTATATGCCAAAAAATTGAACAAGCTGGAATAAATGGATAAATCCCTAGAAACATATAAACTTCCAAAACTGAAACAGGAAGAAATAGAAAACTTGAATAGACCGATAACCAGCAAAGACATTGAATCAGTAACACAAATCTCCCAACAAACAAAAACCCTGGCCTCACAGGGGAATTCTACCAAACATTTTAAAAAGAGTTAATGCCTATTCTTCTCAAACTATTCCAAAAAAATAGAAAAGGAAGGAAAACTTCCAACCTCATTCTATGAGGTCAGCATTACCCTGATACCAATATCAGATAAAGACTCCACTAAAAAAGAGAACTACAGGCCAATATCCCTAATGAACATAGATGTAAAAATTCTCAGCAAAATGCCAGCAAATCAAATCCAAGATTCACTCACCATGTTCAAGTGGGATTTAGTCCCAAAATTCAAAGGTGGTTCAATAGTCACAAATCAATGAGCATGATACACCACAATAATACAAGAAAGAATAAGAACCATATGATCCTTTCAATAGATGCAGAAAAAGCATTTGACAAAGTACAAACATCTATTCATGATAAAAACCCTCAACAAAGTTGGTTTCGAGGGAACATACCTCAACATAATAAGGGAGCCATATACAAAAAATGCACAGCTAATATAATAATCAATGGGGAACAACTGGTAGCTTTTCCTCTATGGTCAGGAACAAGATAGGGATGTCCTCTCTCACCACTGTTACTTAACATAATACAAAAGTCCTAGCTATAGCCATCAGACAACACAAATAAATAAAAGGCATCTAAATCAGCAAGGAAGAAGTAAAAGTTTATTTGCAGATGACATGATACTCTATATAAAAAACCTGAAAGACTCCACCAAAAAATTATGAGAACTGATACATGAATTCAGTAAAGTCTCAGGATACAAAATCAACATAAAGAAATATGATGCATTTCTATACACCAATAATGAAGCAGCCGAAAGAGAAATTAAGGACTTCATCCCTTTTACAATTGCACCAAAAACCATGAGATAGCTACTAATAAACCTAACCACAGAGGTGAAGGACCTGTACTCTGGAAACTATAAAACACTGATGAAAGAAATTGAAGAAGACACAAAGAAATGGAAAGACATTCCACGCTCATGGATTGGAAGAACAAATATTGTTAAAATATCTATACTACACAAGGCATTCTATACATGCAATGCAATCCCTATCAAAATAGCAACATCATTTTTCACCGATGTAGAACAATCCTAAGATTTGTATGGAACTGCAAAAGACCCCAAATAGCCAAAACAATCTTGAAAAGAAAAAACTGAAGGCATCACAATTACAGATTTCAAGTTATGTTACAAAGCTGTAGTGATCAAAACAGTATGGTACTGGCACAAAAATAGACACAGATCAATGGAACAGAATAGAAAACCCAGAAATGAACCCACACCTATAAGGTCAATTAATGTTACACAAAACAGGAAAGACTATCCAATGGGGAAAAGACAGTCTCTTTAACATACGGTGTTGGGAAAACTGGACAGCAACATGCAAAAGAATGGAACTGGAGTACTTAGACTATACACAAAAACAAATTCAAAATGGATGAAAGACCTAAATGTGAGACAGGAAACCATTAAAATACCAGAGGAGAGCACATGCAGTAACCCTTGTCATCAGCCACAGTAACTTCTTTCTAGATATGTCTCCTGAGGCAAGGGAAACAAAAGGAAAAATAAACTATTGGGAGTTCATCAAAATAAAAGCGTCTGCACAGCAAAGGAAACAATCAACAAAACTAAAAAGCAACCTTTGGAATGGAAGAAGATATTTGCAAACAGCATATCTGATAAAAGGTTAGCATACAAAATATATAAAGAACTTAACTCAACAGCTAAAAAACAAATAATACAGTTAAAAAATGGGGAGAAGAGATGAATAGACATTTTTCCAAAGAAGATATCCAGATGGCTAACAGACACATGAAAAGATTCTCAACATCACTCATCATCTGGGAAATACAAATCAAAACTACAGTATGACCTCACACCTGTCACAATGGCTAAAATCAACAATAAGAAACAACAGATGCTGGTGAGGATATGGGGAAAGGGGAACCCTTCTACACTGTTGAGAATGCCAACTGGTGCAGCGTTCTGAAAAATGGTGTAGAGTTTCCTCCAAAAGTTAAAAATAGAACTCTTTGACCCAGAAATTGCGTTACTGGTATTCACCCAGAGAATACAAAAGTACTACTTCAAAAGGACACATGCACCCCAATGTTTGTAGCAGCATTATCGACAATAGCCAAATTATGGAAATAGGCCAAGCATCCATTGACACATGAATGGATGGCAGATGAATTTATATATATATATATATATATATATATATATATATATATATATAAATGAAAAACTATATATATATATATTATATATATATATTCCATTATATATTATATATATAATGGAATATATATATTCCATTATATATATATATATTATATATATATATATATATATATATATATATATATATATATAATGGAATATCACTCAGCCATAAAAAAGAATGAAATCTTGCCATTTGCAACAATGTGGATGGAGCTACAGAGTATTATGCTAAGCGAAATAAGTCAGTCAGAGAAAGACAAGTATCATATGATTTCACTCATATGTAGAATTTAAGAAACAAAACAAGTGATCATAGGGAAAGGAAAAGAAAGAGGGAGGCAAACCAAGAACCATACTCAACTATACAGAACAAACTGATGGTTACCGGAGGGGAGGTATGTGGGAAACAGGTTAAATAGGCGATGGTGTTAAGAAGTACACTTGTGATGAGCACTGGGTGTTGCATGTAAATATTGAATAACTGATTTGTACACCTGAAACTAATATTATACTATAGGTTAGCTAACTGGAAATTAAATAAAATCTTAAAGAAAAAAAGAGCAGAGGTTTAAATTTATCAATTTTCATAATTTTCAATGCTTTTATTTCATGGGTGTATTAATCTATTTGGACTGCCATAAAAAGTACCACAGACCAGGTAGATTCAACAACATAAGTCCAAGAGCAAGATGTGATCACTATTGGTTTCTGGTGCAATCTCTCTTCCTGGCTTGCAGAGGGCCACCTTCTGTGTCCTCACATGGCCTTTTATCTGTGCACACACACAGAACGAGAGTGTTCTCAGGTGCCTCTACCTCTTCCTCTAAGGACATCAATTCTATCAGATCAGGACCCCGCCTTTATTACCTCATTTAACCTTAATTACCTCCTTATGGTCTGGCCCTATCTCCAAATACAGCCACATTAGGGGTTAAGGCTTCAACATAATGGGAGACACAGTTCAGCCCATAACAGTAACTTATACTTTTTTGTGTGTCTTATCTAAGAAATATTTGCCTAACTAATATGGTCACAAGCCTGTCACTTTTTTTTTCCTTTTATAAGTTTGAAAGTTATAGCACCATTTGTTGAGAAGTATATACTTTCTCTGTTGGATTGCCTTGGTTACCTCTGTTGGGAATCAATTGAATATAAATATGTGCCTCTGAAATACAAGTCTGGTTCTGAGTACTACCTCCAGGGTTTAAATGGATCTCTTTATTGATTCCCCATTACCCTAGCAGAGGACCCAGAGTGAGGATGTGTGTACCCTAGTGAGTCACTGGTATACAGGAAATGATTATGGGAAGCCTATTTATAATGACTTTATCTTTAAGAAGGTACTAAGTTTGGGGCACATGGGTGGCTCAGTTGATTAAGCGTCCAACTTCAGCTCAGTTCATGATCTCATGGTTCATGGGTTCGAGCCTCGTGTCAGGCTCAGTACTGACAGCTTGGAGCCTGGAGCCTGCTTCAGATTGTGTGTCTCCCTCTCTCTGTTCCTCCCTTCCTCTCTCTCTCTCAAAAATAAATAAATATTAAAAAAAAATTTTAAGGCACTATTTAAGTTTTATCAGTAGTAATATTAACTGGTAGCATATGTACATATTTTGAAATATATACAGATGAATTAGGACATGATAATAACATTGATACTAATTGTGTGATGCCTCAGAGTATAAGACAGAGTTAGGTTTTTTTTGGGGCGCCTGGGTGGCTCAGTCGGTTGAGCGCCGACTTCGGCTCAGGTCACGATCTCGCGGTCCGTGAGTTCGAGCCCCGCATCGGGCCCCTGTGCTGACAGCTCAGAGCCCGGAGCCTGTTTCAGATTCTGTGTCTCCCTCTCTCTGACCCTCCCCCATTCATGCTCTGTCTCTCTCTGTCTCAAAAATAAATAAACGTTAAAAAAAAATTAAAAAAAAAAAAAAAAGACAGAGTTAGGTTTTTAATAACATTTTATAATTTTATTTATTTTATATTTTGTTTTAAACTGTTAACAGTAAACATTATATGAGTTTTCAGAGGTCATGTCACCAGTTTCTAAACACTCCAAATTGATCAGAAATGTGCTGTTACAGGCAGCACCATCATTCAAGGATGTGACTGTGGAGTTCACTGAGGAGGAGTGGAAGCATCTGGGCCCTGCTCAAAGGACCCTGTACAGACACATGCGCATCCTGGTGGATGAGCAGACCTTGCCACGTCATTGCCTCAAGAATGCAATCCTGTTTTTCATGATTGCTACTTTTATCATATGTGTCATATCCTGTTCTGTTTCTACTAATTAACTTTTCTCCTGGTTAAGGGTCATATGTGCCTTCTTTGCATGCTTTGTAATTTTTTTTATTAGATTCTAGTTGTTATGGATTTTACATTATTGGGTGCTATATTTTTTGGTATTTTAAAATGTTTTGGGGGTTTCTATGGAATAAAGCTATGTTGTTTGGAATTAGTTTGATCCTCTCAAGGTCTGCTATTAAGCTTTGTTCTGTAGGATTCAGAACACCTTCTGGTTTAGGGCTAATTTTGTTCCAGTACCAATTTTGTTCCTGTAGCCTTCAGGTTATTCTACATATCCTCCATTAATTAAGAAACCTTTCCACTCTGGCTGGTGGGATAAAAAACTTCTTTTTTCTGTATTTTCCACTCTACACCTTCCCAGCAGTTCTTTCCCTAACCTTGAATGCACTTCTTACATGCAAGCACAAGTCCATACTCAGCCAAAGATTCACAGAGACCTTTCTGCAGATCTCATGGTTCTCACTTAGTACAGCTCTTTCCTCTCCAGTGTTTTGTCTGGCAAGTTCTAGTTGCCTTAGCATTCTAAACTCCTAACATTGTCTCCTCAACTTATTGAGACTGTCAGGCTTTTTTTTGGAGGCGCGGTAGGCGGGGCGGGGGTGGGGAGGTTCCTTTGTTATGCTGTGCCATAGAAATTTTCCAAACTCTGGCCAAAATAGGGTTCACCCACGTTGTTTCCTTTTTCCTAAGAGTTCCCTGTCATTGTCTGATTTTGCACTGCCTATTGTCCAATTTTGTATGGTTCTCTACTTTGTTTGACATGAGGAGGTAAAGTGAAATCCCTATGTGGTCCCTTTTATAAAACCCAAAGCACCTGGGCCCTTTTTAGAAGTTAATATTATTTTGTCCTGAGATTCAGGGATCTAAGGAGATTCATTCTTTTGTCATCTCCTCAAAAATGAGCACCTCAGATGAATCCCATCAGTGTGCAGCTCTTAAGCTATAGCTTCCTTTACATTCAGAAGTATTGAAGCACATGCAGCTGATCTAAATCCTAAATTATTTTCCATTTATAGAGTACAGTATTAGAAAAACATATGTGATCTTCAAGTTGGAGGAAGGAGAAAATCCATGGTTATTAGAGGAAGAATCTCTAAATAGGAGCCAGACAGGTGAGTTATTGAGTACTAGCAGAAGGTATCCAGGGAAAATTAAATCCAAAGTGATCAGTTACAGATGGGGATTTTTAGAGGTTTTTATCTTTGGAAATTAACAAAGAATGGATCCAGCATACTATGGAAGGTGAAAGTGTAACATAACCAATGCAATGTAAACATATTGATTCTTTCATCTTTAGAAGCTAGAAGCCCAATTATGTCATTTACAACTGACAAATCAAGTTATAGATTTGTATTTAATAGTAAAATGATAAAAACTGAGAAACATTTTAAAAGGCACTAAAATAGGGATTAAAGGATGGTTAGAAAGAAAAAAAAACATTAATTTTATCATTGGTTCTATAATATGGAATTATTAGATACTATGGAAATAGAAGATTCATAAAATACAAAAGTTTATAATTATAAAGGTACTTAGTAGAGCAGAACACAATATTTTGTAATTATAGAAGAAAAATCAATGGAACAATGAGAACAGAACTATTACTAAAAATATTTTTTTCTTTTACTTTTTTACAGTATAATTCAGCATAAAGTACAACAAATTTATCTGCCACATCAACTAATATAAAGTTACCTATTAAGTGCTATCAGATTGTAAAAAAGAAAGATATCCAAAAATAATGCAGACTGAAATATAAAATAATACATTAGTAAGCCAATAAATGTACAAATAATTCAGGGTTTATTTACCTAGCTGCCACATGTTGAATTCAAACAAAACAATATTAAATCAGAAAACCAGCACTCAAATGATGTTTTTAAAAGACGAGTTTCAAGGGATAGTAAAAGTTTTAAATATCTGTGTATCAAATAAGTTATCAGGATCCATAAAAAAATTGTAAGAGATATAAGGATAAAGGGAAACAAATTAGGTATAGTAGACCTTAATATACTCCCAGATTTTATACCAAATGTAGTAGAGAGCAATTGAAGTTCTGGAACAAAGGCTGGCAATACAGTACAATACAATACAAACAATACAATACAAAGGTTGACAATACAGTGCAATAACTACAGGCCTTGAGCCGAATTCAACCTGATACCTGTTTTTATAAATTAAGATTTTGGAACTCAGCCATTTCAGTTCTTTTATGTATTGTCAGCTACTGCCTTTATACTACAAAGGCATAGTTGTCTAATGACAGGGATCACATGGCCTACAAAGTCTGAAATATTTATTGTCTGGCCTTTTACAGAAAAACTTTTTGCTAATCCATACTCTAGAACAATGGTGCTCAACAGAAGGTGATTTTGCCCACCACAGGACATTTAGCAATCTCTGGAGATATTTTTGGTTGTCACAACTGAGAGATGATACTACTACTATTTCATGTAGAAACTAGGGATGCTGCTAAATATCTTATAAAGCACAGGACAACCACAACTACCTCCATCATACATGCACACAACCAAGAATCATCTGGTCCAAAATGTTAATAGTGACAAATTTGAGAAACTCTGCTCTAAAATATATACATAGAATATTTAAAAAGTGAACCTAGATGCGTCTTTTAAACTGTGTGCTCTAAAAATAATTAACCAATGTTGACAGTACATTCAGAAAATATAAAAGTATATTAGAACCAAAAAAAACTTTCAATAAACTCCACAAAATACAAATATCACAGTTCAGTAAAATTAGAAATTGAAAATAATGTAAACAAAACTAAAATCTGATCATTTAAAAATCTTTAAATGAAATGAAATGAAATGAAAAATCTATTCAGATATGTAAGCACAACTGTGGAGTAGGAGGCTCCAAGCTCTTGTTTCTCCCATAGAACTACTGGGGGGGGGGGGGGGGAACCTGTCTGAACCAACTTTGTCATAGCTGTGGAAAAAGTCAAAGGTTTATAGCAATCAGGCAAACATCTGATCAAGAAAAAACATCTCCAAACTAATAGGAAAGTTTTGTGACACTTGTACTCATTCCTTCCCCTTGCAGTCATGACAGTGATTTTGGTGTTGAAGCAGCAGCAGTTCAGTTTCCAGTTCCCTTCCTTGAGCTGGGAACAAAGCAGACCTTTCTTGAAAGTTGTGTGTACCTGTTTTAAACTGGGAGATACAAGGCACATGTCTGTTACATATAACTTGGAAGCTGGGCAGATACATGGTGGGTGCTGCTCTTAATACCTATAAGATTCACAGATGTCTGGGGCGAGAGATTACAAGTGAAAATATATAATAGGCCATTTGAGGTCTGGAGAAGCTGAGGTGAGACTGTTTAAGAAATTAGAACATTGGGAAGCAGCCATGTATACAAAGGAATTTAGAAAGCCACATGCATGCCCAGAAAGACCTAAGAAGACTTGAAGCTTTCACCTTGGGTTGATTCCTAGGCTCAGGACAAACTTAGCTAAGTGCTAAAGGACTACTCTAACATAAGGTCAATTTGCAAAGCCCAAGGGGAGTTCTTGGTATTCAAGGAAATCTTTGTTAAAACATTAGCTAAACATGAGCTAAAGGAATAGAGACTTCAGTTACCACACAGAGCAAAAAGCAGTTTTTGCAAAAATAGATGAAAAGTCTCAAAAAATGGAGTACGACAGTCTTTGACAATCAAAAAACTAAACACCAAACCCTAAAGAATGGGGAGAATCTGAATTCCAGAGTTACCATGTTATAATAGTCAAACAAATAATTTTCAACAACAACAACAAAAAAATCACACATAATATGGTGATCCCAGGAGAAGAGCGAGAAATAGAAAGATTATTTTAAGAAATAATGGCTGAAATTTCCTCAAATTTGCTGAAAGATACATATCTACAACAAGGTGAACAAACTCCAAGTTGGATAAACTCAAAGAAACTCAACTTGGGACACAGTATAATCAAATTACCAAAAGACAAAGACAAAAAGAATCTTCAGAGCAGCAAGAAAGAAACAATTCATTACTGCTTCATTGATAGTCTCAGCCTATCAATAATGACAGCAGCTAGGAATCCCTTGGGCCCATGCTGCTTGTGACACTTCCCAGCTGGAGCCAATGTTGTAGTGGGACCAGCCCTGGCAACTCTTATATGATTATAAGCTGCACCTCAGAAACAACTGTCAGGGAGCTTTGAAAAAACAAGGCTTTCTGAAAGGGGAACTCAATGGGTGGAGGAGGCTTGACTCCTTATTTAGTTGTTTAGCCAGTAGTTCTGTCATACTGGCGGCAGTATGTTTATTCAAGATGGGAAATGGATGTCTTCAACAATCAAAGCTTAATATCAGCCTTTTACACTATAATCAAAAAAGCTAATGTCAGGCACTTACACTACAATTACTTATAAGGGATCTTCAAGGAAATTATCAGGTAATTTCTAATAAGAAACCTTGGAAACCAGAAGACAATAGGATTGTATATTTAGGGTGCTAAAAGAAAAAAAATGTCCAGCCTGAAATTCCAAATCCAGCAAGACATTTACTGAAAAACAAGGCAGAAATTAAGACCCAGATAAACAAAAGCTGAGGGCAGTCATTACTACTACACATGCCCTTTTAGAAATACTAAAGGAAGTCCTTCAGGTTGAAATGAAAGAATGCCAGACAGTAATTGGAAGCCACATGAAGAAATAAAGATCTTTAGTTAAAGTAAACATGTGGGCAAGTACATACACCAATGTTATTGTAATTTTGGTTTTTAACTTTTTTCTACTGATTTCAAGAGACATATACATAAAAAATAATTATAAGTCTATGTTATTATACACATAATGTATAAAGATGTAATTTCTGATATCAGTAACATAAAGAAGAGGAATGGAGCTATTTGGGAGTAGAATTTTTGTATGCGATTGAAGTTAAGTTGGCATCAATTAAAATTAGATTGCTCCAACTTCAACATATTATATATAACATCTATGGTAACCACAATAAAAATATCTATAAAATATACACAAAATGAAATGAAAATGGGTTCAAAGTGTATCACTACAAAAATCAAGTAAACACAAATGAAGGACATAATGGAAGATATGAGGAGCAAAAAAGCTGTAAGACTACAGAAGGAAATAACAAAATATCACAGGTAAGCCCTTGTTTATCAGTAATTACTTTCAGTGTAAATAGATTAAACTCTCAAGTGGGTAGTGGTTAGCAGAATGAATTTTAAAATGATCCAGGAATATGCTGCTTACAAATGACATACTTTGGATCTATTTAAACAAAAGTGAAGGGATAGAAAAAGATGTCCTATACCAATAGTAACCAAAAGACAGCTTGGATGCCTATACTATTATCAGATAAAATAGACTTTACATCAGAAACTGTCACAAGAGATAAATAAAGGTGATATTTTATTGATTAAAGAATTTATTCACTGAAATAAATAACAATCACTAATATACATGCACTGAACACCAGACCTCCAAAATTTATGAAAAAATTGACAGAATTGAAAGAGGAAATAGATAATTCTACAATTACAGTTGGAGACGTCAATACACATAATCAGTAATGAATAGAACAACCAGTCAAAAGATTAATAAGGAAAAGATTATTTGAACAACCTGCAAACTAATTAAACTTAACAGATGTATAAAGAACACACCACCAAATAACAGCAGAGTATATATTTTTCTCAAGTGCATGTGGGTCATTGTCCAGGGCAGATTATGTGTTAGAACACAAAACAAATCTTAATAAATTTTAAAAGAATGGGGGGGCGCCTGGGTAGCTCAGTAGGTTAAGTGGCCGACTTCATCTCAGGTCATGATTTCGTGGTCCGTGAGTTCGAGCCCCGCGTCAGGCTCTGTACTGACAGCTCAGAGCCTGGAGCCTGTTTCCGATTCTGTGTCTCCCTCTCTCTGACCCTCCCCCATTCATGCTCTGTCTCTGTCTCAAAAATAAATAAACGTTAAAAAAAAATTTAAAACAATAAAAGACTGAAATTATAAAAAAAAAAACAACTCTTCTCATCACAAACCTAGAAAAAAGAAAACAAAGAAAACTTTAAAATTCACCAATAAATGGAAATTAGACAACACAACACTCTTTAAAAACAAAAAACAAAACAAAAACAAAAAAAAACCAGAAGACAAGAAACGTCCCAGTCAGTATATCAACAGCATCAGGGTAAGCAAGAAAAGGACTTCACAAAGAGACTGACATTTACACTTTTTGACAAAACTGAAATACACTGAATTACAGAGCAAATTCACTAAAACAATAAAGAAAATCTGTCCTTGTGAAGGTTATATTTTTACCCCCCCAAAATTGTTTCAATTTTGATAATTACACCACACACTGGTTAAGAAAATAAAGCATGGTATTTAGCAACAGGACAATCCTAACTACCTTGAGAGACACTGTGCTCACACTCACTGGCAACCACTGAAGTCAGCAGGGCCAGGCGCATAGATGGCCACCTATTTTCTCTGCATAAGCCACTGCTCTCTCCTTACTGAAGCCCTGGATGGTGAGATCATAGACCACCTCCTCTACTTTTTTCAGATCATACTTGAAGCCATCACAGCAATTCCTCAGGGAGTCGTTTTTCAGGTTGGGAAGGCAGAAGCTAGAATTCAGTTCATTGATGAAAGTGTAGATGTGGAGGATCTGGGAGTAGCCTCCAACAGTCACACTGTTGACAGAGAGCCTTGAAAATTCACTGGCAAGAATTAGAACTCCTGAAAGATGATCTTCTACATCCAGATGAAATCCTTTCTCCCAATATGGCTCAATGCCAAGAACTTCAGTAACCACTTCTGGAGTCACTAGTGTTTCTGATTCCAAATACACAACAAATGTTACCAAGAAGACCAAAAGCTGCAGCACAAACCCCCAGTGCTCATGAAATCCGTAATACTGTTCAGCAGAGAACTTGGTCTCTGAAGACATTACATGTGTTTTTACTGTACCAAAGTGTTCTCAAGCTTTCAAACACCTCTTTGGAATATCCTGAAAACCAGGACCCTGCTGGACCCCCTGCAGTAGAGTTAAAATCACTCAAGCTGTTTGTTATAAACTTTGTACAACTTTTCAGATTTCCTCTTAGATGTCCTGCTTGGCAGCCAAAAAGCCCTGCAGCTCCACGAAGATCTCACTCACAGACATGCTGCCAGCTGCACAACAATCAGCCAGTGCACACAAGTATGACCACCAAAATGTATTTCAGAGACCACCAGCACATCAGGCACAATACCCAAGGCCACCACCATGTCCACCAGTTCCTATGCTTAAACGACACTCTTAACGAAATAGTGGGTCAAAGAAGAAATCACAGGGAAATTAACAAATACAAAGCAGTGCTGAGTTAAATTTATAGTTGTAGGCTTCTCAGGAAAGTGGAGGAGTAGGAGGATCATAAGCTCACCTCATCCTATGGATACAACTAGATAACACCCACATCAGTGTAAATAACCAGAGAATAATCCAAAGACTGGCAGAACTGACTCTCCACAGCCAAATGTAGAAAAGAGGCCACATCAAGGAGGATAGCAAGAGCAGAGATATGGTTGGGAGCTAAATGGACTTGCAGGACTGTCTGAGGGAGGGACAACATGGGCTCAGAAAGGGGAGAGAACAAGACCCTCATTCTCAGCACTCCAGGCATGGGGAATCTGCACACAGAAGATGAATCTCCTAGAATTTGGCTTTGAAAACCAGAAAGGATGAATTTCATGAGTTCCCATAATCAATGGGGCTCAATACCCAGAACTTTAAAAATCAGCAGGCTTGGCTCTGAGAGAGCCAGAAGAGCGAAAAGAAACTCATTCGTCACCCTTAAAAAGAAAGTGCAAATAACAGCCCACAGAGATACAACATAGAAGCAGCAGTTTGAAAAATCGCTAAGGTATATGAAAGGGAGCAGATTTCAGAGCATGTGCTGGAGGGGCAAAGATCATTGGGAGACTTTTCCAAGAACAAAAGAGCTGGCAGGCACCATTTCCCTCTTCCACCCCCCAGTCTAGGCACACAGACACCTGAAAGAACTAGTTCAGCACCAATATTCACCACCTAAATTTCTAACAACATGCCCCACCCCCTCTAATATGCCTTGGCTGGAAGCTATCCAAAACGGTGCCACAAGCCTGGCAGTGTGCAAACAGCCCCAACAGGGACCAGCACTAATCCAAAGTTAACTCTTGCCTTGGGAGGTTGGAAACATAATCACACGCATCAGTTCAACTATGCCCCAGGAGTGGCCTGGGGGAAGATATCAGATCTAACTACAGGCCCCACCCACCAATGAAGGCCTCTCAGGGGACCATGCAGGAAAAGCTCTCTGCAGTTTGGTGGTACTATATCTCTGGCAAACACCTGGTTTGACTTAACTCAAGACAAAAGCAGCCCCAGACTGACCCACTGATGACACAGGACCCAAACCTTGCTGATAACAGGTGAAGAACCATTGCAGATGACTGTACTGAAGGCAAAAGCAACTCAACCACAATAGCAGGGTGTGTATAACACACAAAGCACACACCCCTGAAGCACCATGTTCTGATAAACAGGTGACAATGCACTGCAGGGCACAACAGGATCTCTTCTTCATAAGGCCACTACTTTCAAGAGCGGAAGACATAGCTGACTTTCCTAATACATACAAACAGACACAGAATTAGACAAAAGAGGATACAGACGAATATGTCCCAAAATGAGAGAACAGAACAAAATCAAAGCAAGAGACTCAAGCGAAATGGAGATAATTAATACGCCTGATAGAGAATACAAAAAAAAGAAAAAATGGTCATAAAGATAGTCACTGAACTTAAGAATGGAGGACCTGGTGAGAATCTTAACAAAAAGATACAAAACATAAAAAAGAATGAATCAGAAATAAAGAACTCAGCAACAAATTAAAAATATACCACACAGGGGCGCCTGGGTGGTGCAGTCGGTTAAGCGTCCGACTTCAGCCAGGTCACGATCTCGCGGTCCGTGAGTTCGAGCCCCGCGTCAGGCTCTAGGCTGATGGCTCGGAGCCTGTTTCCGATTCTGTGTCTCCCTCTCTCTCTGCCCCTCCCCCGTTCATGCTCTGTCTCTCTCTGTCCCAAAAATAAATAAAAAACGTTGAAAAAAAAATTAAAAAAAAAATATATATATACCACACATAATACATAATAGATTGAAAGAAGCAGATCAGTGATCTGGAGGACAGGGTAATGGAAAGAAAGAAACTGAACAGGTGAGAAAAAAATAATGAATCAAAATAGACTTACAGAATTCAGCAACACTATCAAATGTAAAAACATTCCCATTATAGGAGTCCCAGAAGGAGAAGGCATAAAATTTATTTGAAGAATTAATACCTGAAAACATCTTGAATCTGGGTAGGAAACAGAAATCCAGATCCAAGAGGCACATACAGCCTCAAACAAAATCAACACAAAAGTCCGCAATAAGACACATAGTACTTAAAATGGCAAAAAAAAAAAAAAAAAAAAAAAACAGTGATAAAGAGAGAATTTAAAAAGCAGCAACAGAAAAGAAAACAGTTACATACAAGGCAAACTCCACAGGGCTATCAACTGAGTTTTCAGCAAAAATTTTTCAGGCCAGAAGGGAATGGCAAGATATATTCAAAATGCTGAAAGGAAAAAACCTGTAGCCAAGAACACTCTATCCAACAAGGCTACAATTCAGACATACCAGAAAGATAAAGACCAAATAGTAACACAAATCAAAAACCAATAACAGATATGCACTAAACAAAGAGAAAAGAATCCAAGTATATCACTAAATAAAGCCAGCAAACCATGAGAGAAGAGAGCAAGAAAAGAAACAGAGAAGAACTACAAAATCAACCATAAAACAAGTAAAACAAACAAAAAAAAAAACAAGTAAAACAAGTAAAAACAAAAAAAAGTAAAAAATAGCAATAAGTACATGTTTACCACTAATTACTTTGAATGTAAATGGGCAAAAGTTTCCACTCAAAGGATATAGGGTGACAGAATGGATAAAAGAGCAAGTGCCATCCTTACACTGCCTACAAGAGACACATTTCAAACCTAAAGACACATGCAGATTGAAAATAAAAGGATGGAGAAGTATTTATCATACAAATGGATGTGAAAATGGGTAGCAATACTTGTATTGAACAAAATAACAAAAATTGTAACAAAGAAAGACACTATATAATCATAGAGGGAACACTCCAACAAAAAGATATAACATTTGTAAATATTTATGCACCCCAAATGGAAGACCCAAATACATAAAGCAGCTAATAAGAAACCTAAAAGAAGTAATTGACAGTAATACAATAAAAGTAGAGGAGTTTAACACCAATTTACATTGATGGATAGTTCAATCAAATAGAAAATAAACAAGGAAACAGTGTTGTTGAATCACACAGATCTAACATATATTCAGAACATTCCACCTTAAAACATCAGAATATACATTCTTTTCAAGGGCACATGAAACATTCTCCAGAATAGATTGCATATTAGTCCACAAACAAGTCTCCACATTAGAAAATATCAAATTATACCATGCATCTTTTTGACAACAATGCTATAAAACTAGAAATCAACTGCAAGAAAAAACCTGGAAAGAATACAAATACAGGGAGATTAAATAACATGTTACTAAACAATGAATGGGTCAACAAAGAAATCAAGGGAAAATAAAAAATAACTTGAGACAAATGGAAATGAAAACACAACAGTCCACAATCTTTCGAATGCAAGAGAAGCGGTACTAAGAGGGAACTTTCTAGCAATACAGGAGTATAAGTAAGAAAAATCTCAAATAAACCACCTAACCTTACACCCAAAGGAGGTAGAAAAAGAACAAATGAAACCCAAAACCAATAGAAGAAAGGAAATAATAAAGATTAGAACAGAAATATGAAAAAGAAATGAAAAAAAATAGAATTCTGTTCTATTCTATTCTCCTATTTCTAATGAAATCAGGAGCTGTTTCTTTGAAAAGATCAACAAAACTGAAAAACCTCTAGCCAGATATATCCAAAAGAAAGAGAGGGAGAACTCAAATAAACAAAATCAAAAATAAAAGAGGAGAAATATCAATTGCCACCACAGAAATACAAAGGATTAAAAGAACATTTTATGAAAAATTATATGCCAACAAATTGAACAACCTAGAAGAAATGCATAAATTCCTAGAAACGTATAACATTCCAAAGCTGAAGAAGGAAGAAATAGAAAATATGAACAGACCAATTATCACAATGAGATTTAATCAGTAATCAAAAAACTCACAACAAACAAAAGTCCAGGACCAGATGATTTCACAGCTGAATTCTACCAGACATTTAAAGCAAACTTCTCAAACTATTTCAAAAAATAGGAGTGGAAGGAAAGCATTCATTCTATGAAGCCAGAATTACCCTTGATACCACAATGAGATAAAGATACTATACACACACAAAAAGAGAGAATTACAGGCCAATATCTCTGATGAACATAGATACAAAAATCGACAACAAAATACTAGCAAACCAAGTCCAACAATACATTTAAAAAATTCATTCACCCCAATCAAGTGGGATTTTTCCCAGGATGCAAGTATGGTTCAATATTTGCAAACCAATCAAAGTGATAACACTATGAAGAGGATAGAGACACAGTGTGCAGAGACTCTACTCTGGAAGAGGGAAATGGGTCTGCGTGGTGCCTGGTCTTTTAGGACTTCAAATTTTGAATCCCAGCTGCACGCCAAAGAAAAAACGCAGGAGAGTTGAGGCACAGAGTGAGCTGACTGCAGTCACTATTCTGTGAGGGCTGCCTGAATAGTGTGTGGGGTGTGAGATCCCCTGTCCACGGACAAAAGATTGGGGTGGCACCATTTTTCCCCAACACCACCATGATGGGACTTCAGAGAGCAACACAGCAGGCCGCAGTGAAGGTAGGACCCGCTTACAAAAAACTCGCCCCCTGTGCCTGCAACTGCTTATTCACTAGGGCAAGAATGACTCTGAGCAAACACAGTGGGCCTCTCCTCCAGAAGACCACCACAGCCAGCACCCACCATGCACGAAGGGCACTTAAAATCAATTGCTTCAAAATGACACCTGCAGTACTGGTGGAAATAGGACCAGGCTTACTTTCCCACCCTCCACCCCCTTATTCTTTTTTTAATTTTTTCTTCTTTTTTTCTCTTGGAATCAAGCTCATAGTCTTGTTTTTGTTTTGTTTTGTTTTGTTTTGTTTTGATTTTCTTTTCTCTTTTTTGGGGACAGATCAAGCTTCTTTCTTCTTTTGTTTTTCCTTCTTTTTCCTTTTCTTCTTCTTCTTCTTCTTCTTCTTCTTCTTCTTCTTTCTTTTTCTTTGAAATCAGCCTTATAGTTTTTGGGTTCTCTGGGTTTTTTCTTCCCTTTGCTTTCCTCTTTTTTGGGGGGATCAGGGTTTGTTTTAGTGTTCCTTTTTTCCAGGCTTATTTTAACAGACAAATCAAAGCAAACCTAGTTAAATGTCCAAATCCCACTGTAAACAAGGCTGAGCTGTGCAGAGGACTGACCAGTGGAAAGAGCAGCCAAAACACATTTTGGCAGAGAAACAGTGTGTGTGGCAGAATGCACACAGCATACACCATAAACACTTCCTGAAGTGCCAGGCCCTGTACAGCGGATGGTCCCTTTTTCATATAGCCTAGCTCTCAGGTGCAGAAAACATTACAAGCTTTCAAAACACACACAACAAAAACCCTAGAAACCTAGCCAAAATGACAAAATGAAGGAATTCTCCCCCAAATGAAAGGTAAAGAAGAAATCACATCCAGGGTGTGGATGCCCAAATCCACAAAACAGATATAAGGAATTTATCTGAACAAGAATTTAGAACAGTCATAAGACTACTAGCTGGTCTTAAAGAAATGTAGAAGACACCAGAGAAACCCTTGCTGGAGTGATCAAAGACCTAAACTAGTCACACTGAAATAAATAATGCTATAACTGAGATGCAAAACTGACTGGATACAGTCACAATGAGGACTGAAGAAGCAGAGAAGAAAACAGGTAATACAGAAGATAAAATTATGGAAAATAATCAAGCGGAAAAGAAGTTGGAAAAGAAATTATTAGATCATGAGGGGAGACTTAGAGAACATAGTGATTCCATAAAATGAAACAGTATCCATATCATAGGAGGCCCAGAAGAGGAAGAGCAGGAAAAAGGAGCAGAAAGTTTATTTAAAAAATTATATTTGATAACTTCCTTAATCTGGGGAAGGAAACAGGAATTCAAGTCAAAAAGGCATAGAGAACTCCTCTCAAAATCAACAAAAACAAGTCAACACCATAACATACCATAGTGAAACTTGCAAAATACAAAGATAAAGAGAGAATTTGGAAAGCAGTTAGCGACTAAAGATACTTAACCTAAAAGGGTAGACACATAAGGTTAGCAGCATACCTGTCTACTGACTTGGCAGGCCAGAAGGGAATGGCAAGAAATATTCAATGTGCTGGCTGGGGAAAGTATGCAGCCAAGAATTCTTATCCAGCAAGACTGTCATTCAGAATAGAAGGAGAGATAAAGAGTTTCCCAGACAAAAACTAAAGGAATTTATGACCACTAAACCAGCCCTGCAAGAAATTTTAAGGGGAATCTCTGAGTACAGGAAAAAAAAAAGAAGAAGACCAAAGCAGCAAAGACTACAAAGGACCAGAGAACATCACCAGAAATACCAACTCTAAAGGTGACACAATGGGACTAAATTCATATCTTTCAATAATCACTCTGAATTTAAAATGACTAAATGCTTCAATCAAAAGAAATAGGGTATCAGAATGGATAATAAAAAACAAAACCCACCTAAATGTGACTCATTTTAGACCTAAAGACAGCTACAGATTGAAAGTAAGGGGATGGGAAACCATCTATCATGCTAAAGAACATCGAAAGAAAGCTGGAGAACCCATACTTATACCAGACAAACTAGATTTTAAAACAAAGACTGTAACAAGAATGTCATTATATCATAATTAAGGGGTCTATCCATTAAGAAAAGCTAACAATTATAAATATTTATGCCCTTAACTTGATAACACACAAATATATAAATCAATTACTCACAAATGTAAAGAAACTCATAGATAATATTACTATAAAGCTAGGGGACTTTAATACCACACTTACAGTAATAAACAGATCATGTAAGCAGAAAACCAATAAGGAAACAATGGCTTTGAATGACACACTGGACCAGATAGACTTAACAGGTATATTCAGAACATTTCACCCTAAAGCAGCAGAATTCACATTTTCCCTAAGTGCACATGGAATATTCTCCAAAACAGATCACATACTGGGTGACAAATCAGCCCTCAACAGGTACAAAGGATCAAGATCATAGCATGCATATTTTCAGATCACAAAGATATGAAATTTGAAATCAACCACAAGAAAAAAATTGGAAAGTCCTCCAATACATGGAGGTTAAAGAACATCTTAGTAAAGAATGAATGGGTTAACCAGGAAATTAAAGAAAAAATTTTTTAAAAATACATGAATGCCAATGAAAATGAAAACACGATGGTCAAACCCTTTGGGATGCAGCAAAGGCAGTCCTAACAGGAAAGTACATTGCTATTCAGGGCTACCTCAAGGAGCAATAAAGGTCCCAAATGCACAACCTAACATCACACCTAAAGGAGCTAGAAAAGATGCAGCAAATAAAGCCTAAAGTCTGCAGAAGAGGGGAAATAATAAAAATTAAACCAGAAATAAACAATATAGAAAGAAAAAAATAGAATAGATAATGAAATTAAATGCTAGTTATTTGAAAGAATAAATAAAATTGATAACGCCTCTAGCCAGACTTATCAAAAAGAAACAAGAGAGGACCCAAATAGATGAAATCACAAATTAAAGAGGAGAGATCACAACCAGCACTGCAGAAATACAATTATAAGACAATATTATGAAAACTTACATGCTGACAAACTGGGAAATCTGGAAGAAATGCATAAATTCCTAAAAACTCACACACTACCAAAAATGAAACAGGAAGAAGTAAAAAATTTGAACAGACCCATAACAAGCAAAGCAATTGAATCAGTTATCAAAAATCTCCTGGGCCAA
The DNA here is from genome assembly GCF_046562875.1 of Panthera onca. Taxonomy (NCBI): domain Eukaryota; kingdom Metazoa; phylum Chordata; class Mammalia; order Carnivora; family Felidae; genus Panthera; species Panthera onca. The sequence goes on along the minus strand of NC_138351.1, from coordinate 31,713,579 downwards.
ATGGCTTCCCATGGAAAATTCTACCAGACATTTAAAGAAGAGTTAATACCTATTCTTTGCTAACTGATCCAAAAAATAAAAATGGCAGGAAAGCTTCCAAACTCATTCTATGAAGCCAGCATTACCTTGATTCCAAAACTAGATAAACACCTCACTAAAAAGGAGAATTATGGGCCAATATCTCTGATGAAACTGGATGCAAAAATTCTCAGCAAGAGACTAGAAAATCGAATTCAACAGTACATTAAAAGAATTATTCACCCTGATCAAGTGGGATTCATTCCTGGGCTTAAGGACTGGTTCAGTATTTGCAAATCAATCAACATGATACACCACATTAATAAAGGAAATGACAGGAACCATAGAACCCTCTTAATAGATACAGAAAAAGCATTTGACAAAATACAGCATCCTTTCTTGATAAAATCCCTCAAGGAAGTAGGGATAGAAGGAACATACCTCAACATCAAAAAACCATATACAAAAGACGCAAGGCTAACATCATCCTCAATGGGGAAAAACTAAGAGCTTTCTCACTAAGGTCAGGAACACAATAGGGATGTCCACTCTCACCATTGCTATTCAACACAGTACTGGAAGTCCTATCCTCAGCTATCAGACAACAAAGAAAAAAGCAAAGGCATCCAAATAGGTAAGGAAGAAGTCAAACTTTCACTCTTCACAGATGACATAATACTCTACATGGAAACCCCAAACAACTCTACCAAAAAACAGCTAGAATGGATACATGAATTCAGCAAAGTCACAGGATATAAAATCAATGTACAGAAATTGGTTGCATTTCTGAAGCAGTAGAAAGAGAAATCAAGGAATCAATTCCACTTACAATTGCTTCAAAATCCAGATACCTAAGAATAAACCTAACCAAAGAGGTAAAGGGTCTATAGCCTGAAAATAATAGAAAGCTTATGATAGAAACTGAAAATGACACAAAGAAATGGAAAAACATTCCATGCTTATGGATTGGAACAACAAATATTGTTAAAATGTCTATACTACCCAAAGAAATCAACACACTCAGTGCAATCCCTATCAAAATACCACTAGTATTCTTCACAGAGGTAGAAAAACAATTTTAAAATTTGTATGGAACCAAAAAAGACCCCGAATAGCCAATGTTGAAAAAGGAAATCACAGCTGGAGCCATCATAATTCCAGACTTCAAGCCTTATTAAAGCTGTAATCATCAAGGCAGTACAGTGTTGGCACAAAAATAGACACTCAGATCAATGGAACAAAATAGAAAACCCAGAAATGGACCCAAAAGATGGCCAACTAATCTTCAACAAAGCAGGAAAGAATATCCAATGGAAAAACACAGTCTGTTCAACAAGTGGTGTTGGGATTACTGGACAGAAACATGCAGAAGAATGAAACTTGACCACTTTCTTACACCATACGCAAATATAAATTCAAAATGAATGAAAGACCTAAATGTAAAATAAGAAATCATCAAAATCCTACAGGACAAATCAGGCAGCAAACTCTTTGACCTTGGCTAAATCAACTTCTGACGAGACATATCTCCATAGGCAAGGGAAACAAAATAAAAAATGAACTATTGGGACCTCATCAAGATAAAAACCTGCACAACAAAGGAAACAATCAAAAAAACTAAAAGGCAGGCAACAGAATTGGAGAAGATATTTGCAAATGACATATCAGATAAAGTGTGAGCATCCAAAATCTATAAAGAACTTGTCAAACTCAACACCCTAAAAACCAAATAATCCAGTGAAGAAATGGGCAGAAGACATGAACAGACACTTTTTGAAGACATCCAGATGGCTAACAGACACATGAAAAGATGTTCAACATCACTCATCGCCAGGAAAATACAATCAAAACCACAATGAGATACCACCTCACACCTGTCAGAATGGCTAAAATTAAGAACTCAGGAAACAACAGTGTTGGTGAAGATGCTGAAGAAGGGGATCTCTTTTGCACTGTTGGTGGGAATGCAAACTGGTCAACCATTCTGAAGAACAGTATGGAGATTTCTCAAAAAATTAAAAATAGAACTACCCTACAACCCAGAAATTGCATTACTAGTTATTTATCCAAAAGATGCAAAAAGACTGATTCAAAGGGACATGTGTACCCTGGTGTTTACAGCAGCATTATCAATAATTGCCAAATTGTGGAAAGCGCCCAAATGTCCATCAACTGATGAGTGGATAAAGAAGATGTGGTATATATATATATACACACACACACACACACAGTGGAATATTACTCAGTGATCAAAAAGAATGAAATCTTGGTGTTTGCAACAATGGATGGAACTAGAGTATATTATGCTAAATGAAAAAAGTCTGTTAGAGAAAGACAAATATATGATTTCAGTCATATGAGGAATGAAAAAACAAAACAGATGAACATAGGGGAAGGGAAGGAAAAAAAGAGATAAAAACAGAGAGGATGGTAAACCATAAGAGACTCTTAAATACAGAGTACAAACTGAGGGTTTCTGGAGGAGAGGTGGGTGGGGAAAGGGCTAAATGGGTGATAGGCATTTAGGAGGGTGCTTGGGATGAGCATGGAGTGTTATGTGTAAGTAATGAATCACTGGGTTATACTCCTGAAACCAATACTACATAATATGTTAATTAACCTGAATTTAAATAAATATTTTTTTAAAACATTGCATTTAAAAAAAAAGAAGAGGGGACTCCTGTGTGGTTCAGTTGGTTAAGTGTCCACCTCTCGATTTTGTTTCGTCATGATCTCATGGTTTGTGAGATCAAGCCCCATGTCAGGCTCTGTTCTGACAGCACAGAGCTTCCTTGAGAGTCTCTCTTCCTCTCTCTCTCTCTTTCTCTGCCCCTCCCCCAATTGCACTCTCTCTCAAAATAAATAATAAACACTTTTAAAAAATAAAAAATAAAAATAAAAAAGAAGAGGATAAAAACCATACAATCATTTCTATAGATGCAGAAAGGTATTTGGCAAAATACAACATCCATTCATGATAAAAACCCTTAATGGAGTAGGTTTAGAGGGAACATAGCTCAACATAATAAAGGCCATGTATGAAAAACCCACAGCTAATATCATCTTCATTGGGAAAAAACAAATAGCTTTTCCCCTAAGGTCAGGAACAAGACAAGGATATCAACTCTCACCACTTTAATTCAACATTGTACTGAAAGTGCTGAGACACAACAGTCAGACATGAAAAATAAATAAAAGACATCCAAATTGGTGATGAGGAAGTAAAACTTTCACTATTTGCAGATGACATGATACTGTATATAGAAAGCCTTAAGGACTTCACAAAAAAAAAAAAAAAAAAAAAAACAAAAAACAAAAATGACTAAAACTGATAAATGAATTCAGTAAGGTTGCAGGACACAAAATCAATGTACAGAAATCTGTTGAATTTCTATACATTAATAACAAAGTAGCAGAAAGTGAAATTAATAAAATATTTCCCATTTACAATTGCACCAAAAAGAATACTTGGGAATAAACTTAAGCGAGAAGTTGAAAGACCTATTGGATTCAATTTGCTATTTTATTGAGAGTTTTTGCATCATGTTCATCAGGGATATTGGCCTGTAATTCTCTTTTTTATTGGGGTCTTTGGTTTTGGAATCAAGGTAATGCTGGCTTTCTGGAATGAGTTTGGAAGTTTTCCTTCCATTTATATTTTTGGAACAATTTGAGAAGTAGAGGTATTAATTCTTCTTAAAATGTTTGGTAGAAGTCTTGTGGGAAGTCATCTGGACCTGGACTTTTGTTTGGTGGCAGATTTTTGATTACTGATTAAATTTTACTGGTATGGATCTGTTAAAAATTTCTATTCCGTCCTGTTTCAGTTTTGGTAGGAATGTTTCTAGGAAATTATGTTTCTATGTTTCTAGGAATTTATCCATTTCTTCCAGATTGCCCAATTTTTTGGCATATAATTTTTCTAGTGTTCTCTTATAATTGTTTGTATTTCTGTGGTGTTGGTTGTGATCTCTCCTCTTTCATTCATGATTTTATCTATTGGGTCCTTTCTTTTTTCTTTTTGATAAATCTGGCTAGGGATTTACCTATTTTATTAATTCTTTCAAAGAACTAGCTCTTAGTTTCATTGCTGTGTTCTAATGTTTTTGTTCTTGTTGTTTCTATATCATTTATTTCTGCTCTAATCTTTATTATTTCCCTTCTTCTGCTGGCTTTAGGCTTAACTTGTTCTTTTTCCAGCTCTTTTAAGTGTAAGGTTAGATTTTGTATTTGAGATTTTTTTTGCTTTTGATGTAAGCCTGTATTGCTATAAACTTCTCTCTTATGACTACTTTTGCTGCATGGCACAGATTTCGGACCATTGGGTTTTGACTTTCATTTCACCTGTCAGAATGGCTAAAATTAACAATAAAAGAAACAATAGATGTTGGTGAGGATGCAAAGAAAGAGGAACCCTCTTACACTGTTGGTAGGAATGCAAACTGGTCAACCACTATGGAAAACAATATGGAGATTCCTTAAAAAGTTAAAAATAGAGCTACCCTATGACCCAGAAATTGCACTACTAGGTATTTATCAAAAACATACAAAAATACTGATTCATAAGGACAGGTGTACCCTGATGTTTATAGCAGCATTATCAACAATAGCCAAATTATGGAAAGAGCCCAAATGTCCATCAACTGATGAGTGAATAAAGATGTGGTATATGTACACAATGGAATTACTCACCCATAAAAACAAGTGAAATCTTGACATTTGTAACAATGTGGATGGAGATAGAGTGTATTATGCTAAGTGAAAAAAGTCAGAGAAAGACAAATACCACATGATTTCACTCATATGTGGAATTTAAGAAATAAATGAGCAAAAGGGGAAAAAAAGAGAGAGATAGAGAGGCAAACAATAAAACAGACTGAACTATACAGAACAAACTGGTGGTTACCAGAGAGGAGGTTGAGGGGATGGGTTAAATAGGTGATGAGAATTAAGGAGTGAACTTGTCGCAAGCACCATATATTGTATAGAAGTGTTGAATCACTGTATTACACACCTGAGACTAATATTACACTGTATATTAACTAATTGGAATTTATTTATTTAAAAAAAAATTTTTTTTTAACTTTTATTTATTTTTGAGACAGAGAGAGACAGCATGAATGGGGGAGGGGCAGAGAGAGGGAGGACACAGAATCGGAAGCAGGCTCCAGGCTCTGAACCGTCAGCCCAGAGCCCGATGCGGGGCTCGAACTCACGGACCGTGAGATCGTGACCTGAGCTGAAGTCGGACGCTTAACCGACTGAGCCACCCAGGCGCCCCTCTAATTGGAATTTAAATAAAAATTTTTTAAATCCTACATTGTCCAGTATTAGTACAACCCCTCCATCTGTCTGTTGGTTGTTATTTGCATGGTATATCTTTTCCATTTTTTTGCTTTCAACCTGTGTGTCTTTGAATCTAATGTGTGTCCTTTGTAAATTGTTATAGTTGGATCTTACATTATTACCTATTTTGCCAATCTCTGCTTTTTAGTTGGGTTGTTTGGACAATTCATATTTAGTGCAGTTGTTAATAGGGTCAGAGTTACAGTTGCCATTTTGCTATGTCTTTAACTGTCTTGTTCCTATTTTCCTCCTTTACTAACTTCTTTTGTATTAAATAAATCTTTTAGTATATCATCTTAATTCCTCTAATAATTTTTTTACTATATTTTTAGTAGTGCGTGCTCTAGAAATTCCAAAATGCATCTTAACTCATTACAGTTTATATCAAATTGATGTTAACTTGATTCCCATGAAATATAAAATATTTTCTCCAACATAACTCTATTCTTTTCCCCTCTTGTGCTATTATTTTCATATATATTACATCTGTATATTTTACAAAACCAACATTACAATGTTATAATTATTTATTTACACAGTTATATATTTTAAAGAATTTAACAGAAGAAATGTGAAAATATATTTAGATTATTTTATTTTTAACATGGATATTGATTTCTTCTACACTTTTCATTTCTTCCAATTTGAGCTACCATCTGGTATCATTCTCTTCTACGTTCCAAAGAATTTTCTTTAGTATTTTTCATAAATCAGTTCTGATATCAAGGAGTTCTCTCAATCTTTTTAAATTTTGGAATGTCCTTATTTTACCTTTATAACTGGTAGATAGTTTCACTGGATAAAAAATTCCTTATTAGCAGTTTTTTTTTTTCAGTATTTTGAATATATCATTCCACTGCCTTCTAGGGTCATTTTTCTCTGATGGGAACTTAGACATTTTCTATATTGATGCACCCTTGCACATATCAAGTTGTTTTTCTCTTGCTTCTTTTAAGATTTTTTTCTTTGTGTGTGTGGCTTTCAACACTTTGGCTATGATGTGTCTAGGTATAAATCTCTTTGAATATGTCCTAATTATGGTTCATTAAACTTCTTGGATGCATAATTTAATATTTTTTAAACAAATTTAGGTAGTTTGAGGTCACTATTTCTTCAAAGAATCACAGTTACTATTGTACCCACAACTTGAGGAAGCATATTAGATGAAATTTTAGACATTTATTGGGAAAGTCTAAGAACTAGGAAATTGGAATGAGTACATGTCTTTGAATTCAAACCATTTGGCACAATGAGTACGTCTTGATCCCATAAGCAGTTGTTTCTCCGTGTGTGAGCTGTTTCTGCATTGCTGGAATTCAACTATAAGATGAATTTCTAAATTATTACCCTGAACTTTTAAAAAGCCACCACAAGGGGGCGCATGGGTGGCTCTGTCTGTTAAGCGCCCAACTTTGCTAAGGTCATGATCTCACAAGGTTCCTGGGTTGGAGCCCCACATCCAGCTCTGTGCTGTCAGCTCAGAGACTGGAGCCTGCTTCAGATTCTGTGTCTCCCTCTCTCTGCCCCTCACCCGCTCACATTCTGTCTGTCTCTCTCTCTCTCTCTCAAAAATAAACATTTAAAAAAAATGTTTTTTAAAGTTACCACAAAATAGTATACACTATGTGATTCCTTTTGCATGAAACTCTAGAGAAGACAAAACAAATCTATAGTGACAGAAATCCGGAAAGAGATTTCCAAGATGGAGTTGACTCAACAGTTTAAAAAGTGATCCAATAGGGGCGCCTGGGTGGCGCAGTCGGTTAAGCGTCCGACTTCAGCCAGGTCACCATCTCGCGGTCCGTGAGTTCGAGCCCCGCGTCAGGCTCTGGGCTGATGGCTCGGAGCCTGGAGCCTGTTTCCGATTCTGTGTCTCCCTCTCTCTCTGCCCCTCCCCCGTTCATGCTCTGTCTCTCTCTGTCCCAAAAATAAAAAAATAAAAAACGTTGGGAAAAAAAAATTAAAAAAAAAAAAAAAAGAAAAAAAAAAAAGTGATCCAATATATTTGGGCTCTCAATAGATGGAATTTATGTCATGTACTCATTCAGATAAGATTTGAATACAAGAATATCTTCAAGAGAGACATTACAGTTCTGTAATGTCATTTATAAAATTATCACTACCCATACGGGGATGGATGTCAGGTAATTACACCTTCTCCCCCAATCCCTGGTAGAGTGGACTTAGAGTAAGGTCAAGATCAAGGTGACGATCTTTGACAAAGCAGAAAAGAATATCCAATGGAATAAAGACAGTCTCTTCAGCAAGTGGTGGTGGGAAAACAGGACAGTGACATGCAGAAGAATGAACCTGGACCTCTTTCTTACATCATACACAAAAATAAACTCAAAACAGATGAAAGACCTAAATGTGACAGGAAACCATTAAAATCCTCAAGGAGAAAGCAGCAAAAACCTCTTTGACCATGGCCGCAGAAACTTCTTCTCCAGAGGCAAGGGAAACAAAAGCAAAAGTGAACTATTGGGACCTCATCAAAATAAAAATCTTCTGCACAGCGAAGGAAACAATCAGCAAAACTAAAAGGCAACTGAAGGAATGGGAGAAGATATTTGCAAATGACTATCAGACAAAGGGTTAGTATCCAAAATCTATAAAGAACTTAGCAAACTCAACACCCAAAAAACAAATAATTCAGTGAAGAAACGGGCAAAAAACATGAATAGACACTCCTCCAAGGAAGACATCCAGATGGCCAACTGACACATGAAAAAATGCTCAACATCACTCATCATCAGGGAAATACAAATCAAAACCACAATGAGATACCACCTCACACCTGTCAGAATGGCTAACATTAAAAACTCAGGCAACATCAGATGCTGGCGAGGATGCAGAGAAAGAGGATCTCTTTTGCACTGCTGGTGGGAATGCAAACTGGTGCAGCCACCCTGAGGAACAGTATGGAGGTTTCTCAAAAAATTAAAAATAGAACTACCCTATGACCCAGCAATTGTACTCTTAGGTATTTATCCAAGGGATACAGGGATGCTGTTTCAAAGGGGTACATGCACCCCCATGTTTATAGCAGCACTGTCAACAGTAGCCAAAGAATGGAAAGAGTCCAAATGTCCATTGATGGATGAATGGATAAAGAAGAGGTGGTATATATATACAATGGAGTATTACTCGGCAATCAAAAAGAATGAAATGTTGCCATTTGCAACTACATGGATAGAACTATTATGCTAAGCATAATTAGTCAGTTAGAGAAAGACAACTATCATATGACTTCACTCATATGAGGACTTTAAGACACAGAGCAGATGAACACAAGGGAAGGGAAGGAAAGATAATATAAAAACAGGGAGGGGAACAAAACATAAGAGTCTCTTAAATATGGAGAACAAACATAGGGTTACTGGAGGGGTGGTGGGAGGTGCTAAATGGATAAATGAGTAAGGGGCATTAAGGAAATTACTCTTGAAATCATTGTTGCACTATATGCTAACTAACTTGGATGTAAATTTAAAAAATAAAATAAAATAAAAAATTTAAGAAAACATTTAAATCAGTAAAAAAAAAAAGATCAAGGTAAGGAAAGATCAAGTGAATTATTCCTTCACTTAGGTGGATTATCTGGTATCCAGGAAGCCCAAAGTTATTATCAGAAAAGAAGGATATGGTCAAACGTCTATTAGTAGTTGGTCGAAACAGCTATTCTCTGCTCTGTACACTTTGCCTTTGGTGTACAACTAGGATCAAAAGCAAGTTAGGGGCACCTGGGGGGCTCAGTCAGTTGTGCATCCGACTTTGGCTCAGATCATGATCTCACGGTCTGTGGGTTCGAGCCCCACATCTGGCTCTGTGCTGATAGCTCAGAGCCTGGGTCTTGCTTCGGATTCTGGATTCTATGTCTCCCTCCCTGTCTCTCTCTCTCTGTCCCTCCCTTGCTTCTGCGCGCTCTCTCTCTCTCTGTCTCTCTCTCTCTTTCTCCCTCTCTCTCTCTCTCTCAAAAAAAAAAAAAAAGCAAATTAGGCCTTTGAGGCTTGCAGGGTAGTTCAGGTTTCATTGTACTTGGCACACTCTGCAATTTTAAGGCTTTTAAGATTTACTAAAAATCACTGTTTGTGAGGAGCTGAGAAAAAAAATGAAGGTTAACTGACTTCTGACAGTGGCTCTCTTTCTCTCTAAATCCTAAGGGGTGGCCCTAATACAACTTACCCCTAAAAAGGAATGCACGCTGTCCTCAGGCTTTGCCTGTACAACCTCCCTTGCTGGCTCCAGGCCTATAGTGAGAATAAAAACCCAGCTATGCTCAGAAGGAAAATTGCAAGGGCTAATCCAGAAATTAAACACACACACACACACACACACACACACACACACACACACGAACTCAAGATCTTGCTCAATAGTATAAGCAGAAACTAGGTAGCATATATGAAGGTGGATCCTTAGGGTATTAGGCCAAGAAGGATGAATTGGTTTTGGACAAGGCCAAATTTATCAATAGATGTATATTCACTGTGGACTCAGGAGCAACCCATGGTGCATTTCATACCAAAGAAATATATACAGACATAACTCATTTTATTGCACGTTATTGCACTTTGCAGATATTGTGTTTTTTACAAATTGAAGGTTTGTGTCAATCCTGCATTGAGCAAGTCTATTAGCACCATTTTCCAACATCATTTGCTCACTTCATGCCTCTGTGTCACATTTTGGTAATTCTCACAATATTTCAAACTTTATTATTCTATTTGTTATGGTGATCTGTGATCAATGATTATGTGTTGCTGAAAGTTCAGATGATAGTTAGCATTTTATAGCTATAAAATATTTTTAATTAAGATATGTACATTGTTTTTTAAGACATAACGCTATTGCTCATTTATCAAACAACAATATAGTATAAATATAGCATAAGTGTTATACATTGGGAAACAAAAAAAATTCATTTGACTCACTTTATTGCAATATTCACTTTATTGTGGTAGCCTGGAACCAAACCCACTATATCTTTGAGATATGCCTGTGTTTCTCTAATGGGATCCTGACAAATATTTTTTAAAAGCCCTCTGAGTAGTTCTCATGTGAATTCATCTTTTTTGGTGGCCTGAAGGGATCTGCAGTGGTGGCTCTTTGATCCATTGAAGTTAAGTAGGTGGCTACCTTATTAAGATATTTCTTAAGATATATATCTATATATGAAATTCTGGGTCTTGGGGCAGGGAGCTGGGTGGCAAAGTTGGTTAAGCATCCAACTCTTGATTTGGGCTCAGGTTTTGATCTCACGGTTCATGAGATCAGGCCCTGTGTCAGCCTCTGCTATACTGAGAGTGCAGAGCCTGCTTGGGATTCTCTCTCTCCCTCTCTCTGCCTCTTTCTATAAATAAATAAATAAATAAATAAATAAATAAATAAATAAACAAACTTAAAGAAAAAAAAGAAATTCTGGGTCTCATGGGAAGAAAATTAACACAAGTGATTATAACAGGGATTCAGATACTCTTTCCCAGTCCTTGGTATCTCCTACTTTACAGACAGGAAGCTTTGACTGAAGGGCAGACTGGGTTCCTTTGACAAAATTCCTCATAACTTAGTCATAAATACATACAATTAATCATTCCCCAAGAGTCCCCAAGGGAGACCTGTGACTATATACCAGTCAAATTTACTTCAGATTGAGTCTACAATGTAGAGTGTCATCATTGGAAGTATGGCTTCTGCAATTACAGTCTCACTTAGCAGTGGCTCTGAAATGTGTGTTGAAATCTTCCCAGTGGGCAGAGTTTAAGTAGGTATATTTAGTTACTCACTTTGTGAAGAAGAAATATGTCTTAAGTTTATATTTATATGAATTCATGTCCAATAGTTCAATTAGTTGTTCAGTGGTAGGGTGCTACACAAGACTTGAAATTTGGTGACAAAAAGGTCTGGAGAAGATATATGTGGATGGAATTCTAGAACAGGTATTGAATGAGGTTTATAAATACTTAACTGAGGATAGGGCATTAGAGGGAAGAGTACAGTGAGGTTTGGATATTTATTCCTTTGGCTCTCTGTGCTGAGCCATGTAACAGCCATTATGATGTTTCTCTTCCTAAGGCCACAGCTCTCATAAGAGTGGCCTTTTCTGCCAAATTCTGGTAATTACCTATAGTCACTATGGGCCTGGTGGTGATAATGCCTCCATATCATCACTAGTTACAGGACACTTTACCAACCCTACCCATGTTTTTCAAGGCCTGTTTATTAGACTCTCCTCAAGGTCCTATTGTTTCTTGACAATTGACACCTCTTTCTTGAGGAGACCTATTAGTCTCCTCATGTTCAAAACAATTCTGATCACAAAGTCCATGAGGATAGGGAATTTAATCTCTTTTATTTGATGTTGTTATCCCAGCATCTAGAATGATGTCTCTTGCACAGCAGGTTATCAATAAATGTTTCTTACATGAGCATATGTAGTGACCACTTTCTCTCCATTAGCGATCTTTATGTTAAAGTCAATTATGACTGATTGATTTAATATAGTTTGACCAGCATTTTTGTGCTTCTATTTGTAATTCCTTACAGAATGACAAAGAATTATAAACGTCAACAAGAACAAGCAAACTGGTCTATGCACATGGAAATCGAAGATAACATAAAAATTTGCTGAAATAAGAGAATTCACCAACAATGTTAGTGTATAAAAACCAACAGCTTTCCTATATACATTTACAATTGCAGCACCCCTCTTGACCCCCAGCAGAACCTCTAAATTGAGCTCCAAGGGCACCAGGACCAGTGGCAATAAAGGGACAGGATGGAAGTCCCACGTTGAAAAATTATAAAATTATAATTTTACAGCTATATCATTTCAATCCTAAATCAGTTGTCACGCCAATCTTTTTTACACAATTACATAACTTCAATTTTTTTCACACTTCACCTAAGTAACCATCATTTTAGTATTTTCAATATTCAATCCATATTCACATTTCCCCCTTGTCTCCAAATATCCTGAGGGAGGAAAATACATAAGTCGATAGCCAATAGAGGAGCATCCTCTATTCAAGTTTCACCCTTAACCTATTTGGGCCCAGAGAAAACCTGGGCAGGAGACTATTAAGAACACCAACCTCTAGCTTTCTAAAATGCGGAAATGCCAAAAGAGAGACTCCAAAAGTGGCCGTGGAGATCTATGGGAAATGTAGTCTTGAATCCTTAGGCTTCACCGCGTGGCACTCTGGGAAGAAAATTCGGGCCTCCTTCTGCGCTAGCGTAGTCGTAGCCCCGCCTCCTCATTCGTCTCGGATCTGCCGGCCAGCGGTTTGGGAGCCCACAGGTTTGCTCCGAAAGTAAAGGATGCGCACCTGGGGTGAGAGTCCAGGGGAGGTCTCTATGGGAGAGATGCGCTTGCGTCTGGGGATGGAAGCGGGAAATCTTTGGGATACCCCTGGTAGGCGCCCCGGCCAGCCCTCGGCCGCCGGCAGGCCGGTGGGGGCGTAGACTGAAGAACCCCGGCCCTCGGACTTGGGGCGCGCCGATGGGGCTGAGCCCGGTTCTGAGCAGGTGCTCGGTGAGAGCCTAGGTGTGCCGGGACCGTGTGGTCGGGCCGGCCTACTGCCCGACTTAGTGTTGGCGGGAGGGAAAGTGCATTTATAAAGCTGTTGGTGACCGTGAGTCTGCGGTGAGAGCCTGAGCTTCGGAGCCAGAAAAGGCCCGGGTACATTTCAGCAGAGACGATGGAAGGAATCCGGCAGAGAGTCAGGTTTCTCATCTCAAAATGGTATTATTAATATGACTGCTCCATGGGGTTGATTTGAAACTTAGATCGAAGTCATAACTTAGACAAGTGCCAAGCCCTACTCACTGAGTAAATAACAACTGCTCTTATAGTTAGAAGACACTGTGTTCTTTTCATTTCATTTCAACCGTTTAAAACAAAACAAAACCTAGGCTCAGCTTGGTTGAACGATGTGGTCAAGTTTGTCAGGTCACAAACTAGCTGTGAGGAAGTTTGGATTCAGGGGCAGGTGTGCTTTACTTCCAACCTCAGGCATTGTCTAAATATCACATCTGCCTAAAACCAGCATTGCAACACAGCACAACACAAAGTGGCTTGCCCCCAAGTCCCCAAGGATATAAGGGAAAGTGAATGTAGGTGGAATCTGATGATGTGTCAAAGTATTCTGAGATTTTTAGTGTCTTTTCAGTCCCTTGGGTCAGACAGAGGTTCCTGACCCCTTCTGCATTGCCAGGCTGTCTTTAAGTCTGATATTATAACGAATTCCAAGAGTCATAGTTTTGCCCCTCAAATGAATTATTTTTTAGGTCCATGTCCCAATTGCCTTGAAACAAACCCTTGTGAGGTAGGAAGCAGAGGACCTCTGTGAACAGGAGTCTTACCTGGAAGAGAGGACGCCTCTGACCTTAAGACCTCTCTCTGGAGCTTCAAAAAGACAGAAGGGCCCAGAAAGGAGCAGATCCTAGATTTTCAGGGTCAGAAGCAGTTCCTGATCCCCTTGTCCAGAATAAGCTAGACTTAGTGATAACACCATCTTCAGAAGCCACCACACTGTGTGACAGTAGGGGGTTTGGGCCAGCCTTGAGAAGAGTGATGTGAGCTGGGGTGGCCTGGTGGGGGCAGGCTACTCAGGAGAGGCCACTTCTTGGAGAGCTTGTGAAGGCGAGGTCTGGGGGGTACCCTTAACCAGGAAGAGGGAGAAAATTCTGCTTCCCTTAAATGGCCCCCACTCTGCAGATATTGTACTGCTGTCACACCTGTCCATCACCACATGTGACACTAATGACATTATCCTCACCTCACAAGATCCCAGAGCAGTGATAAGGAAAGTGTTTTCTAAAGTTACCTGCTTCTCTTTGGAAAGCTTTAAAGACATTGAACCTAAAAGGTTGAGTGACTTATCTGGGAAAACCCAGTTTGTGAGAGAGGAGAGTACAGTTTACTCTCTCATACATAAGTCACCAAAAACATCTTATCAAAGGGGCCTTTTGAAAAATACATAACAGCTGAAACACACAATTAAAATTTCCTGTCTTGAAGCAGCCAGTGTCTTTTAGTAGGCTTGTCGTGGATTGTCTATACCAGGCGGTAAATAATGTTACTGAGAAAAATAATGTAAATGATGCATGCAAGTTAATTTTACTGGAAGTAGTGTCTCATTCTTTGGTGTATTTTAATTCATCTAATCTTCTGTTGCTTTTCTTTGTGTCAGTCAGAAGGACACATGCATTATTGTTAAATCAGAGTTTATGTTTGCTCAGTATAAAACTGCAGATTTAAGCCCATGATCATTTTAGAGTCACACATGTGCTGCCTGTACATGATCCTTCTTATGCCTCTTCAATGTCCAGAGGGCCCCACGCCTGCAGGGAGAATGATCCTTGACTGAGGTGCTGAGATTTGGAGAAGTGAATGTAGGAGCTGTAAGGTCAGATCTCAGGACCCCTGTCTTCTTTCTGTCCCCTCAGCTGGACCACAGTTCTCTGCACTCTCCCAAGAGCCACAGAAAATGAACACACCTCAGGTGAGCTCTTCATTTATTCCCCACTTATTATATTGGATTTATGAGGTTTAGAAGGATCAGTGCATTAAATGGAAAAGGAGAACTAGAAATAGGTCACATCAGGGCACCTGGGTGGCTCAGTCGGTTAAGGGTCCGTCTTCTGCTCAGGTCATGATTTCGTGGTTCATGAGTTCAAGCCCCACATCGGACTCTGTGCCTGGAGCCTGCTCTGGATTCTCTGTCTTCCTCTGTCCCTCTGCCCTTCCCCAGCTCGTGCTCTGTCTCTGTCTCTCTCTCTCTAAAAAATAAATTAATAAACATTAAAAAGTTAAAAAAAAGAAATAGGTTGCATCAATCTTGAGTAAAAATATACACTGTTTTACTATCAACTGTGAAGTCTGCCCTCAGCTTTTGGAAGGAAACCTTTGTTAGGGTAGGGTTAAGTTCCCTCCGTGTACCAGTTTGCTAAGATTTCATGTTAGTCATAAATATACATTGAATTATTGATTACCTTTTGTGTATGTATTAGAATAAAACTATAGCTTACTTCCTTTAATCTAGAAA
Source organism: Panthera onca (assembly GCF_046562875.1). Lineage (NCBI taxonomy): Eukaryota > Metazoa > Chordata > Mammalia > Carnivora > Felidae > Panthera > Panthera onca. The sequence continues at coordinate 31,698,169 of NC_138351.1, read as the reverse complement.
TACTGTAAATAGTGTATTTTCTAATTTTAACTTGAATTCCTGTATAGATCCTCATTGCTAATAAGTGTGGTAAGTTGCTTCTTACGTATTTTCCTCAGGCTTTTTGCTAATGCTATATTCAGGGTTTTTATCTCTGTATCCACAAGTTGGTTTAGACTCTACCTTCTTGTTTTTCTGTCCAATTATGGTATCATGGTCATAGTCTCATGAAAGTAAGTGGAGAACTTTTCTGCTTTTCTTTTCTAGGAATTTAGATGAGAAAATTGTATTACATGAGGATTTTGTAAAATTCACTTATAAAGTTGGACCTTACACAGGTTTTTTGCGTGGATGTTTGGTTGTTGACTTGTTAGTCATAAGACTATACTGGATTTGTATTTGTATTTTTTTCTTTTAAAGACTTGCAGCCCCCTCCCCCGCCCCCCTTTTTTTAATTTTAGAGAGAGTGTGCATGAGCAAGGAGTGGGGCAGAGGGAGAGAGAGAGAGAGAGAGAGAGTCTCAAACAGACTCCGTGCTCAGTGCAGAGCCTGGGAAGGGGCACAATTCCATGACCCTGGCATCATGACCCGAGCTGAAATCAAGAGTCGAACGCTCAACCGACTGAGCCAGCTAGGCACCCTGTATTTTTTTCTTAATATAATTTTTGTCATTACATTTTCATAGAAAATTGTCCATTTTTATTTGCATTTTTACATGTATTTTCATGTACTAATTAATAGTATTCTCTTAGGATTTCAAAATCTTTGTTGTATTAGTAATTCCTTCTTTGATCAGCTTTTAAATTTTATTTTAGCATAAAAGCCGCTAATCAGAAAAACACAAAATAGATTCTAGTTGGCCCAGTCCAAATCTAGAATTTCAGGGTCTAAGGGTCTTAATATTTTATGCTGGCAGCAGACTCTAAATATTGGGAATAGAAGAACATATACTTGCTGTATTGTGCTCTCTACCTTTGCATACCCACCTCTCAGCACCCTGTCTTGATAAAAATATCCTTTCTCCATTGAGTTACCTTGGCATCTGTGGGAAACCAATTAGTAATGCATGTCTGAGTCCAGAACAGAGTCTGGACTCTATTCACTTCTGATGATCTGTGTTAATCCTTTTGCTAATACCATACTACCTTGATGACTGTCTCTTAACAGTAACTCTTGAAATCAGATAATGTGAGTCTTCCAACTTTGTTGTTTTTCTAAATTGTTTGGGATATTCTAGGTCCTTACTTCTTTGTAGACAGTTTTGAAAATCAGCTTGTCTATCTCAAAAAAAAGCCGGCTGAGCTTTTGATTTTGATTGCACTGAATCCACAGTGTCTGTAATGCAGATCAACTTGGGAAGAATTAACATCTTGATCGTAATGAGTCTTCCAATTCATGAACACAGTATCTCTTTCTGTTTAGTTAGGTGATATGGAGGATTTTGAGGGTTTGGGGTTTTATCTTTCTATGTCAAAAGGATAATTTTGACTACAGTTCACAAGAATAATACTGTCTACTATCTGAAGATAGACTCTAGACTAGAAGTGGGAACAATATAGGAGCCTACTTCTATAATCCTACCAAGAAATGATGATCATAAGGGTGTTAGTTACTTTGAAGTGGTCCAACTCTGGATGTAATTTAGGGTAGAGCTAACAGCCTGAGAGTATGTGTTTCTTTTCCACAGCCTTGCAAATAGAGCATGCTGTTAAATTTACCAAATTTTTACCAATGTGATTTTAAAGATCTGTTTCGTTTTATAAGCCTTTCTCTTCTCATGAGTGAGGTGTGGAACATTTTTTTTTGCTTGTAATTCATTTATATTTCTTTCTTGTTGAACTGTTTATCCCTTGCCTGTTTTCCTATTGATGTGCTGATTTTAATTACTGTATCCAGTATGTCATTATAGCGTCTTTTCTGTAATATAAATTGCACAATTTTCCTGAAGTTTTTTGCAGTTTTGCCTTGCTCATTTTTTTTTTTGTCATAAAGGCCTTTGATTTTTATGTCAAATTTAGCATTTTTTTTCATTTATGATTCCTAGATTTTCAGTCATAGTTGGGTATTTCCCACTCTAACATTGTAAAATAATTGTTCTGTGTAGTACTCTGGAATTAATTTTTTACATTTAGATCTTGAATACATTTTAATTTTTTTTAATGTTTTATTTATTTTTAACAGAGAGAGGGCATGCGCATGAGCTGGGGAGGGGCAGAGAGAGGGGACAGAGGATCTGAAGCAGGCTCTGTGCTGACAGCAGAGGGCCCGATGTGGGCCTCGAACTCACGAACCATGAGATTGTGACCTGAGCCGAAGTTGGATGTTTAACTGACTGAGCCACCCATGCACCCCCCATTTTAATTTTTATCCTGCTGTGTGGTACAAGGTATAGATTAGTCTTTTCCCAGATGGCCATCTAGTTACCCTGTGACATTTTTTTTGTATGGTCTTTTTTCACTCATTTGAATGACGTCACCTGTATTCAAATAAGAAATTTACTCTGTTAATTATTCTTCCTATTACACACTTGGTTCTAGGTCATCTTGGATGTCTTTTCATACTCTTATCATTTCCCTGCTACTTCTGCCCACTTCTATGTTTGTATTAGATTGTGACCAGCATTGTCCTGTTTTGCTTATCTAATACCATCTTACCCACTGTCTTCCAGAATTTGTTAAGATTTTCAGGCCTTCTGCTGGGGTATTTCTCTGTGTTTCTCTTTTGTCATGCTTTGATAGTAGGTTTTGTATTTTACCTGACTGTGGTTTGAAGGCAGGGATGTACTCAGTCTATTCCTTGAACTAGAGGAATCATGCTTATAATTCTCTTTTCTCTTAATTTCTAGTACTCTAGTCTTTCCAATTTCTCCTTCTGCCATTTCAGAATTCTTTCTCAGCCTTCATGGCCTTTCTTTTTCTACCTGCCTCTTAAATTTTGGTATTTCCTTGAATTCCTTACTTGGTCCTTTTCTTTCCTGTTTCTCTGTTCTTTTTGAGCCATTCCTTTTTCTCTGATGACTTCAGTTATCATATTTAAAATCTTCATTTTCATTTTAGACCTCTCTCTGTTCCAAAATCATGCAACCAGCAATGAAATAAATAATTCCATCTGTATGTTCCACAGGTGTTTTGAGTACAAATGAAGAACATCTGCCTCACCATGAGCCAACCTCTGATCCTTAATTGTTCTTCCAGTCTCTGCATATGACATCAATATACCCAGTTGCTTGTGTAGCATCTCTGTTTATAGTTGCACAGGAAAATAATGACCAGGTTTTGTTTCTTGTAGGGATTAGTTTCCCATTTTTCATCATGCCTGAGTATAATTTATGTCTTAAATTGGGTCTTTTGTTTTGCTGTTTAAGACATTGTCCACTGTTAATATAGATCAGTGATTCCTAACTGGAGTCAATTTTGCTCCCCAGAAGACATTTGGCAATGTTTGGAGATATTTTTGATGGTCACAACTGGGCATGTGGCTGGCATCTAATCAGTAGAAGATAGGGATATTGATAAACATCCTAAAACATACAGGACAGTCTTCCACAAAAATAGCATTATCTAGTCCACATTGTTGGTAGTGCTGGGTTGAAGGAATCCTGTTCTAAAGCATTGCTCCTGAAATATGAGTCTGGTGGTGGGTAAATACTCCCCCAGTCTTACATGTATCTCTTCATTGGTTCTTTATTACCCCCGGACAGATCTCCAGGTTGGGATGTGTATAATCTACAGAGTGCTCAGTGTAATCTGTTTGTGTAGGGGAAATGTATACAGGAATCCTATTTGTAATAACTTTACCTGAAAAAAAAAAGACATTAAGCTTTCTTATTATATTAAGTGACAATATATGTATGTAAATTAAAAGTAAATATAAGTAGGGGAGCGTTGGTGGCTCAATCAGTTAAGTGTCCGATTCTTGATTTCGGCTTAGGTCATGATCTCTTGGTTTGTGAGTTCGAACCCTATGTAATGCTCTATGCTGACAGCACGGAGCCTGCTTGAGATTCCTTCTTTCCCCCTCTCTCTTTCTGCCCCTCCCCATGTTCGTGCACATGTTCTTTCTCTCTCTCTCTCTCTCTCTCTCAAAATAAACTTTAAAAAAAAAGTAAATATAAATAAATCCAAGCACGAGAATATATATTTTTTTTTTTACTAATCATGTGCATGTCCCCAAAGTATAAGACAGAGTTAGGGCCATGATAGTTATATCCTTTATAGCATTTTGTTTTAAACTCTAAAACAGTAAACATAGTAAGACTTAGTTTCCAAAAGTTTTTTCCATGTCCCTGATTCTGGACAGATTTATTAGAATTGTGCTGTTAACAGGCATCAGTGTCATTCAAGGACATAACTGTGGAGTTCACCCAGGAGGAGTGGCAGCAAATGGACTCTGCTCAGAGGACCCTGTACAGAGATGTGATGCTGGAGAACTACAGCCACCTGGTCTCAGTGGGTAAGCAGACCTTACCATGTGACTCTCTTTCAACTAGGTATTCTGGTTTTTATTTTTAAAATGTTAATCACTTTTGCTGAAGTATAAATGATACAATGATATAATGAGGTACAAATAATATATATTATATCATTGTAGCCTCTTTTCTGTAGTATAAATTGCCTTTTCACCTTGTTTCCTTTGCTGTCCAGAGGCTTTTTTAGTTTGAAGTAGTCTCACTTGTAATTTTTGTTGCCTGTGCTTCTGGTATCATATCCAATAAACAATTGCCAACACTGATGTCAAGGAGCTTTCTCTCAATGTTTTCTTCTAGGGAGTTTTAGGATTTTCAGGTCTTACGTTTAAGTCTTTAATCCATTTTGAGTTTACTTTTTTATGTAGTTTAAGAGTCCATTTTCATTCTTCTGCTTCTGGATATCCAGTTTTCCCAGTACCATTTATTGAAGAAACTGTTCTATTTCCATTGTGTGTTCTTGATACCATGTTTAAGACCAATTAACTATAGACGTATGGATATATTCCTGTGTCCTCTGTACTACTGCATTGGTCTAAATGCCTGTTTTTATGCCAGTACCATACTGTTTTCATTATTCTAGTTTTGTGTAGCATATTTTGAAGTTTGGAAGTGTGATGCTTTTGCAGGATTTTTTACTTCATTACACGGGGTTTGTTATCTCGCCACTTTAGGAATGAAGAGGTATACACAAAATGAGCAGCAAGCAAAAGTTTATTAGAGTATAAGAGCAGAAAGGAAGAATAGTATGAAAGCTGTTTACATTCACTTTTGAATGCCCACAGACTTTAGGCAATGGACTTTGTTTTATAAGGTTCTAGTGGTGCCCCCCCACCCACTTCCTTCCCCCTTAATCATTCTCAGGTTCTACCATTATTAGCTTGATAGCTTTAGATGCTGAGTTGTCCATTCCTGATTGACTCAGTTCCATTGTATGAGGGGTGTGTGGCCATATCATTCCTTGTGGGTCATGTGTTTTATGGTCTACTTATTTTTAGTTAGGTCTTTTATCAAATTCCTGAGGGAAACCTGAGGGGAGTAAGTGGTGTCTCTTACATTCTTAGGAGGAGCCTTATGCCAAGGGGATTTGCTGTGGTCAGACACTCCCAGCATTGTTCTAAAATATGTGTTTTTCCCCACCCAGGGACCTCCGTCCCAACCTTTCTCTCTCTGCCTACTGAATCCTAGCTTTTCCTATCATAAGCTTCCAACATTGTTCTTTCTCAAGGTTGCTATGGCTGTCCAGGGTCTTTGTGGTTATGTATGAATTTTAGGATTTTTTTTGTACTTCTGCAAAGAATACCATTGGGATTTTGATAGGAATTACATTGAATCTGTAGATCACTTTGGATACTAGGGACATTTTAACAGTACTAATTCTTCAATCCATGAATATGGAATGTTTTTCCATACATCTGTATCTTCTTTTTTTTCCATCAATGTTTTATAATATTTAGTATACAAGTCTTTCAGCTCTTTGGTTAAGTTTATTCCTAAGTATTTTTAAATTTTCTTTTCAGATAATTCATTGTTCATATATAGAAACTATGTTGATTTTGAACCCTCCAATGGTACTAAATTTTTTAGTTTTAATAGGTTTTTAATTTTTATTTTAATTTTTATTTTTTAATGTTTATTTATTTTTGAGAGAGTTTGAGCACAAGCAGGGTAGGGGCAAAGAGAGAGAGGGAGAGAGAGAATACCAAGCAGGCTCTATGCTGTCAGCACAGAGCCCGACTTGGGGCTCAAATTCACAAACGGTGAGATCATTACCTGAACTGAAATCAAGAGTTGGCCACTTAACCAACTGAGCCACCCTGGTGCCCTAACAGTTTTTTTTTTTTTTTTTAGTTGAGTCTTTAGGGTTTTCTACCTATAGAATCATGTCATCTGCAAACATAATTTTACTTTTTCCCTTCAGTTTTAGATACCTTTTATTTCTTTTTCTTGTCTAATTGCCTTGGATAACATTTCCAATAGTATGTTGAATAGAAGTGGTAATGGTGGGCACCCTTGCCTTCTACTGGATCTTACAGGGAAAGCTTTCAGTATTCCCCCATTGATTGTGATGTTAGCTGTGGGCTTTTCATATATGCCTTTATTGTATTGAGGAAATTTACTTCTATACCTATTTTGTTGAGAATTTTAATCATGAATGAATATTGAGCTTTGTCAAATGCTTTTTCTCTGTCTTTTGATATGCTAATATGGTTTTTTTTCCTTTCATTTCTTTGTATGGTGTATTACATAGATTGATTTGCATGTAAACAACCTTGTGTCCCAGGGATAAATCCTACTTGTTAATGATATAAGATCCTTTTAAATGTGCTATTAAATTCAGTTTGCTGGTCTTTAAGAATTTTTGAATCTGTGTTCATCAAGGATATTAGCCTATAGTTTTCTTTTCTTGTGATGTCTTTCTTTGGATTTACAATCGGGGTGATGGTGGTCTCACAAAATGAGTTTGGAAATGTTCTTTTTTACATTTTTTGAAAGAGTTCAAGAAAGATTGGTATTCTTTAAATGTTTGGTAGAATTCGGTTGTTGAGCCATGTCACCCCAGACTTTTCTTTGTCAGGAGATTTTTGATTACTGATTCAATCTCCTTATTTGTCATTAGTCTGTTTAAGCTTTCTCTTTCTTCTTCCTTTTTTTTTTTCTTTGAGAGAGAGTGCGCATGTGCTCATGCACGCACAAGAGGGGGAAGGGGCAGAGAGAGAGAGAGAGAGAGGATCTTAAGCTGGCTCCACGCCCAGTGCAGAGCCTGACACAGGGCTTGATCTCACAACTGTAAAATGAAGAATCAGATGCTTAACCAACTGAGCCACCTAGGTGCCCCTCTGTTTCTTCTTTATCCATCTTGTATATTTTTAGGAATTTATCCATTTCTTCTAGGTGAATTTGTTTGTATAGTTGTTCATATTAATCCTTTATAATCCTTTTTATTTGTGAAGAATCTGTTGTAATATCTCTTTTCATTTTTTATTTTGAGTCTTTTGTCTTTTTTTAGTCTAAAAGGGACTTGTTCATTTTGTTTATTTTTTCAAAACACCAACTGTTAATTTTGCTCATTTTTGTATTCTCTTCTCTGTTACATTTATTTCTTCTCTAACCTGTATTATTTCCTACCTTCTTGGTTCGGTTCTTCTTTTTCTAGTTCCTTAAGATGTAAACTTGTTTATTTGATTTTTTAAATTTTTTAATGTAGGCATTATTGCTATAAACTTCCTCTAATACTGCTTGTGCTGTATCTCGTAACTTTCAGTACATTGGATTTTTGCTTTTACTTGATTCAAGATACTTTGTACGTTACTTTTCCTTTCTGACCCAGTGTTTATTCAACTTTGTTGTTTAGTTTCCACATTTTTGTGATTTTTCCTGTTTTCTTGCTGTGTTGATTTATAGTTCAGAAAAGATACTCAGAATGATTTCAGTCTTCTTAAATTTAAGATTTGTTTTGTGACCTAACATAAGATTTATCCGGGACAGTAATGTGTATACTGGAGAAAATGTGTTTTCTTTTGATGGATGGAAAGTTTTGTATATGTCTGCTGGATCCAGTTGATCTATCATGTTGTTCAAGTCAGCTGTTTCTTTATTTATTTTTATGTCTAGATTCATTACCCATTATTGTAAGTGAAGTACTGAAGTTACCTACTTCAGTAATGAAGCAATGAAAATTGCTCTCAGCTTCTCTCTTTAGATCTATTTGGACATACCTCAGAGATTTTGCAGGTTCAATTCCAGACCATCACAAAGAAATGAATACTACAATACAGCAAGTCAAATGAACTTTTTGGGTTCACAATGCATTATAAAAGTTATGTTTACGCTATACTGTAGTCTATTAAGTATGTAATAGCATTATGTCTAAAAAACAATGTACATGTCTTAAAAAACTGTTGCTGAAAAACTGCTAATCATCATCTGAGCTTTCAGGAAGTCATTATCACTGATAACAGATTGCCATTAACAAAAATAATAATAATGAAAGATTTTTTTTAATTTTAATTCCAGTATAGTTAATATACAGTGTTCTATTAGTTTCAGGAGTACAATGTAATAATTCAGCAATTCTGTACATTACTCAGTGCTCGTCAAGATAAGTGTACTCTTAATCCCCTTTACCTATTTCACCCATACGTCCCTCTACCCACCTCCCCTCTCCTAACCATCAGTTTGTTCTCTATAATTGAGAATCTGTTTTTTGTTTTTTCTTTTTTTCTTGTTCATTTGTGGTTTTTTTTCCTTAAATTTCATATATTAGTGAAATCACATGGTATTTGTCTTTTTCTGATTGACTTATTTCATTTATTAGCATTATACCATCTAGTTAGTTCCATGTGTGTTGTTGCAAATGGCAGGATTTCATTCTTTTTTAAGGCTGAGTGATATTCCATTGTATGTATATACCATACCTTCTTTATCCATTCATCAATTTGTGGACACTTGGGGTGCCTCTATATCTGGGCTATTGTAAATAATGCTGCCCTAAACATAGGGCACTTCTTCCACTACTGGGTGGAATTACTTGATCATATGGTAATTCTTTTTTTTTTTTTTTTTTTTTTTTGAGTAATCTCCATACTGTTTTCAACAGCTATACTAGTTTACATTGCTACCAACAGTGCACAAAGGTTCCTTTGCTCCATATCCATTGTTTCTTGTGTTTTTGATTTTAGCCATTCTGATAGGTGTGAGGTGATGTCTCATTGTGGTTTTGATTTACATTTCCCTTATGATGAGTGATGTTGAGCATCTTTCCATTTGCTGTTGGCCATTTGTATGTCCTCTGTAAAGAAATGTCCATTCATGTCATCTGCCCATTTTTAACTGGATTATTATTTCTGTGTGTGTGTGTGTGTTGAGTTGTAGAAGTTCTTTCTATGTTATTATTAACTTTTATGTGTTTGGGTGCTTCAATATTGGGTGCATAAGTATTTAAAATTGTTATATCTTCTTATTGGATTGTTCCCTTCACAATTAAATAGTGTCCTTGTTGCAGTCTCTGTTTCAAAGTGTATTTTGTCACTGGTTACCAGAACAGAAGTGGATGTGGGGGATGGATTAAATAGGTGATGGGGATTAAGGAGTGTACTTCTTGTGATGAACACTAGGTGGTATATGGAAATGTTGAATCCAGGTGTATATTATATATCTGAAACTAATATTAGATTGTATGTTAACTAACTATAATTTAAAAAAAGCTAAAAAAATAAAATAGCATATATTGACTATTTATTAAATAAATAAAGTCTATTTTGTCCAATATAAATATTGCTACCCTTTCTTTTCACATCCATTTGCATGATAGATACTTCTCCATCCCTTCATTTTCAATCTGCATGTGTCTTTAGGTCTGAAATAAGTGTCTTGTAGGCAGCATATTGATGGGTCCTGCTTTTTTATGCATTCTGTCAACCCATGTCTTTGATAGGAGCATTTAGTCCATGTACGTTCAGTGTAATTATTGCTGCTTGCTTGCTTCTTTAGTGATGTACTGGGATTCCTTGCTTTTTATTTTTTGTGTATCTATTACTGATTTCTGGTTTGTGGTTACCATTCAATTTGTATGTAAGATCCTTTGCATATATCATTTTATATTAAGTTGATGGTCACTTAAGTTTGAACCCATTCTTTACTTCCCTCCACCCCATTTTAGGTGTGTGTCACATTTTACATCCTTTTATTTTGTGAGTCCCTTGACTGATTTTTATAGGTACATTTATTTTTACTGCTCTTGTGCTTCCTACTTTTCTTTTTTTTTTTTTTTTTTATTTAAATACAAGTTAGTTAACATATAGTGTAATAATGATTTCAGGAGTAGAATTTAGCGATTCATCACTTACATATAATACCCAGTGCTCATCCCAACAAGTGTCCTCCTTAATGCCCATTGTGCTTCCTACTTTTCTTACTCCTACTTAGGGTCTTTTTTTTTCCCCCCCACATAAAGAGTCTCCTTTAACATTTTGTTGTTATTTGTTTGTTTGTTTATTTTGAGAGAAAGTGAAAGCAGGTGGGGGAGGGGCAGAGAGAGCATTCCTAGCAGGCTCTGCGGGGCTCAATCCCACAACCATGAGATCATGACCTGAACTGAAATCAAGAGTCAAACACTTTAACTGACTGAGCCACCCAATGCCCCATTTCTTTCAAGGCTGATTATTGGTCATGAATTCCTTTAGCTTTTGTTTGTCTTGGAAACTTTGTTTCTTCTTCTATTCTGAATGATAGCCTTGCTAGGTAGAGTATTCTTGGCTGCAAGTTTTTTCCTTTCAGCACATTAAATATATCATGCTACTCCCTTGTTGCCTACAAAGTTTCTTGCTGAAAACTCAGCTGATAGTCGTAAGGGGTTTACCTTGTATATGACTGTTTCTTTTCTCTTGCTATTGAAATTCTCTCTTTATTACTACTTTTGCCACATTAATTACTGTGTGTCTTAGTGTGGACCTATTTGGGTTGCTTTTATTCAAGACTTTCTGTGTCTCCTGGGTCTGGATTTTTGTTTTCTTCCCAGGTTTGGGGAGTTTTCAGCTATTTCTTCAAAATTTCTGCCACCTTTTCTCTCTGTTATTATGCTTGATGATGTTGCTGAGTTTCCTAAATCTATTTTCATTTTGTATTACTTTTTTTCTCTTACTGTTCAGTTTGATTGCTTTCCATTACTGTGTCTTCCAGGTCATTGATCTATTCTTCTCCTTTCTCTAGGCTACCATTCATTCCATCTAGTGTATGAACAAAAAAAATTGTTTAATGTTTATTTATTTTTGAGAGAGAGAGAGAGAGAGAGAGAGAGAGAGAGAGACAGAGCATGAGTGGGAGGTGGGGCACAGAGAAAGAGAGGGAGACACAGACTCCAAAGCAGGCTCCAGGCTCTGAGCTGTCAGCACAAAGCCCGATGGGAGGCTCAAACCCACGAACTGTGAGATCATGACCTGAGCCAAAGTTGGACCCTTACTGACTGAGCCACCCAGACGCCCCTCCATCCAGTGTATTTTGAATTTCATTTTTTGAGTTCTTCATCTCTGATTGGTTCTTTTTTATGTTTACTGTCTCTTTGTTAAGGATTTCCTGAGGTCCTGTGAGTATCTTTATGACCATTACTTTAATTTCTCTATCGGGCATATTATTTGTCTCCATTTTGCTTATGTCATTGTGATTTTTGTCCTGTTCTCTCGTTTGGGACATATTCCTCTGCTTATTTTGCCTGACTCTCTGTGTCTGCTTCTGTATTAGGAAAGTAAGCTGCATTTCCTGCTCTTGAAAGTAATTGCCTTATGAAAAAGAGGTTCTATAGTGTCCTGCAGTGAAGTGTCCCTTGATCAGTAGAACCTGGTGCTTCAAAGGTGTCTCCTATGTGTGTTGCTTGTGCTGTCTGTTGTGGCTGAGCCACCTTTCCTTCAGTCCAGTTGTCTGCAATGTCTCTCTGCCTGTTGTGTACAGGGTGTGGTCCTGGTGGTATTAGTGGTCACTCGGGCTGCCTTGGGCTTGATGTGAGTCAGACCAGCTATTTGCCAGAGATGCAGCAGCATTGAACTGCAGGTTACTTTCCCTGTTTTGTCCCCTGAGAAGCTTTCTGTGGTGGGTGGAGCCTGCAGTCAGACCAGCTGTCTGCCCCCACTGGGCCATAGTCTATTTTATGTGGTTATCTTTCCCTCTCCCAGGGGCAGGAGTCACTGTGGAGTGTTGCTGACCCTTGTGTGGCTGCTTGCACACTGTCAGGGTTGTGGCAGTGCTTTGGATGGGCTCTGGCCAAGAGTATATTGGCCACAGAAGTGCAGGAGATGGAGGTTGGGGGTGGGATGCACTGTGTTAACAAGGTTTGGAAGGGTCTTCTGTGGAAAGAGAGCTGGAGCTGGCTGGAGGGGGTGAGTCCACAGGGAAACGGGGCTGGGGGTTCACTATTAGCAAGTTTGGTAGTGAATGTTGGCACTGTGCTGGTTCCCACATGTTGCTTTGGGGGGGTAGGAGAGAAATGGCACCTGCCAACTCCTTTATTCCTGGAAAAGTCTCCCAATGATCCCTCTCCCTCTAGCACAGGCTGCAAGATTAGTAAACAAATTCCCTCCTATATACCCCAGGCTGTTTTTAAACTGCTGCTCCTGTGTGATATCACTGCAGGACTGTTTGTTGTGCTGTTTTTGTTGGACTGTTTTTAAGGATGGGGACTCAGTTTCCTCTCAACCCCCTGCTCTCCCGGAGATTAGGCTACTGATTTTTAAAGTTCTAGGTGTTAAATCCCATTGATTGTAAGAACTCAGGAGATTTGGTTCCTCTGTTTTTTTTTAACATTAATTTTTGAGAGAGAGAGAAGTGGGTGGGGGAGGGGGAGAGGGAGAGAGGGAGAGAGAGAGAATGAGTAGGGGAGGGGTAGGAGGAGGGGAACAGAGGTTCCAAAGCACGATCCACACTGACAGCAATGAGCCTGATGTGGGCTCAGACCCATGAACTGTGAGATCATGACCTGAGCCGAAGTTGGATGCTCAACCAACTGAGCCACCCAGGTGTCCCAGATCCTCAGTTTTTAAAGCCAAATGTTACAGGGATTCATCGTTCCCATGTGGACTCTGCAGTATGCATCTGTTTCTCTCTCTTGACATCCACGCTCTTGGCATCCTTCCCATCTTGTTCTACACTCTTGGCATCCTTCCCGTCCCATGGGCCATTTAGCTCCTGACTGCATCTTTGGCCTTCCTACCCTCTTCCATGTGGCGTCTTCTCTACCCTTAGTTGTGGAGTTTGTTCTGCCAGTCCTCAGTTGTTTCTGGGTTACTTACATTAATGTGAATGTTATCTAGTTGTGTCCATGGGGTGAGGTGAGCTTAGGGTCCCCCTACTCTGCCATCTTCCTCGGAAAGTCCTAATGAAAACATTTGAAATATTTTGAGAATTACCAAAATGTGATACACAAAGTGAGTGAATACTATTGAAAAAATGGCACCAATAGACTTCTCAGTGCGGGGTTGCCACCAGTCTTCAATTTATGCAAGGTGCAATATCAGTAAAGTGCAATAAAGCAAAGCACAATAAAATGAGATAAGCCCATACGTGCGTGTGCGCGCATACATTCTGATGTTAGGTGTGTATGTAATTGTGATACCTTCCTGTCAAATTGATCCTCTTATCATTATGTAGTGACTTAGTTTCTGGAGAGTTTTTCACTTTATTTCCATTTTGTTGGTACAAGTATAGCCACTCTGCTTTCTTTTGGTTGCTATTTACATAAAATATCTTTTTCCATCCATTCTCTTTCAGTCTATATGTGGCCTTAAATCTAAACTTAGTTGCCTATAGACAGCCTATCTCTAGGTCCTGTGTGTGTGTGTGTGTGTGTGTGTGTGTGTTTAATTCATTTAGCTATTCTATGCCTTTTCAATTGGGGGTTTAATCTGTTTACATTTAACTATTGATAGGTGATGACTTATGGCATGTTGTTAAATTGTTTTCTGTCTGTTTTGTGGGGGGTTTTTTTTGTCCTTTTTTTCTTGTCTTGCTGTCTTTATTATTTAAAGATTTTTTTATGTCATTTGCTTGGATTTTTTTTTTATCTTCTGTGTATCTATTATAGGTGTTTTGTTTGTAGTTAGCTTGACTATTGCATAAAATGTCTTGTAGTTATAACCATCTATTCTAAATTAATAACAGCTTAACCTCAGTTGCACATAAAAATTTTACTTTTACTCTTTCTCTCACAATTTATGTTCTTGTCAGAATTCTCTTCATACTATATATCCATTAACAAATTTTTAAATTAGTTAAAAGTAATTTACATACCACTATTACAGTGTTATCATATTCTATGTTTGGCCTATTTATTTTTATTAATGAGCTTTATGCTTTCATATACTTCTGTGTTTTCATTTTGATTTGAAGAATTCCTCTGATTAAGTGTTTCTTGTAAAGCAGATCTAGTGGTAATAAACTCCCTTGGTTTTTGTTTGTTTGGGAAAGATTTTAATCTCTTCTTCATTTGTAAAGGATAATTTTGCCAGGTAAGGTATTCTTGGTTGGAAGGCTTTTTCTTTTAGTATTTTTGAATATATGATCCCACTCTCTCCTAACCTGCAGGGTTCCTGCTGAGAAATCTACTAATAGTCTTACCTTCTATTTGATGAGTCACTTTTTGCCTGCTGCTTTCAAAAATCTCTTTGTGACTTTTGACAATTTGATGATATTGTAACTTGGTGTGCTCTTATTTAAGTTGATCTTATTTAGGGTTCTTGGAGCTTAATGAATCTGGATGTCCATTTCCCTCCCTAGATTTGAGACCTTTTTAGTCATGATTTCTTTAAATAAACCTTATGTCTCTTTCTCTCTTCTCCTGGGACTCCTAGAATGTGTGTATTGGTTCTTTTGTCCCATAAATCCCAAAGGTGTTCTTCACTTTTTTTCATTGCTTCTTCTTCTCTGACTAGATAATTTCAAATGACCTATCTTCAGATTTACAGATTATTTCTTCTTGATGAAGTCTGCTGTTGACATTCTCTATTACATTCATTGTGTTCTTTAGCCTCAGAATTTGTTGGTTTTTAAAAATTTTTTACTTTTATGATTTCTCTTTGTTGAACTTCTCATTTTGTTCGTGAAATATTTTCCTGGTTTCACTGAGCTATCTGTGTTCTTTTTTAGTTTGCTGATCTTTTTTAAAACAATTATTTTTAATTCTTTGCCAGCCAGTTCATAGATCTCCATATCTTTGGGGTTACTGTAAATTTATTCCTTTTTTTTTTTTTTTTTGGTAGTTTCATGTTTGTTGAGTTACTATAAATTTCTCTCTTTCTTTTCGTAGTCTCATGTTGTTTTGTTTCTCATGTTCCTTGTAGTTTTGTGCTGATGTCCTTTGTAGGAGCATTCACTTCTTTTAAGCTTACAGACTGGATTCAGTAAAGAAAGACCTTTACTTAAGGGTGGGTATGAGGGGGCTAGTTGTGTCGTGTGTGGAAGCTGCATCCCTGGCAGGGGTGGGCAGCATACTGTGGACTTAGGGCAGCTCCATTAGCTGAAGTCAGCACTGGAGATTGTTGGCAGTGAAGGCTGCAGCTATAGCAGCAGCAAGAGCTTCTGGGGTCCTGGTGACAAAGGCTGTTGGACTGCCCCTGGTCTCCGTTGCCCCACTGATGGATATCATGGCCATGAGGCTCTCTTTTGGTGCCAGGGTGCAGACACACAGAATGGCAGCACCAAAGTCCAGGACTCAAGCATGTGTTTGGTATTGCCAGGGTGCCATGGCTCCAGCCCCAAAGGGAACACAGTAGTGTCTCCTGCTCCAGAGGGTTACAACAGCATGGACTCTGGGCAGCATAGGCAAAGACTAGAGGTGTCCTTATTGGAGAAGGTTGCAAGCTGTCTTTTGTGACAGTGAAGACTGTTAAGGTTGTTGGTGACAAAGGAGGTCCTTTCTGCTCTTCTTTTTCCCTAACAAAGGAATATGGCTGAGGGAATTCCTCCTGGCACCAAAGGGTGCCATGCTAGAACATGGGGTAATACATGTAAGATGTTTTCTGTGCTTTTCTATGCCACTGTCCTCAGTTTTTGCACTCTACTAGGTTGCTACAATGTGTTAATTATACTCTAGAGCTGACCCAGATCTATTTTCGTCAATGGATAGTTGTTAGATCATTATTGGGAAACAACAGCTCGGACCTCCTAGTCTACCCTCTTACACTGGAGTCTTCTTCACTTTTTTTTATGATTACATTTTCATGATTTATTTATTTTATAATTAGAAATTTGTACCTTTTAATTCCCATCACTTATTTCAAGCCCCTTTACCCCCTGCCTGTGACAACCACCAACCTATTCTCTGTATCTGTGCACTTGATTTTTGTTTTTAGATTCCACATATGAGATCATATCCTGTTCATCTTTCTCTGTCTGAATTATTGTACTTAGCATAATGCTGTCAAGATCCATTAATGTTGTCACAGATAGCAAGATTTCATTCTTTTTTAGGGCTGAATAAAATTCCATCTAAATAAATAAGTACAAATATATATAAATACATTTTCTTATCCATTTGCTTATCAGTGGACACTTGGGTTATTTCCATTTTCTTGGCTATCATAAATAATGCCAAGTGAACATGGGGGTTAATATGTCTCTTCTAGTTAGTGTTTTCATTTTCTTCAGATACTCAGAAGTGGAATTGCTGAATCATATGGTAGCTCTACTTTTAATTTTTGAGGAAACTCCATATTGTTTTCCATTGTGATTGTACCAATTTACATTCCCATCAATAGTGCACGAGGATTTCCTTTTCTCCCCATACTCGCCAACACTTGTTATTTCCTATCCTTTTGATAATAGCCATTCTAACAAGTGTGAGGTGATAACTCATTTCGTTTTGATTTTCATTTCCCTGATTACTGATCATGTTGACCACATTTTCATGTATTTGTTGGCCATCTATGTGTCCTCTTTGGAAAAATCCATTCAGTTGCTCTGCCCATATTTTATTTTATTTTGTTTTTATTTTTTTAATATTTATTCATTTTTGAGAAAGAGACAGAGCGTGAGCAGGGTAGGGACAGAGAGAGAAGGAGACACAGCAGGCTCCTGGCTCTGAGCTGTCCGCACAGAGCCCAATGCAGGGCTTGAACTCACAAACCATGAGATCATGATCTGAGCTGAAGTCAGACACTTAACTGCCTGAGCCACCCAGGCACCTCTGCCCATATTTTAAATAAATTGTTTGGTTTTTGCTGTTAAGTTGTAGGAGTTCTTTATATATTTTGGATATTAATCCCTTATCAGATATATGGTTTTCATGTATTTTCTCCCATTCAAATAGGTTGCTTTTTTCATTTTGTTGATGGTACCTTTATTGTGCAGAAGCTTTTGTTTTATGTAGTCCCATTTGATTTTTTGCTTTTTTGCTTATGCTTTTGATGTTGAATCCAAAAAAGTCCTCACCGAGACCAGTGTCAAGGACCAAGCCTTTGTTTCCTTCTAGGAGTTCTATGGCTTTAGGTCTTAAATTCAAGTTTTTAATCCATTATGAGTTAATTTTTGTATATGGTTTAAGATAATGGTCCAGTTTCATAGTTTTACATGTGGCTGTCCAGTTTTTCCAACACCTATTTAAGAGACTGCCCTTTCCCTATTGTATATTTCTTGGCTCTTTTGTAGTGAGTTGATAGGCTATATATGCATAGGTTTATTTCTGGGCTATTTCATTGCTCTGTGTGTCTGTTTTTGTGCCAATACCATACCATTTTGATTACTACAGCTTTGTAATACAGTTTTAAATCAGGGAGTGTGATGCCCCTAGCATCTTTCTCAAGATTGCTTTGACTCTTTGGGGTCTTTTGTGATTATATACAAATTTTAGAATTGTTTCTTCCAGTTCAGTGAAAAATGCCATTGGAATTTTGATAGGGATTACATTGAATTTGCAGATTGCTTTGGGTAGTATGGACTTTTTAACAGTATTAATTATTCCACTCCATAAGCACAGAATATCTTTCCATTTATTTCTCTTCTTTAATTTTTTTCATCAATGCCTTATAGTTGTCACTGTATAGGTTTTTCACCTCTTTGATTAAATATATTCCTAGGTATTTTATTTTTTTTATTATAACTGGGATTGTTTTTGTTTTTTTCTTCTGATAGCTTGTGTATAGAAACACACCAGTTTTCTGTATCTTGATTTTTATATCCCACAACTTTACTGAATTCATGTATTCAAAGAGTTTTTTGGTAGAGTCTTTAGGGTTTTCTATGTATAATGTGTCATTTGCAAATAGTGACAGTTTTACTTCCTTACTGATTTGGATGCCTTTTATTTCTTTTCCTTGCCTAATTGCTGTGGCTAGGACTTCCAATAGGATGTTAAATAAATTAGTGAGAGTGGGCGTCTTTTTTCCTGATCTTAGAGGAAAAACTCTCAGCTTTTCACCATTCAGTATGATATTAGCTCTGGGCTTGTTATATATGGCTTTCACTATGTTGAGATACATTCCCTCTGTACTCATTTTGTTGAGAATTTTTTTATCATAAATGGACATTGAATTTTATCAGATACTTTTTCTGCATATTGATATGACCACATGATTTTTATTCTTCATTTTGTTAATATGGTATATCTCATTGATTGATTTCCAAATATTGAACCATCCTTGCATCTTTGGAATAAATTTTACCTGATCATGCTATATGATCCTTTTAGTGTGTTGTTGAATTCAGTTTGCTAATATTTTGTTGAGGACTATGTATGTTCATCTAGAATATGGGCCTGTAATTCTCTTTCTTGTGGTGTTCTTGTCTGGTTTTGGTATCAGAGTAATGCTGGCCTCATAAAATGAATTTGGAAGTGTTCCCTCCTCTTACTTCACATTGTTGTTGTTGCTTTACCATTGAATTTTGTGAGTTCATATAGTCTAGATATAAGTTTTTTGTCAAATGTATAATTTGTACATGTTTATACTAGTCTGTGCCTTGTCTTCTCATCCTCTTCATAAAGTCTTTAGCAGAGTGTAAATTTTTAATTTCGATGAAGTCCTATTTATCAGAGTGTTTTGTTGTTGTGTCTAAGAATGCTTCACCAAGTTTTTGGTCCAAAGGTTTTCTCCACATTTTAAAAAATTAGGTCATTTTACATTTACATTTACATTAATGGTGCATTTTGAGTTAATTCCTGTATAGTGAAGTTTATGCTGAGATCATTTTGTTGCCTGTGGATATCTACTTGTTCTGTACCATTACCTTTCTTCCATTGAATTTTTTCCTTTGTCAAAAATCAGTTGGCTGTATTTTCATTGGTTAGTTTCTGGGTTTTCTAAATCAGGTAAAGTGATGCTTCCCAAATCATACTTCTTCAACATTGTTTTATCTCTTCTGATTACTTCAGCTTTACATATAAATTTAGAATAATGTTGTGTTTTTTAAAATCTTACTTGCTCTGGCAATTACATTTAATGTATCAGTTTCCAATTCTTATAAGAGTTAATATCTGTACTGTGTTACAATCCGTAAACAAATGATATATACTTATTTAGATCTTTGATTTCTGTTATCAGGGTTTTATAGTTTTCAGTATAAAAGTCCTGTACATGTTTTATTCAATGTATACCTCAATCAGTAATCAATTTTTGATTATTTTGAGGGATTGTAAACGGCATTGTATTTTACTTTGTTTTCTTATCAGTTGTTAGTTTATAGAATATTTTTATATGTCCTTTTATGCTGACAGCTTGCTGAACTTTCTTAGGAGTGGTAAGAGCAGTGGTAATTTGCCTTGTTTCCAGTCTTAGAGGGAAAGCATCAGTCTTTCACCAGGTTATATTATTTGGCAGGAGGTCTTTTACATTCTTCATCAACTTGAGGAAGCTCTCTTATTTCTCCTATTTCCAGTTTTCAGAGAGTATTTCTTATGAATGGATTTTGAATTTTGTCAAAAAACATTTTTGTCTCTACTTGCTATAATTTTATGGTTTTTCTTATTTATCTCATTAATGTGGTAGACTACATTGAATGATTTTTAAATACTGAATCAGCCTTGCATACTTGGAATAAACCTTACTTGGTCATGTCATATAATTCTTTTTTTGTTGCTAAATTCTGTTTGCTAATATTTCTTTTAAATTTTTTTTTTTTCAACCTTTTTTATTTATTTTTGGGACAGAGAGAGACAGAGCATGAACGGGGGAGGGGCAGAGAGAGAGGGAGACACAGAATCGGAAACAGGCTCCGAGCCATCAGCCCAGAGCCTGACGCGGGGCTCGAACTCACGGACCGCGAGATCGTGACCTGGCTGAAGTCGGACGCTTAACCGACGGCGCCACCCAGGCGCCCCGCTAATATTTCTTTTAATGTTTATTTATTTTGAGAGACAGAGAGAGCGAGCGCAACCGGGGGAGGGGCAGAGAGAGAGAATCCTAAGCAGGCTTTGCACTGGCGGCACAGATCCCAACCAGGGACTCAAACTCAAAAACCATGAGATCATGACCTGAGTCCAGATCAAGAGTTGGATGCCTAACCGACTGAGCCACTCAGGTGCCCCATGTTTGCTAATATGTTTAAAGTAGTTTTGCATCTCTATCCATGAGATAAATTGGTCTATGGTTTTATACTGTCTTTGTCTTAGTATTCACATCAGGATAATGTTGACCTCATAAAACTGGTTTGAAATTGTTCTCTCTATTATCTGGAAGAGATTGTGTGAAAATTATGTTTATTTTTCTTTAAATGTTTGGTAGAATTCTTTTTTTTTTATAGTAAAAAGCTTTAATTTAATAGACTGAATGTGTTTTTATAGGCAACCAATTAGCAGATTAATGAGCCATTTAACTTTCTTTACTTAAAACCAATAGTCAAGAAAGATGAACCCAAAATGCATCCTCTTATACTGACCAACATAACTAAGTACAAATGAAGTCAGTGGCATACCCCCACTAGCATGCTGCGCTGTATGTCAATAAAACAAGCCCTCCCCCGCCCCGAGCCCTGGCCCCCCCTGGCAAACATGGATAAATGATTGTGCACTGCACAATGATACCATTAGGTGAGAACTTTGGTTCGTATAGCTGGGTGCCACAGAGGTTGCACTGAAAACCTGCAGCCCGGGCACCCAAAGTCAGTCAGCCATGGTAAGCTCGTGGCATCAGCCGTGCTCCTTCCACAACACCAGGTGAATACTGTGGTCAGGCATGCTGTTGGCAAAGACCAAGCCCATGTCATTGTGCCCATCTAGTCCATTGAGCCAGGATGCTTCGCCCGCCAGGAAGCTTGAGCCTCTCTTTGATTTCCTATACTCTGGCAGAAGCCAGCGGCTAATCAGGCTCTCTGTCCTCAAGTCCATGATATACAGGTAGCGGTTGTCAAACAGCAGGGCAAAGGTATCTCCAAAGCCAAGCAAGGCCAAGTTTGCTATCTCAGGAGTCTTGATGACCCTGAGAATATCATAACTGGCAAAGTCCCACTGGTAGAGACCCAGCGCGGAACTACAGACAATGTATTTGCCATCAAAATGAAGTCTTGGCTGCAGGCAGATACTCCTTTCCTCAGAGACAGACAATGTCTTCAAGCATTTGCAGTTAATTTCTCTCCCAATCGGCCAAATCTTGATCTCATATTTGTCCACACTTAAGAGTATGTAGTCTCCAGGGCTGTGCAAAAGAGACTTGACTTTGCACTTCTGCAAAACCACCTGTACAGAGAAGTCCATCTTTGTAGTAAGTGCATACACCCTGGCACTGTGTCCAATTAATGATGAGGTCTCAAAGGTTTCATGGTCCTCCAGTTGCTTCATTCTCAAAATAGCCTTCAAATAAACCTTCTTCCAGTGCAAAGCGTCCTGAGCAGAATCATCTATCTGCCAGCCCAAATTTTTACATGCAGTCTGCCACACCTCTGTACAGGCACTTATCACCTTATTCCACTGTTCAGAGACAAGGCAGCATGTGAGTAAAGTCTGGGGATCGAGCCATTTTAACAAAAACTGAGCTCCAGGTGAAGGAGTTTGAGCAAGTCCCGCTTGAGGAGAGAGGCTCCAGGTTATTGCAGAGATGCCTGAGCTGGACTGCCCCACTCAGACTAATCAGGTGATCCAGAGTTCCATTTTTTTTCTGCAAGTCCGTCAGAGAAAGAAATGTAACAAATGTTATCAAGCCATGTCTCAAAGTCCTTTCTCTCCATAAGGTTATGGAAAAATTTACCTGAGCCAGCGTCTCGGGGCCCGGGACCTCACGCTGGGCTCACACCGACTAGGCACGCTCCAGCCACCAGAGCCTCGTAGCGGCCAGGTCCGCTCCGCGGCCATGGTGCTTGGACCAGCGGCCGCCTCTCGGGGTCTGCAACCTGTTTGGTAGAATTCTTTAGCAAAAGTATCTGGTCCTGGAGATTTTTTTGTGTGTTTAAATTACAAATTCAGTTTCTTTAATAGTTATTGGACAATTTAATTATCACTTTTAGGTTAATTATATTATTTTTGCTTTCCTAGCTATTAGTCCATTTTATGTGTCAGATTTATGTGCATAGAGTTCACGATATTATTCTTTTGTTATAATTTTGGTGTCAGTGGGTTCTGTTTTTTTATACCCTTGTTTTATATGTCATATTGATCATTTGTCTTATTTTTTCTTGTTCATTGTTTCTAGAAGTTTGTCAGTTTTATTCTTTTCATGCAGCTTTCTCTTACTGGATTTTTTAAAAATTGTTTTCTGTTTCCAATTTCATTGATTTCTGCTCTTGAGTTTTCCTTCTGCTGAAGTTGGGTTTATTGTGCTCTCATACTTTTTTTTAATGTTTATTTTTGAGAGAGAAAGACAGAGCGCGAGCAGGGGAGGGGCAGAGAGGGAGATGCAGAAACCGAAGCAGACTCCAGGCACTGAGCTGTCAGTACAGACCCCAATGCAGAGCTCAAACCCATGAACCATGAGATCATGACCTGAGCCAAAGTCAGATGTTTAACCAACTGAGCCACCCAGACGTCCCTATTGATTTGAGACATTTTTTTTCTTTTCTAAAGTAAACATTTAGTGCTATAAATTTCTCAGCACTCCTTTAGCTGTATTATACAAATTGTGTATCAAGTCACTAAAACAAATTCTTCATTTATATTTCCTAATGTATCTCCTCCATGATAGATTACAGTATGTGATCTTGAAGAAATGTATTTAAAACATAACTATTTACTTAATACTCACTAGTTGGTAGATACCTGTGCAATTCTCAAGCTGTTTAATAGCACAGCCTTTAATTTTCCTAGAGTGGTTTGAACACTTAGCCAAGCATTCAACTAAGTACTAGAAAAGTAATTATGAACAAAATATAGAATGTCTGCTTTCAGGAAGTTCAGCATTCTAGGGGGAAATTAAAATTAAATTTTATAAGCAAATATAGCGCTGCAAAATGATAAGCACCAGGAAGCAAAATTATACAATGCAGTTTTTCTAATTGCAGTACTTGACTTCAGGGAGCTTAATGAAACCTTTCCATTTAAAAAAAAAAAAAAATGGTGCTATTTGTTGAGGCTGGGTCGGGAGGGGTTCACTAGACTACTTTTTTTTTTTTAATTTTTTTAAATATTTATTTATTTTGTTTGTTTTGTTTTTAACTTTATTTATTTTTTAAAATTTATATCCAAATTAATATATAGTGAAGCAATGATTTTTTTTTCAATATATGAAATTTATTGTCAAATTGGTTTCCATACAACATCCAGTGCTCATCCCAAAAGGTGCCCTCTTCAATACCCATCACCCACCCTCCCCTCCCTCCCACCCCCCATCAACCCTCAGTTTGTTCTCAGTTTTTAAGAGTCTCTTATGCTTTGGCTTTCTCCCACTCTAACCTCTTTTTTTTTTTTTTTTCCTACCCCTCCCCCATGGGTTTCTGTTAAGTTTCTCAGGATCCACATAAGAGTGAAAACATATGGTATCTGTCTTTCTCTGTATGGCTTATTTCACTTAGCATCACACTCTCCAGTTCCATCCATGTTGCTACAAAGGGCCATATTTCATTCATTCTCATTGCCACGTAGTACTCCATTGTGTATATAAACCACCATTTCTTTATCCATTCATCAGTTGATGGACATTTAGGCTCTTTCCATAATTTGGCTATTGTGGAGAGTGCTGCTATAAACATTGGGGTACAAGTGTCCCTATGCATCAGTACTCCTGTATCCCTTGGGTAAATTCCTAGCAGTGCTGTTGCTGGGTCATAGGGTAGGTCTATTTTTAATTTTTTGAGGAACCTCCACACTGTTTTCCAGAGTGGCTGCACCAATTTGCATTCCCACCAACAGTGCAAGAGAGCTGTTTCTCCACATCCTCTCCAGCATCTATAGTCTCCTGATTTGTTCATTTTGGCCACTCTGACTGGTGTGAGGTGATATCTGGGTGTGGTTTTGATTTGTATTTCCCTTATGAGGAGTGACGTTGAGCATCTTTTTTCATGTGCCTGTTGGCCATCCGGATGTCTTCTTTAGAGAAGTGTCTATTCATGTTTTCTGCCCATTTCTTCACTGGGTTATTTGTTTTTCAGGTGTGGAGTTTGGTGAGCTCTTTATAGATTTTGGATACTAGCCCTTTGTCCGATATGTCAGTTGCAAATATCTTTTCCCATTCTGTTGGTTGCCTTTTAGTTTTGTTGGTTGTTTCCTTTGCTGTGCAGAAGCTTTTTATCTTCATAAGGTCCCAGTAATTCATTTTTGCTTTTAATTCCCTTGCCTTTGGGGATGTGTCAAGTAAGAGATTGCTATGGCTGAGGTCAGAGAGGTCTTTTCCTGCTTTCTCCTCTAGGGTTTTGATGGTTTCCTGTCTCACATTCAGGTCCTTTATCCATTTTGAGTTTATTTTTGTGAATGGTGTGAGAAAGTGGTCTAGTTTCAACCTTCTGCATGTTGCTGTCCAGTTCTCCCAGCACCATTTGTTAAAGAGACTGTCTTTTTTCCATTGGATGTTCTTTCCTGCTTTGTCAAAGATGAGTTGGCCATACGTTTGTGGGTCTATTTCTGGGGTTTCTATTCTATTCCATTGGTCTATGTGTCTGTTTTTGTGCCAATACCATGCTGTCTTGATGATGACAGCTTTGTAGTAGAGGCTAAAGTCTGGGATTGTGATGCCTCCTGCTTTGGTCTTCTTCTTCAAAATTACTTTGGCTATTCGGGGCCTTTTGTGGTTCCATATGAATTTTAGGATTGCTTGTTCTACCTTCGAGAAGAATGCTGGTGCAATTTTGATTGGGATTGCATTGAATGTATAGATAGCTTTTGGTAGTATTGACATTTTGACAATATTTATTCTTCCAACCCATGAGCAGGGAATGTCTTTCCATTTCTTTATATCTTCTTCAATTACCTTCATAAGCTTTCTATAGTTTTCAGCATACAGATCTTTTACATCTTTGGTTAGATTTTTTCCTAGGTATTTTATGCTTCTTGGTGCAATTGTGAATGGGATCAGTTTCTTTATTTGTCTTCCTGTTGCTTCATTGTTATTGTATAAGAATGCAACTGCTTTCTGTACATTGATTTTGTATCCTGCGACTTTGCTGAATTCATGTATCAGTTCTAGCAGACTTTTGGTGGAGTCTATCGGATTTTCCATGTATAATATCATGTCATCTGCAAAAAGTGAAAGCTTAACTTCATCTTTGCCAATTTTGATGCCTTTGATTTCCTTTTGTTGTCTGATGGCTGATGCTAGAACTTCCAACACTATGTTAAACAACAGCGGTGAGAGTGGGCATCCCTGTCGTGTTCCTGATCTCAGGGAAAAAGTTCTCAGTTTTTCCCCATTGAGGATGATGTTAGCTGTGGGCTTTACATAAATGGCTTTTATGATGTTTAAGTATGTTCCTTCTATCCCGACTTTCTCAAGGGTTTTTATTAAGAAAGGGTGCTGAATTTTGTCAAAGGCCTTTTCTGCATCGATTGACAGGATCATATGGTTCTTATCTTTTCTTTTATTAATGTGATGTATCACGTTGATTGATTTGCAAATGTTGAACCAGCCCTGCATCCCAGGAATGAATCCCACTTGATCATGGTGAATAATTCTTTTTATATGCTGTTGAATTCGATGTGCTAGTATCTTATTGAGAATTTTTGCATCCATATTCATCAGGGATATTGGCCTGTAGTTCTGTTTTTTTACTGGGTCTCTGTCTGGTTAGGAATCAAAGTAATACTGGCTTCATAGAATGAGTCTGGAAGTTTTCCTTCCCTTTCTATTTCTTGGAATAGCTTGAGAAGGATAGGTATTATCTCTGCTTTAACCTTTTATTTATTTTTGAGACAGAGAGAGACAGAGCATGAACGGGGGAGGGGCAGAGAGAGAGGGAGACACAGAATCAGAAGCAGGCACCAGGCTCTGAGCCATCGGCCCAGAGCCCGACGCGGGGCTCGAACTCACGGACCGTGAGATCATGACCTGAGCCGAAGTCGGATGTTTAACCGACTGAGCCACCCAGGTGCCCCTATCTCTGCTTTAAACGTCTGGTAGAATTCCCCTGGGAAGCCATGTGGTCCTGGACTCTTATTTGTTGGGAGATTTTTGATAACTGATTCAATTTCTTTGCTGGTTATGGGTCTGTTCAAGCTTTCTATTTCCTCCTGATTGAGTTTTGGAAGAGTGTGGGTGTTTAGGAATTTGTCCATTTCTTCCAGGTTGTCCAATTTGTTGGCCTATAATTTTTCATAGTATTCCCTGATAATTGTTTGTATCTCTGAGGGATTGGTTGTAATAATTCCATTTTCATTCATGATTTTATCTATTGGGGTCATCTCCCTTTTCTTTTTGAGAAGCTTGGCTAGAGGTTTATCAATTTTGTTTATTTTTTCAAAAAACCAACTCTTGGTTTCGTTGATCTGCTCTACAGTTTTTTTAGATTGTATATTGTTTATTTCTGCTCTGATCTTTACTATTTCTCTTCTTCTGCTGGGTTTGGGGTGTCTTTGCTGCTCTGCTTCTATTTCCTTTAGGTGTGCTGTTAGATTTTGTATTTGGGATTTTTCTTGTTTCTTGAGATAGGCGTGGATTGCAATGTATTTTCCTCTCAGGACTGCCTTCGCTGCATCCCAAAGCGTTTGGATTGTTGTATTTTCATTTTCGTTCATTTCCATATATTTTTAAAT
Organism: Panthera onca; assembly: GCF_046562875.1. Taxonomy (NCBI): domain Eukaryota; kingdom Metazoa; phylum Chordata; class Mammalia; order Carnivora; family Felidae; genus Panthera; species Panthera onca. Next base: position 31,671,143 of record NC_138351.1, on the reverse strand, counting down.
TTCTTCTCTAATTGCCTGGTTGACCCATTCATTGTTTAGTAGGGTGTTCTTTAACCTGCATGCTTTTGGAGGTTTTCCAGACTTTTTCCTGTGGTTGATTTCAAGCTTCATAGCATTGTGGTCTGAAAGTATGCATGGTATAATTTCAATTCTTGTATACTTATGAAGGGCTGTTTTGTGACCCAGTATGTGATCTGTGTTGGAGAATGTTCCATGTGCACTCGAGAATAAAGTATATTCTGTTGCTTTGGGATGCAGAGTTCTAAATATATCTGTCAAGTCCATCTGATCCAGTGTATCATTCAGGGCTCTTGTTTCTTTATTGACTGTGTGTCTAGATGATCTATCCATTTCTGTAAGTGGAGTGTTAAAGTCCCCTGCAATTACCACATTCTTGTCAAAGGTTGCTTATGTTTGTGAGTAATTGTTTTATATATTTGGGGGCTCCCGTATTCGGCAATAGACATTTATAATTGTTAGCTCTTCCTGATAGATAGACCCTTAATTATTATATGATGACCTTCTTCATCTCTTGTTACAGTCTTTAATTTAAAGTTTAGTTTGTCTTATATAAGTATGGCTACTCCAGCTTTCTTTTGGCTTCCAGTAGCATGATTAATAGTTCTCCATCCCCTCACTCTCAATCTGAAGGTGTCCTCAGGTCTAAAATGAGTCTCTTGTAGTCCGCAAATAGATGGGTCTTGTTTTTTTATCATTCTGATACCCTATGTCTTTTGGTTGAAGCATTTAGTCCATTTACATTCAGTGTTATTATAGAAAGATATGGGTTTAGAGTCATTGTGATGTCCGTAGGTTTCATGCTTGTAGCGATGTCTCTGGTACTTTGTCTCACAGGATCCCCCTTAGGATCTCTTGTAGGGTGGTTTGGTGGTGACAAATTCCTTCAGTTTTTGTTTGGGAAGACCTTTATCTCTCCTTCTATTCTAAATGACAGACTTGCTGGATAGAGGATTCTCGGCTGCATATTTTTTTCTGTTCATCACATTGAAGATCTCCTGCCAATCCTTTCTGGCCTGCCAAGTTTCAGAAGAGAGATCAGTCACGAGTCTTATAGGTCTCCCTTTATATGTTAAAGCACGTTTGTCCCTTGCTGCTTTCACAATTTTCTCTTTATCGTATATTGCCAGTTTCACTATGATATGTCGTGCAGAAGATCGATTCAAGTTACGTCTGAAGGGAGTTCTCTGTGCCTCTTGGATTTCAATGCCTTTTTCCTTCCCCAGATCAGGGAAGTTCTCAGCTATTATTTCTCAGCTCAGCTACACCTTCAGCACCTTTCCCTCTCTCTTCCTCCTCTGAATACCAATAATGGGTATATTATTTCTTTTTAGTGCATCACTTAGTTCTCTAATTTTCCCCTCATACTCCTGGATATTTTTATCTCTCTTTTTCTCAGCTTCCTCTTTTTCCATAATATTATGTTCTAGTTCACCTATTCTCTCCTCCGCCTCTTCAATCCAAGCTGTGGTCGTTTCCATTTTATTGCATCTCGTTTATAGCGTTTTTCAACTCCTCCTGACTATTCCTTAGTCCCTTGATCTCTGTAGCAATAGATTCTCTGCTGTCCTCTATACTGTTTTCAAGCCCAGTGATTAATTTTAAGACTATTATTCGAAATTCACTTTCTGTTATATTATTTAAATCCTTTTTGATCAGTTCATTAGCTGTTGTTATTTCCTGGAGATTCTTTTGAGGGGAATTCTTCCGTTTGGTCATTTTTGATGGTCCCTGGAGTGGTGCGGACCTGCAGGGCACTTCCCCTGTGCTGTGGTGTATAACTGGAGTTGGTAGGCAGGGCCGAGTCAGACCTGACGTCTGCCCCCAGCCCGCCGCTGCGGCCACAGTCAGACTGGTGTGTGCCTTCTCTTCCCCTCTCCTAGGGGCGGGATTCACTGTGGGGTGGCGTGGCCCATCTGGGGTACTTGCACACTGCCAGGCTGTGGTGCTGGGGATCTGGCGTATTAGCTGGGGTGGGTAGGCAGGGTGCACGGGGGCAGGAGGGGCAGGCTTAGCTCGCTTCTCCTTTGGTGATCCACTTCAGGAGGGGCCCTGTGGCAGCGGGAGGGAGTCAGTCCCGCTGCCGGAGGGGTGGCTCCGCAGAAGCACAGCCGTGGGTGTTTGCACGGTGCAAGCAAGTTCCCTGACAGGAACTGGTTCCCTTTGGGATTTTGGCTGGGGATGGGCGAGGGAGATGGCGCTGGCGAGCTCCTTTGTTCCCCGCCAAACTGAGCTCTGTCCTCCTGGGGCTCAGCAACTCTCCCTCCCGTTGTCCTCCAGCCTTCCCGCTCTCTGAGCAGAGCTGTTAACTTATGACCTCCCAGATGCTAAGTCCCGCTTGCTGTCGGAACACACTCTCTCTGGCCCCTCCACTTTTGCAAGCCAGACTCGGGGGCTCTGCTTGGCCGGCGGGCTGCCCCTCTGCCCCAGCTCCCTCCCTCCAGTCCGTGTAGCGCGCACCGCCTCTCCACCCTTCCTACCCTCTTCCATGGGCCTCTCATCTGCTCTTGGCTCCAGAGACTCCGTCCTGCTAGTCTTCTGGCGGTTTTCTGGGTTATTTAGGCAGGTGTAGGTGGAATCTAAGTGATCAGCAGGACGCGCGGTGAGCCCAGCGTCCTCCTACGCCGCCATCTTCCCTAGAAAGCAAAATTTTAGTAGATTCCTTAATGCCCTTACCCTTTTAGACCATCCCTCCTCCCACAGCCCCTCCAGCAACCCTCAGTTTGTTCTCCATATTTATGAGTCTCTTTTGTTTTGTCCCCCTCCCTGTTTTTATATTATTTTTGTTTCCCTTCCCTTATGTTCATCTGTTTTGTCTCTTAAAGTCCTCATATGAGTGAAGTCATATGATTTTGGTCTTTCTCTGACTAATTTCTCTTAGCATAATACCCTCTAGTTCCATCCACATAGTTGCCAATGGCAAGATTTTATTCTTTTTGACTGCCGAGTAATACTCCATTGTATACCACATTTTCTTTATCCATTCATCCACCGATGGGCATTTGGGCTCTTTCTATACTTTGGCTACTGTTGATAGTGCTGCTATAAACATCGGGGTGCATGTGTCCCTTCAAAACAGCACACCTGTATCCCTTGGATAAATGCCTAGTAGTGCAATTGCTGGGTTGCTGGGTTGTAAAACTATTTTTAGTTTTTTGAGAAACCTGCATACTGTTTTCCAGAGTGGCTGCACCAGCTTGCATTGCTACCAACAATGCAAAAGAGATCCTCTTTCTCCACATCCTCACCAACATCTGTTGTTCCCTGAGTTGTTAATGTTAGCCATTCTGACAGGTGTGAAGTGGTATCTCATTGTGGTTTTGATTTCTATTTCACTAATGATGAGTGATGTTGAGCATTTTTTCATGTGTCAGTTGGCCATCTGGATGTCTTCTTTGGAGAAGTGTCTATTCATGTCTTTCTGCCATTTCTTCACAGGATTATTTGATTTTTGGGTGTTTAGTTTGCTAAGTTCTTTGTAGATTTTGGATACTAACCCTTTATCTGATATGTCATTTGCAAATACCTTCTCCCATTCTGTCGGTTGCCTCTTAGTTTTGCTGATTGTTTCCTTTGCTGTGCAGAAGCTTTTTATTTTGATGAGGTCCCAGTAGTTCATTTTTGCTTTTGTTTCCCTTGCCTCCGGAGATGTGTTGAGTAAGAAATTGCTGCAGGCAAGATCAGAGAGATTTTTGCCTGCTAGCTCCTCAAGGATTTTGATGGCTTCCTGTCTTACATTGAGGTCTTTCATCCACTTTGAGTTTATTTTTATGTATGGTGTAAGAAAGTGGTCCAGGTTCACTCTTCTGCATGTCACTGTCCAGTTTTCCCAGCACCACTTGCTGAAGAGACTGTCCTTATTCCATTGGATATTCTTTCCTGCTTTGTCAAAGATTAGTTGCCCATACGTTTGTGGTTCCATTTCTGGATTCTCTACTCTATTCCATTGATCTGAGTGTCTGTTCTTCTGCCAGTACCATGCTGTCTTGTTGATTACAGCTTTGTAGTATAGCTTGAAGTCTGGGATTGTGATGCCTCCTGCTTTGGTTTTCTTTTTCAAGATTGCTTTGGCTATTCAGGGTCTTTTCTGGTTCCATACAAATTTTAGGATTATTTGTTCTAGCTCTGTAAAGAATGCTGGTGTTACTTTCATAGGGATCGCGTTGAATATATAGATTGCTTTGGGTAGCATCGACATTTTCACAATATTTGTTCTTCCTCTCCAGGAGCATGAAATCTTTTTCCATTTCTTTGTGTCTTCCTAAATTTCTTTCATCAGCTTTCTGTAGTTTTCAGCATACAGATTTTTCACCTGTTTGGTTAGATTTATTCCTAGGTATTTTATGGTTTTTGGTACAACTGTAAATGTGATCGATTCCTTGACTTCTCTTTCTGTCGCTTCATTGTTGGTGTATAGGAATGCAACCGATTCCTGTGAATTGATTTTATATCCTGCAACTTTGCTGAATTCATGAATCAGTTCTAGCAGTTTTTTGGTGGAAGCTTTTGGGTTTTCCTTATACAGTATCATGTCACCTGTGAAGAAGGGAAGTTTGACCTCCTCCTAGCCAATTTGGATGCCTTTTATTTCTTTGTGTTGTCTGATTGCAGAGGCTAAGACTTCCAATACTGTGTTGAATAACAGTGGCGAGAGTGGACATCCCTGTCTTATTCCTGTCCTTAGGGGGAAAACTCTCAGTTTTTCCCCATTGAGGATGATATTAGCGTTGGGTTGCTCGTATATGGCTTTTATGATCTCGAGGTATGATCCTTCTATCCCTACTCTCTTGAGGGTTTTTATCAAGAAAGGATGCTGTATTTTGTCAAATGCTTTCTCATCATCTATTGAGAGGATCATATGGTTCTTGTCCTTTCTTGTATTGATGTGCTGAATCACGTTAATTGTTTTGTGAATATTGAACCAGCCCTGCATCCCAGGTATAAATCCCACTTGGTCGTGGTGAATAATTTTTTTAATGTATTGTTGGATCCGGTTGGCTAATATCTTGTTGAGGATTTTTGCATCCATGTTTATCAGGGAAATTGGTCTATAGTTCTCCTTTTTAGTGGGGTCTCTGTCTGGTTTTGGAATCAGGGTAATGCTGGCTTCAGAGAAGGAGTTTCGAAGTTTTCCTTACATTTCTATTTTTTGGAACAGTTTCAAGAGAATAGGTGTTAACTCTTCTTAAATGTTTGGTAGAATTCCCCTGGAAAGCCATCTGGCCCTGGACTCTTGTTTTTTGGCAGACTTTTGATTACTAATTCAATTTCCTTACTGGTTATGGGTCTGTTCAAATTTTCTGTTTCTTCCTGTTTCAGTTTTGGTAGTGCATATGTTTCTAGGAATTTGTCCATTTCTTCCACATTGCCCATTTTGTTGGCATATAATTGCTCATAATATTCTCGTATTATTGTTTTTATTTCTGTTGTGTTGGTTGTGATTTCTCCTCTTTCATTCTTGATTTTACTTACTTGGGTCCTTTCCTTTTTCTTCTTGATCAAACTGGCTAGTGGTTTATCAGTTTTGTTAATTCTTTCAAAGAACCAGCTTCTGGTTTCATTGATCTAGTGGGGTTTTTTTGTTTGTTTTTTTGTTGGGGTTTTTTTTTTTTTTTCTTTTCTTTTCTTTTTTTTTTTTGGTTTCAATAACATTGATTTCTGCTCTAATCTTTATTATTTCCTGTCTTCTGCTGGTTTGGGGTTTTATTTGCTGTTCTTTTTCCAGCTCCTTAAGGCATAAGGTTAGGTTGTGTATATGAGATCTTTCTTCCTTTTTTAGGAAGGCCTGGATTGCTGGACACTTTTCCTCTTATGGCCGCCTTTGCTGTGTCCAAGAGGTTTTGGGTTGTGGTGTTATCATTTTCATTGACTTCCATATACTTTTTAATTTCTCCTTTAACTGCTTGGTTAGCCCATTCATTCTTTAGTAGGATGTTCTTCAGTCTCCAAGTGTTTGTTACCTTTCCAAATTTTTTCTTGTGGTTGATTTCGAGTTTCATAGCATTGTGGTCTGAAAATATGCACGGTATGATCTTGACCTTTTTGTACTTACTTAGGGCTGATTTGTGCCCCAGTATATGGTCTATTCTGGAAAACGTTCCATGTGCACTGGAGAAGAATGTATATTCTGCTGCTTTAGGATGAAATGTTCTGAATATATCCATTAAGTCCATCTGGTCCATTGTGTCATTCAAAGCCATTGTTTCCTTGTTGATTTTTTGATTAAATGATCTGTCCATTGCTGAGTGGGGTGTTGAAGTCTCCTACTATTATGGTATTACTATTGATGAATTTCTTGATGTTTGTGATTAATTGATTTATATATTTGGGTGCTGCCACATTTGGCGCATAAATGTTTACAATTCTTAGGTATTCTTGGTCTATAGACCCCTTGATTATGATATAATGCCCTTCTGCATCTCTTAATACAGTCTTTATTTTAAAGATTAGATTGTCTGATATAAGTATGGCTGCTCCAGCTTTCTTTTGTTGACCATTAGCGTGATAGATGATTTTCCATCCCCTTATTTTCAATCTGTAGGTGTCTTTAGGTCTAAAATGAGTCTCTTGTAAACAGCATATAGATGGATCTTGTTTTCTTATCCATTCTGTTACCCTATGTCTTTTGATTGTAGCATTGAGTCCATTCACGTTTAGAGTGAGTACTGAAAGATGTGAATTTATTGTCATTATGATGCTTATGGAGTTGGAGTTTTTGGTGGTGTTCTCTGTTCCTTTCTAATCTTTTGTTACTTTTGGTATTTATTTATTTATTTATTTATTTATTTATTTTTTCATCTTTTGTCTCCTCAGAGAGTCCCCCGTAATATTTCTTGCAGGGCCGGTTTAGTGATCACAAACTTCTTTAATTTTTGTTTGTCTGGGAAACTTTTTATCTCTCCTTCTATTTTGAATGACAGCCTTGCTGGATAAAGAATTCTTGGCTGCATATTTTTCTGATTCAGCACACTGAATATATCCCGCCACTCCTTTCTGGCCTGCCAGGTTTCTGTGGATAGGTCTGCTGCAAACCTGATCTGTCTTCCCTTGTAGGTTAGGGACTTTTTTTCCCCTTGCTGCTTTCATGATTCTCTCCTTGCCTGAGTATTTTGTGAATTGGACTATGATATGCCTTGTTGATGGTAGGTTTTTTTCTGCTTCATTATTCTCTATAAGTTTGTCCTCTATATCACTGATTCTCTGTTCTCTCTCGTCTATCCTTGCTGCCACTGCATCCATCCGTGATTACAGCTCAGTTATAGCATTTTTAATTTCATTCTGGCTATTTTTTACTTCTTTTATCTCTGCAGAAAGGGATTCTAATCTATTTTTGACTCCAGCTAGTATTCTTATCGTGATTCTAAATTCTGGTTCAGACATCTTGCTGATGTCAGTTAAATCCCTGGCTGTCCTTTCTTTGTGCTCTTTTGTGGTGAATTCCTTCGTTTTGTCATTTTGAAGGGAGAAAAGGAATTAATGAGGTAGAAAAATTGAAATTTAAAAAATTAAAACTAAAAAAATATTAAAATTAAAAACACACACACAGAAAAATCAAATAGATGATGCTAGATCCTAGTTGTGTTTTGGCCTGGGTGTAGAAATTGATTTGACAGATTAGGGAAACAAAAAAGGGGGGGGTGGAGAGAAATGAAAAAAAGAAAATCGTTTGATAATTTGAAAAAATGAATACACTAAAGTAGACTAAAATACACAAAAGTGGAAAAAAATTATAGAAAATTATTTTTAATAAAAATTAAAAAGAAATATGAACTTTTTTGTTTTCTGTATTTGAGAAAAAAGAAAAGAAATGAAAAAGAAAAAAGATTAAAAAAAGAAAAAAGAAAAAATTGTGTGAAAATTTGAAAAAGTGAATACATTGTAGCAGACTGAAATAAAATGATGGGAGTAAGATAGAATTTGAAAAAAATTACACAAAAGCAAAAAATATAGTAATAAAAATTAAATAAAAATATTTTTAAAAGAAATTGAAAGTAAAAATGAAGTGTTTCCCTTTCTGCATTCAAGAAAAAGAAAAGAAATGAAAAAGAGAAAAAAAAAAGAAAAAAAGAAATTGTTTGAAAATTTGAAAAGGTGAGTACTGAAGTAGACTAAAATAAAATGATGGAAGTAAAGTAGAATTTGAAAAAATTTACACAAAAGTAAAAAATATAGTGATAAAAATTAAAGAGATGTTTTTAATAAAAATTGAAAATAAAAATGAGTTTTTTCTCTTTCTGTATTCAAGAAAAAGAAAAGAATTGTAAAAGAGAAAAAAGAAAGGAAAAAAAAATTGAATAGATGAACCTAACAGATTAAAGTAGGACTGAAATTGCTTCATTTTCCCCTAGAGGTCAGTCCATGTAGCTCTTTATAGCCCATAAATTAAGCTGGCAGTGAGGTTTGTGTTTTTGAACAGCGAAGTTGGCCCAGTTGGGCAGGGTTCAGTGTAACAGCTCCGCTCTCCCCTAGATGGCGCTGCTAGCCTACTGGGGTGGATTGTTGCGGTGCTTGTTGGTGCGCATGCGCAGGAGCGGTGAAAAATGGCGCCACCCAGCCACCCAGTCTGTTCTCCCAGATCAGCACACTGGTCCCTTCCTCTTCAGCTCTTGTCCACTCCCCGCTTTTCCACTCTCCGTGACCAGGCCCCAGGCAGTACCTCTCTCCCAAGTTTTGTCTCAGATGCGGCTGTTTTCCCCGGCCTCTTACTTTGAAGGACTGTGGCTTTGACTCTCTCCGCCTCTCTGCCGGAGGGTCTCACCAAGCAATGGCTGAGTGAGCAATAGCCGAATGTCGGCTGCACCCAGAAATGTCCGCTGGACCCTGCTGTTGCCGGTGCCCTGAGACTGTGGCCAGGTGCCAGCTGGCCCCCAAAAAATCGTGAGACAGTGTAGCCTCAAGGTTTCAGGGACCATGGAAAATTGCAACACACATCTGGCACCAGGCTTCACCCTCAACAACCTTGCTCCAGCACCAGCGAATGTGGCTGCTTTCCAGGGTCTGCTGGGACCAGGTGGCTTCAACAGTCTCTACCAAATGTTCTTCCAGCAGTGGAACCGCTTTTCCCTGTGTGGCCCAAGAACCACCTGGACCCCACTCTGTTCCTGGCGATTCACCTTTCCCACCAGAGCACCGCCAGGTATCGAGATGCGGAGTTGGTCGCCAGGTATCGAGCCTTTGTGCTCCCCTTGTTTACAGTCTTAATGGAATTTAAACCCTCTCCTTTCTCCCTTTTTAGTTTAGTTCCTGCGGCTGTTTCCAATTTTCCACTTTCTCTCCAGCTGCTTTTGGGGAGGGATGCTTTTCCCACATGCTCCCCCCCTCCCCAGTCTCCATCCTCTCTGCCCGCAAAAGGGGTTCCCTACCTTTTGAGGCTTCTTGCTCCCCAAGTTCAGCTCTTCATGTCATGTACCTGCTGAAATCTGTGGTTCAGGTTGTGCAGATTGTCGTGTTAATCTTCCAAGCGGTTTTCTAGGTGCATAGGATGGTTTAGTGTTGGTCTGGCTGTATTTCTTGGAGGTGAGACACACAAAAAGCTTCCATGCTGTTCCTCCATCTTGCTAATGTTTATTTATTTTTAAGAGAGAGAGAGAGACAGAGCTCCAGAGGCAGAGGGGCAGAGAGAAAAGGAGACACAGATCAAAGCAGACTCCAGGTTCTGAGCTGTCAGCACAGATCCCAACGCGGGGCTCAAACTCATGAACCGTAAGATCATGACCCGAGCTAAAGTCAGACGTTTAACCAACTGAGCCACCCAGGTGCCCCGCTACTTACTATTTTTATGGACATTTTCAAACTCAAAGAAAAAGGAAGGTTGAGATAAAATGATACTTGAGCAAATCTTTAAGGAAAGTATAGGAATAACTAAAATAAGGAAATATGAACATTCCAAACAGATAAGAACAAGTACCAAGCTCCTTGTCAGAAAAGAAGACAGTGAGCACAGGGTCCTAAAAACAGATTAACAAGACTGGAATAAAGAAAGCAAGAGGTCATATGGCACAAGATGTGAAAGAGAAGATAATATATTTTCTTGAATCCATATTTGGAAGTTTTTAAGCGATCAGTAGCCAGTGAATGTTTAAGTAAGATAGTAATATTGCTACAACTATCTTTAAGATATACAAATCAGATGCATTAACTTTTATCAACATTTCAGCTCTAGGAATTTATCTTAAAGCTATGCCTGCATAGGTATAAAAGTAATATGTATAAAGTAAAAGTAATATGTATAAAGTAATAGGTTATTCATTACAGCATTGCTGGTAATAACAGTAAAATATAAACAACCCAAGTGTTCATCATTGACTAGTTAATAAACTTGGGTTGTGTCTACCCACAAGTGAAGATTATGCATTCATAATATGAACAAGAGTTTACACATAGGTAAGGAGGAATATTCCCATATAAAATCAAAAAGCATGAAGCAGAGTAGTGGGTATAAAAAGCTCTCTTTTGAGTAAGAAAGAAAGAGACAGGGATTATGTAATTGCTTATATTTGCAAAAACGAAGCACTGGAAGAAAAATCAGAAAGTAATAAAAGTAGGACAGGAGGGGAATGAATGGAGGAGACAAGAATGGAAATGAGACTTGGAATATACCTTTTAATAGTTTATTTTACATATTTTAAAACTACACTAAATTTAAAAGCAATTCTTAAGTGTGAAAATTTCAGAGACCGATGGTTCCAAATAAGATTAATTAGATATACTTCACTCTGTCCCACACTTTAAGTCCATCTAAAACCCTAAACACTAATTATAAAGCAAACTTAGGAAGACTTTGGACAGTGGAATGAACAAAGGAAAGAGATTTGCTAGTGATCTCAGAATCCAAGAAAGAACACCTAATTTCTTCTTTTTTATTTTTGCCTAACACATCTAAATTCACTACTGGATAAAACCAACAACTCAGACAACCTGATCTGTGCAAGCCAATGTGCATAGACAAAAAAAAATTCCCAGTAAAGACTGCTTTCTCTAGACAAGTAAAAGGAAAGATGGCTTAGAAAGAAAATTTTAGATAATTGCTTTACTTCAGCTGTACACCATGGGGAAAAGTTATGTGCCTCTATCAGTAAAGACTGACTTCTACCACTATTCTGCAGTAACAAAGTACCCCTCCAACTTTCCAGGGGGATGATGTCAGAGGAGGACAAGTAGAGAGCCAGGACTTTCACCACTTGTCAGTGGGTCAGCAAACACTGGCCTACCTCGTGTCAACAGAGGCTAAGTGGAGAACCTGGACTCCAAACCTCTAGCAGTAAGAAACAGTATCCCTCTCTCTCCAGGTGCCACGCTGTTAGAGGAAATATACTAAAACTAAAGGTGAAAAAGATCCAGAATCTTATAATGCCTAGAATTCCAGAATACATTTAAAATAATAATAATAGTAATAATAATAAAAACACTCTGTGAGGTGATTATAGTATTTGAATAAGTTAATGACAACATTAGTATAAGGGATGGCAAGGGCCGTAGGAATACTCTGTTGTAAATTGCCTGCACTATATGTGAAGTGGTATGGTTATGGTGTTGTTTTAAGATAGACAAAGATTACTTAAAAAGGTGTCATATAAATAGTAGGAAATCGCTAAAAAGATTTTAAAACAAGTATAAATGATATACCAAGAGAAGGAATAAAATGGATTCATACAAAATGTTCCTTGAAAGAAAAGGCAAAAAAAAACCAAAAACAAAACAAAACAAAAAAAAACCCCACAAGGAATTGGTGGGGAAATATCAAAGAATAAACACAATGAATAGAAAAGTTACAAAAATTTAATCCAACTGTATCAGTAAGTCACCACAAATATGAATGGTCTAAAGACATCAAGTAAAAGGGATTGTGAGATAGGATTAAAAAAAAAAAAGGTAAGAGGGAACTCTATGCTGACTATAAGAAATATACTTTAAATACAAAGATCAGAAAGGTTAAAAGCTAAGACATATAGAAAAATATACCATGCTAACACCAATCAAAAGTAAATTAAACTACATAACTTCAGAGAAAGTATACTTCAAAACATGGAAGATTTCCAAACATTACCAGTACATTACACACTGATATAAGCAATCTACTCTCTAAGAAGACATAATAGTTCTAAATATTCATGCACCTAGAAACAGAGCTTCAAAGTATATGAGGTAAAAAACTGATAAAACCTAAAAGAGAAATAGACAAACTTGCTCTTTGTCTCTATTCCATTAGTATTGATAGATCAGGAAGGCAGATAATTGCTAAAGATGTAGATGGCCTGAACATCACTAGCAACCAACTTGAATCTATTGACATATATGAAGGCTATCCAACAACAGAAGAGTACACATTCTCCTGAAGTGAACATGAAGCATTCACCAAAATAGAGCACATTTTAGGCCAAAAAACATATTTTAATGAATTTAAATGTGTAGAAATTGAAAAATATATTCTCACGTTCTATCAGAAGTAGATAAGAAATCAAGTACAGAAAGATAACTGGAGTATTCATAAATATTTAGAAATTAACCAACACACTTCTAAATAATGCATCAGTCAAATAAGTCATGAGAAATTCTGAAAATATTTTTAAGTGAAAATAAATTTGTGTGATGCAATTAAGCAGTACTCAGAGAATACTTTATACCATTAAGTGCACAGAATAGAAAAGAAGAAAGGTCTAAAATCGGTAAATTGAGTTTCCACCTTAGGATACTAGAGAAAAGAAGCAAATGTAAGCAGGAAAAGGAAATTGTGAAAATTGGAGCACACTTTCCAATTGCACCAAAAACCATAAAATACCTAGGAATAAATCTAACCAAAGAGGTGAAAAATCTATACACTGAAAACTATAGAAAGCTTATGAAAGAAATTGAAGAAGACAGAAATGGAAAAAGATTCCATGCTCCTGGATAGGAAGAACAAATATTGTCAACATGTCAATACTACTCAAAGCAATCTACATATTCAATGCAGTCCCTATCAAAATAACATCAGCATTCTTCACAGAGCTAGAACAAACAATCCTACAATTTGTATGGAACCAGCAAAGACCCCGAATAGCCAAAACAATCTTGAAAAAGAAAACCAAAGCAGGAGGCATCACAATCTTGGACTTCAAGCTGTATTACAAAGCTGTAATCATCAAGACAGTATGATACTGGCACAAGAACAGACACTCAGGTCAATGGAACAGAATAGAGAACAGAAATTGACCCATAAACATATGGCCAACTAATCTTTGACAATGCAGGAAAGAATATCCAATGGAATAAAGACAGTCTCTTCAGCTAGTAGTGCCGGGAAAACTGGAGAGTGACATGCAGAAAAGTAAACCTGGACCACTTTCTCACATCATACACAAAAATAAACTCGAAATGGATGAAAGACCTAAATGTGACAGGAAACCATTAAAATCCTCGAGGAGAAAGCAGGCAAAAACCTCTTTTACCTTGGCCGCAGCAACTTCTTCTCCAGAGGCAAGGGAAACAAAAGCAAAAGTGAACTATTGGGACCTCATCAAAATAAAAAGCTTCTGCACAGTGAAGGAAACAATCAGCAAAACTAAAAGGCAACTGAAGGAATGGGAGAAGATATTTGCAAATGGCTATCAGACAAAGGGTTAGTATCCAAAATCTATAAAGAACTTAGCAAACTCAACACCCAAAAAACAAATAATCCAGTGAAGAAATGGGGGAAAGACATGAATAGACACTTCTCCAAAGAAGACATCCAGATGGCCAATTGACACATGAAAAAATGCTCAACATCACTCATCATCAGGGAAATACAAATCAAAACCACAATGAGATACCACCTCACACATGTCAGAATGGCTCACATTAACAACTCAGGCAACAACAGATATTGGCGAGGATGTGGAGAAAGAGAATCTCTTTTGCACTGCTGGTGGGAATGCAAACTGGTGCAGCCACCCTGGGAAACAGTATGGAGGTTCCTCAAAAAATTAAAAATAGAACTACCCTGTGACCCAGCAATTGCACTTCTAGGTATTTATCCACGGGATACAGGGATGCTGTTTCGAAGGGACACATGCACCCCCATGTTTATAGCAGCACTATCAACAGCCAAAGTATGGAAAGAGCCCAAATGTCCATCAATGGATGAATGGATAAAGAAGAGGTGGTATATATATACAATGGAGTATTACTCGGCAGTCAAAATGAAATCTTGCCATTTGCAATTACGTCGATGGAACTGGAGGATATTATGCTAAGTGAAATTAGAGAAAGACAAATATCATAGGATTTCACTCATATGAGGACTTTAAGACACAGAACAGATGAACACAAGGGCAGGGAAGAAAAAATAATATGAAAACAGGGAGGGGGACAGAACATAAGAGACACTTAAATATGGAGAACAAACAGAGGGTTATTGGAGGGGTTGTGGGAGGGGGATGGGCTAAATGAATAAGGGGCATTAAGGAATCTACTCGTGAAATCATTGTTGCACTATATGCTAACTAATTTGGATGTAAATTAAAAAAAGAAAAGAAAAAGGAAAAAAATTAGAGCACAAATTAATAAAATTGAAAATAGGAAAATGATAGATAAAAATTATCAAAACAAGACAAATTCTTCAAGATGTTTAAGAAATTGATTAACCTCTACCCAGGCTAACAAAGAAGAAAGAGGAAAAACACAAGTTAACAATATCAAATATGAAAGAAGGGTCATGACTACCAATTGTACAGATGCTAAAAGTATAAGGGAATACTATGAACAGCTATAGGCCCATATATTTGATTACTTGGATGAAATAGACCAATTCCTTGATACACAAACTTCCAAATGTACTCGGGAAATCTCTTAACTTGAGTAGTCCTATATCTATACAAGAAATTTGATTTAGATTTTAAAACCTTTTAGAAAAGAAACACCAGACACAAGTGATTTCACCAGTGAATTCTACCAAACTTTTAAGCAATAATACCAATTCTACACAAACTTGCAGTAAAGTAAAAAGGAGGGGAACAATCCCTACCATTTTGAGTCAGTATTACTCTAATATTCAGTAAGAAAACTACAGACTAAGATTTTTCATGAACATAAATTTAAAAATCTTTTATAAATGTTAGGAAACTAAATCCAGCAATATGTAAAAGGGTAACATA